>NW_026294562.1:156370996-156800996 GCF_007827085.1 Peromyscus californicus insignis
GTGGCCAGGGTGGAATGCTGGGTGTGGCACACACACTCTCTCTCTCTCTCTGATTTACTTCCTTGTAATGAAAGGCTCACAGCAGGGTTAGAAATGGAGTGTGTGGGTGCAAAGATTGGTAACAAAAGAGAAGAGTGGCTGGTACACCCAGGGTTCCCATCTATAGAGGGACAGCCCCTCTGTGGGCAAGACTCTGTTCCTTACTCTTTTCCCTGGGGCAGCATCCCTATGTGGGTATGTGGCCTTTCTCCTACACCAAGACTGAATTCCAGAGAGTCCCAAACCTGAGTCTGCCCAGCTCACTTCTCTAAGCTAGGCTTCCATGCTAGATCACAAAGCTCCCATCCCAGTCCTCGCATATAGGAGCTCATGGCCCATTATTTCTAACTCATGATCCCCAGGTCAGAGTCTTTCACTGCACTCAGCCTTAGGGTCAGGAGTCTGGAGACTGTCATTTCAGTTTGCTCCGCCCTCACCTTGACTTGTTGTTCAATCTTTGTGTGCCTTAGTTTCCTCATCTGTGCAATGGGTTAGTGGTACTTTCTACTCTGCAGGGATGCTGTGACAATAGATTCAAATCAAAGAGAGAAAACCAAGCGTGGTGGGGCAAGCATGTGAGCACTTAGGCTGAGGCAGAAGGATCACGAGTTCAAGGCCAACCTGAGCCACAAAGTTAAGATTTTTGTAGCAAAACAAACAACAAAAGAATTCTCAGAATGGGACCCAGTTGAGAAGCATTCTAGGCTCAAAAATTTGTCCATGGAACACCAGTGGTAGGAAGGGAAAGTTGGTTTTAGCAGCATGTCTGCTATGCCCTAAATCTCACTATAAGATTCACACATCGGTCTAGAACATTCCAGATGCTCCTCTGCTGTTCACTGTAGTGCTCCTGGACAGCCCCTCCATCAGAGGTGGACCATAACTTGTAGTAGATAGTGCCCCATCTGTCTTGAATACTTCATTCCCATTGTTGGCTGAATGAATCTGTTCAAGAGTTACAGGAAGAGGCGGGTGAAGCCAACACTGGGGTGCAGACCCCGCAAGAAGCTGGGGGCAGAAGGTCTAAAGGGCTTTCAGTGTTTTGGTTAGATCTTTCTTGCTCCTTGAAGAGGCTTTATGAAGAGAGCCCTGGAGGAGATAACAGTGGTGTCTTTCACAATGGAAAGGTCAGCCAACATGTGTTTATTGAGCGACTCTGTGGGCCAGCCTTTCGCTTGGCTTTTGTCGGTGATTATGAGACGGGCAGACCCATGGGGTCCTCTTGGTAAGTCGGCTGCAATCAAGCCACGTGATAAAAATTAGCGAGCAATCCAGAGCACTGTGGCAGTGTGCAGAAATGTTCAGAAAATGGTTCCTAGGGTACCAGGGAGGCCAGGTCAGGCTTTGTGCCAGCCACAGTGACAGGAGCCACATAGAAGGGCAAAGGGGAGGTGGTCAGATAATCTCAGCATGGAGTAGACAGGTGAAGGCACGGTGTCGGGAGTGAGGAAGACCCCTCAGGCCAGCATAGTAGGGAGAAAGCTTCTCCATCCACTCACTCAGCCCCACTACCAAGTCCTGGGAAAAGGTCCTTGGGCTTCCTGGTTCTCCGAGGGCAGCATCTTCCTCTCAGACCAGTGCTCTTCTTCCCCAGGCCTCTTTGAAATCTGACTAAGGTTCAGAGTTCGTGGGTGAGTGTCTCTGGATGCAATTTGGTACCCTAGCAGAATCAAGGGAGATCTGCTTTTACTTGAAAGGATGTTTCTTCCCCTCTTCCTCTGAGTACCTGACCCCACAATCATCGCTGACTTTGAAATAATAAACCCATCATAATTATGAGAATTAGTCTGGAGGCTTCTGCCTTGTTTGCTCAACTGAGGTTATTATGGCTGATTTTAGAGGTGGAGAGGGCGTCCGGAATCGGCTCAGCTGAGACGGCAAATTCAGACAGATGCCTGTGGGCTGGGGGTGGCCAGGTAGTGAGTGTGGGGAAGGGGTCAGTGGGAGGAACCTGGAAGTTCCTGTTACTAGACTGAGCTTTGGGAGATGGTCTCAGGAGAAGCTGAAGAGCATGACATCATGGGGTAGGAATGCTCCAGAGTTGCAGACATTTAGCACATTTAGCTCTTCAGGGCAGGGCCTTTCTCTGTTTGATGGGAGTCCTACCTCCTATATATTATAGAGGTACAGTCAGAAGTCCTGGGATGGGAATGGACTTGGGCTGTGTCATTCAAGTACACATTCAAGTCACAAGTCCCATTCATCTCCCTGCCATGTTCACTGTATGTTCAACCATCCTCAGTCAGCCTTGTTATGTTTGGATGTGAAATGTCCTTCCAGGCTCATATGTCCCGACACTTGGTCCCCAGTGGTGGCACTGTTTTTGGAGGCTGGGGAAACTTTGGGACCATGGCATCAGTAGCTGAAAGAAGGTCCTGAAGGGGCTATCCACTTGTGATTCTGGCCCCAGCTCTCTGCTCTCCTGAGCAGGCTGCACACTCAAGCTCTCATAGCCCCGAGTGCAGCAAGCCTCCCCACCATGATGAACTGTATTTCCTGAAGCTACGAACAAAGACAAAAGCTTTCCTCCCTCAAGTTGCTCATGTCAAGGATTTGTCACTGTGGCCAGAAAAGTGCCCACTCTGCCTGATTCTTTCCAGAAACTTCTACAGGCCCATGACCAGGAATATCTGGCAATCTCTCTATGGCCCAGGGTGGCTTTGAACCCACTGTACAAAGCCATATACAGTCACTGTTCCAGCTGTATGGTCCCCCTGTCCCTGGGCAGCAGGGTCCATCGCTTCCTCTTATAGGCAGAGGGCAATAGTGATGCAGTGGCCAGGGCAGCAGGTGGGGGAAGCAGAGTTCTTTGGAGGATAAGATTCAATATTCTTATAGGGTATTAAAGAAATGGAGCAGCCGTTAATGCAGAAGTCTTTCTTTGACTTAATTTATTATAATGTATGTGGCTACAATGTAGCTCATACTGCTGTTTTGGATCTGCGTTTTGATTCCCAAAATTGCAATCATGATAGGTGGATTATAACCGTGCTTTAACATACAGATGAGGAAATGTATTCTGGTGCAATTTTTCCCTAAGGAGAAGTCAGAGGATAAGGGGCAGGAGCTTTGTATAACCTCTCGGCATTTAGTTGTCTCTCTTGGTTACGGGGCAGGAATTAGCATCACAGGGACCCACGGAGCTACTGTATGCATGTGTGGCATTGCTTTGAATGTCAGTCCAGAAGGGCTTCCAAAGGGACCAGAGAAACAGATTTTTGTCCATATTAAAGAAGGAGTCACTAATATCTAACTGAGCAAAGTTGTGTGGTCTTGTCAAATTGTTTCATATTCAATAAATATTTATTCAGTGCTACCCTGGGTCATGAACCTTGCTAATGGCCAAGGGTACCCTAGTAAGTCACCAGGGTCAAAGAGGCACTGGGGAGTAGGTACTAGGTGGTACCTCATTAGGGAGTAAGCTAGGAATGGGGACACAGGTAGAAGGGTGGGAAAAGCTATGAGAAGCCTGAAGGGTTTCAGGTTCCAGGCTGAGTGAGGCAAAGACACATCCCATCAGCATCCCACAGATGGGAGAGCTGAGCTCCCATCCTCACTCTGCCAGTGCATGCGGACACCCCCAAAAGCATATGTCTGCACAGACTTTATCCTCAGGCCCAGACACTCAGCAGAGGCACAAAGGCAGAACGAACTGCCTGATGTGCCTGCCTGGGGCCAGCACCCGCCCTGCCGATCATATACTGAAGTTCTGCTTGCCCAAAGCAAGCCACCTGCCTCTGGGGTGAGGCTCCCCAAAGCAGAGCAGAATTGAAGCTGTCTGTGTGGATATTGAGCTCTGGCTGAGGCAGGCATGGACAGGGAAGTACCCTACCATGGGAGTTTTGGGCAGTCTGGGTGAGACTCCCCATGCCCTTTATCCTCCTTCTCTCCTCCCCTCTTCCTCCCCAGTTCCTCGGGGATGGACTCAGGCAGTCCAAACCCACTACTCTCTGAAGGAGAATTCAACCCCAGGAGAAGTGGCTAGACAGGCTGAGGGCATAGGAGTAGGATCCGGGCCACAGAGACCAGACATTCTGTGTCCTGTGTCACCTTCATAGCTAGGGAGAGCTGCTACAGGGCCAGGCCAGGCCATCTGCACTTAGGTTGGATCTCACAGGATTAGGAAGGGCAGGTCCATGCAAGTGACTTTGGCCCTTCAAAAGAAAAGGCAGCCTCCCTAGATGTCACTATTGTAGAAGGACCACCCTATGCTCCCCAGTATCACCTACCCATTGGCCTCTTAGTCACTATTTATGGGGCATCTCTTCTATCCCAGTAGTTTTAGAGATGTGTGAATGTGTGCATTGGATTCTTCCCAATCTTTAAAGAACAGCAGTTCATTGGCCACATAAGTATCCCTTAGCTAAAATCCAAAATCTAAAGTGTTCTAGAATCTGAAATTTTGAGCAGAGTACCAGCATTACCTGACCAACATGTGACAGCCAGTCAAAAAGCAGTGTATTACAAATATTGTATAATGACTGGCAAGATAGCTGAGCAGGGAAAGATGCTTGCTACCGTGACAGACCACCTGAGTTTAAGGTTTGGGACCCACACAAAGGAGACAACCAACTTCCCAAAGTTGTTCTCTGACCTCTGTAGCATGAATCTTAAAAGGTCTTATTAAATAAAAAATCACGGAGCCAGATATTGGGGTGAATGCTGGAAGATCAGAGGAACAGAACACACCAATCTCACCTTGCCAACTTCTCAGCTGATCTTGTTTCCTCAAACTGGAAGCCTCTGAGTCCTCACCTGATTCAATCTCAGCTGAACTGTTGCTAAAAGCCTAAAAGCTTAACAAGTCTAGTTCCTGGTCCTCACGCCTTATATACCTTTCTGCTTCCTGCCGTCACTTCCTAAGATTAAAAGTGTGCATCACAATGCCTGGCAGTTTCCAGTGTGGCCTTGAACTCACAGAGATCAGGATGGATCTCTGCCTCCCAAGTGATAGGATTAAAGGTGTGTGCCACCATTTTCTGACCTCTACATCTGTCTAGTGGCTGTTCTGTCCCCTGACCCCAGATAAGTTTATTAGGGTGCACAATACATTGGGAGACACAATATCATCATAGACCTCTTCTGCATGTACATGTTTACACACAGACACCGACAGTGCTGCTGGTCCCGAGTGTTTTAGAGAAAGGATGTTCAGGTTGTCCCTCAGAAAGTTCTAGATGATTGAGAGAATGTCTCTTCCAGCACAGGGCTCTTCAGGAATCTGGAGGTGGTGTGAAGGTTGGGGGCTGGGGCTGGTTTTTTCTTTCAAGAAGGAAGATGGATGAAGTCCAGGAGGGAGAAATCCCCCACCAGGCGATGGTAGGTCACTATGGGAGTTTAAGATGGCCCAGAGCAGAGGGGATGGGAGAGTAGGATAGCACCTTCATGGTTCTGCAGGCATCATGGAGAAAAGTTCCTTGGTTACCCAGGCTACATTCCTCAAGCCCCAACACATTGTTTGGTCATTCTCCCCACTCCCCACAGACAGCTCTGAAGCTCCTAATCAGTTATTTATATTTAAACTACTTGCTTCTCCATATTGAGATGTGCTTTTCTGGGACAGGGCACGGGCTAGCCTTCTTAGGTATGGGCTCCCAGAATGCAAAAATAAAACCCACCATGTCTGGCACCCTGAGACTGATCACTGTGTAATGAATGAGGTGCTCAAGGGAAACGTTGAGAGGCAGCTTCAGCCTGCCCCAGCCATTGAGTAGAGAGCTAGGATGGTGAAGCCATCGTCGCCACGGCCGGTCCCTTTGCTCTGTCTCCCACCCACTCAGGTTTTCCTTTTTCCACCCCCTGCTCACCTATTCACCTCAGAAGAATGTTTGCAGGGCAGATGCCCCAGGAAGCTGTATGTCCTGGACCATAGAGTATGGGAATATGTGAAGACCTGTTAAGTTTCCTACCCCTGGGAGCCGGGTGGCACTCAGCAACAGGAAAAGTACTTATACTTTACAAACTGGGGGGGGGGGGGGAGGGGGGGGCGGGGCGGCGGTGCACGACCAGCTGGTGCATTCCTGTGTGACTCATTACATAGACCATCACCTGTTGGTTTATCTGGCTTTGTCTGCATTGTGTTTGGGACCTTGTAGGTGGCAAAAGGGGGGGCTGTGAGTTGAGAATCCACCAGATGGCCTTTCCTCTCATGGTCTCACTTGATTCTCACAAGGGACTGCAAGCAGGGGCCTCAATTCCCATCTTAGAGGCAGCGTTGGAGGCTGGGCAAAGTTAGGAAGCATTTACGAATAGCTCAGAAGCAGCAGTGCCAGAGTGGAGCCCAGAGCCAGCTGTGGCAGCGCCTCTGGCTTTGCAGGCTTGTGGAAAGAAAGCAGATTCCCTTGCCATAAGCATCAGCACCCAACCATCCAACTCCACACAAGCTAGCCGGTGTTCGCCATGCAGTTTGCTCAAATCACAGAGTGTGAGTACAGGGCAGAGTGATAGCTCGTCTCACAGAGTCCACAGGACCTCAGTGTGTTCAGCTGTTTGAGTTGAGTAGGCCCCTGAAGCCCCTTCAGGTGTACAGGAAAGCTACTGCACATTGCTGTTTCTGGAGAGAGCTGGGCTGACCCTTGTACCTGGGGACTGTGTATCCTGCCCCTGCCACTCACAGGGCTAGAAATGTGTCTTTAATAATTCACCGGTGTGTGGTTCTTTTATCCGTATCCACAGAAAGGATATGTAGTTTTGGTCTTCCTACCTGAAGTGCTTCCTATAATGCCAGGCCTAGAGCTGGTAGGCTCATTGACTCATGTCTCTGTCCCCTCATGTATAGTATAGGCCAGCCTTGAGTGAGTGTCCACTCTGGGCTATGTGGGGAGTGAGACTTCCAGCACAATTTGACATGCCAGATGTAGAGCTGGTATCAGAGAAGGACCAAGTGTGAACTCTGTACCCGGCCCAAGAAACTAGTCAAGGCGTCACTCTGGGTGGGACTGGAACTGTCAGTCATTATGACTAGGGAAGGATGAGGGCTGATTTCTAGCTGAGGAAGGCCAGGTGTGGGGCTATGTCAGAGGAAAACAAGATTGTCAAGAGCTACCAAGAACCGGGCCAGTGATATGGCTCAGTGAGTAAAGGGGATTGCCACACAAGCCTGGGGCCCTGGGTTTGATCACAGGAATCCACATAAAGGTAGAAGGAAGGATTGATCCCACAGAACCGTCCTCTGGAGTTCACATGTGGGTCCTGGCACATGCCACCACCACTAACAAATAGATTTAACAAAGAACTGCCAGAAATAGACTCACCCTCCTGCCATGCGTTGCTCGAGGCAAGAAGGAAGTCTGTAAAGCAAACATGGCAGTCACGTTGGCTGAGATGCCCTGCCTTCTGAGTGGCCTTGGAACTCAGCCTTCCCACAAGGGTTATTTGCAGGACACATGCCATGTCCACCACGTGTCTGCAAGTACCAAGATGGCAGACAGGGCCTGGGCCCCAAGTCAGAGCTGGGGGGCGAAGATCTATGTGCTCTGAAAGACTGACAGCAGAGCCTCAAACCCAGGACCTTGAGCAGGCAAGAGAAGATTTCTGCCAACACCCTGGGTAGATTTGTTGTTGTTGCTATTTATTTCTAATTTTTACATGCCAGACAAAATATTTATCATTACATAGTATTAAAGAGATGGGCATTTATTCAAAACAATTTTAGATCTTGATCTAGTGATGATGTCTCTCTGATAAAGATTCTCAAATTAAGAGGGCTAGAGGTCCATGGAGCGCAAAGATGGCAGGAACTTCAGCGCTGGCAATTGACACTTGTTTTCTGCCACTGTTTACTCTTCAATAAAAAATGCATATTTACCATAGCAACCTCCTGGTCACGTGGTGCCCTGTCTTACTGCTACCCTCTAAAACAGAATAGCTTCTTAAAGAAACACACACACCCTAACAGGAATGCTTTTCAGATGCAAAAATGGGCTCTTTCTAAGGAAGCTTCTTCCCTGTCATTAATGCTAATAAACACATCATCTTTACAGATATCATTTTTGTCCTGTATCTTAAATTTAGGATATTGATTACAGAAGTCTAAAGAAAATTACTCTTGGAGAGGCTTTTGATGCTTCAAGGATCTGCGGAGTATTTTAATATAATGTTAAATACACAGAGAGAGAGACACACACACAGACAGACACACAGACACAGTCAGACAGACACACCGACAGCCAGATACACACACACACACACACACACACACACACACACACACACACATCTATATACTAGATGCCAGCCGCTTGCCTCGTCTGGAAGGGAGTTCAGTGTGGATTCTAATGACCTGCCGCTTCATCTGTGATTAAAGATTGTCATCTATGAGAAGCTCAATTGCAGCCTGAATTGTTTTTCCGCTGTTAACTTGGGAGAATTGCCGGGGTTTTAAGAGCTTTGCAGAAACCGCTCCAACCTGGACTGCTCAGGAAACAAACACTGATCCCAATTCTAGAGTCTGAATGTGTGCCATCCCATGAGTCAGGGCAGTGGAGAGAGACCTCAGGTCACCCGGAACTTCCTGCCTATAGCTCAACCTCCTGGTCCCACCCGTGTTAGGAGCCCCTGTTTGTGAGAGCCTTCTGAGCTCTGTGAGGAGAGCTGTCTCTCCCCTACCCTGTACAGGCCATTAGGTGATGAATTATCATGAGATAAGAACATGGAACCTTAGAAAGCTAGCTGGTTAGTTCAGGATTACACAGCTAAGAATTGGTAGAACTTGGCTTTCCTGCTATTTTTGGTTTGGGCTTCTTTGAGACAGGCACTTGCTATGTGGCTAGCCTTCAACTCTCTAAGTAGTCCAGGCTGGCCTTAGCCTTCCTGCCTCGGCCTGTCTTGAGGGCTGGGATTGCAGGCATGTGCCACTAGACCTGTCTGGCACTTGGTTTGACCTGAGACCTTTTGTATTGTAAAACTCTCTGTTGGGAGCCTGTCCACCCAGTACAACTGTAGAAGTTAAGCAGAGAAACCCCTAGAGAAGGGGCGGCAGAACGCTTCCTTCCTCACCTGTGTTCCCAGAGGATCCTGGGGCAGCCTCAGTGTAGTTCAATTCAGGGGTCTTTTTTTTGTTTATTTGTTTGCTTAAGTTGTTTTTTCTTGTTTGCTTTTGTTTGATGGGAGCAGGGTCTTGTTATGTAACCCAGGCATGCCTCCGACTTGTGATTCACCTCTGACCCCCCAAGTGCTGGGATTACAGTTATGTGCCACCACACTCAACTTGAGCCAAGTTTTTGAAAACTTCCTTTTCGTCTGGATGTTCACCCAAGTCTGACAGCTGCAAAAACCCTGTACAGCACTGATGTCAGAATTGGGGTGCCACCGTCTCTGTGATGGCAGAGTCCTGGGACTGGGGCTGCACTGTTTGCATAGGCGGAACTCTGGTCAGCACCCCTGGCAGTATAGGGCCGGGGCCTGGTGGGTTTTGTTGTTGTTTTTAAATTCCTTTCATCTACATGTAAGCCAGTATGAAAAACAGGAACATACTGTGAGCCTTTTATGCTTAATGGCTTTGGGGGAAAATCCTATTGTGAAGTAGTGCAGGGCTCTGTGCCCCAAAGTGGCCTGAACACAGCAGAGGAGAACTGCCCAGACCCTACGCCCTGCCAACCAATCCGACCAAGGCATGTACACGAGCCATTTCATAATTATCCATCATGACTGCCTCTGTGCTGCTTTAATAGATTATTTAAAATGGTGCGTGTGCCTCCCATGCAACCTCGAGTCAGCCCCGAACTGTACATACATACAAGCTGGGAGAGGTAATTGCTTATCATGTATCTCTTTGTTCCAGACACTTTTATAAAAGACTATGTATTATGTATGGTGTGACCTTCAAATGTCAGGAATGTGTTGTGCAATAAACTGTCAATATTTGTGGTTATAAGGTACCAGATGACTTTTACAATAATTGGAACGGCTATATTAAAAGCTTGGATCACTCAGCTGGTTAAAGAGAAAGACACAGGCCAGCATTCACCAGGGACTCGCCTTCTGCCAACTATTAAATGAAAGATATTGCAAGGTGCTTACGATGTCTTCTTTGTTTAAGAAAGAATATGGCATGACAGGTCTCCAGGGGAGGCATCGTCTCCGAAGCAGCCTTCCTCCTTTCAGTAGGTGCAATCCCCGGGAGGCGACTCAGCTCCACAAGTTATGGCGACTGACCAAATGGATTTTAGAAAGGATGGGTCCAGCTCAGCCACAGCTGCCTAGGGAAAGAATTCCGCCAGTGAGGGCTCTAACCTGCTCTCCACCCCACCCAAGGAGAAGAGACTGTAAATTATCTTAAGAGGATCTTAAAAGCCATGTTTTTTTTCCCTCTCTTAGGAAAATAAATTATATAGAAATCTTTGGGGAATTTATGGTGTGCTGAAAGTAGAGCTTTCTATACTTCTTTCTTCCTTTCTTTCTTTCTTCTTTCCTTCCTCCCTCCCTCCCTCCTCCCTTCCTTCCTTCCTCCCTTCCTTCCTTCCTCCCTTCCTTCCTTCCTCCCTTCCTTCCTTCCTCCCTTCCTTCCTTCCTTGCTTCCTCTCCTCCTTCTCCTTCTTTTGAAACAGGAGTTCTCAAATTATAAAAAAGGAAAGTATCATGACTATTTTCAAATGATTATAAAAGCGATCAGATCATAGATGGATTTAAGTACCTCTGTGTTTTGTGATGTCTCAAGCCCTTTCCTGCCAGGATGCCCAAAGCAGCTTCTCTCTCACGAGTGCCAGTCTTAGCATTTGAATTCTTATTTTCTTACTTTCTGAACTTCTTAGATAAGTGTTCTACCATGGAACTACATACATCCCTAGCTCTCTTTTTATTTTTTAGTTTGAGGCAGGATCTTTCCTACCTGCCCATGCTGGCTTTGACCTTGTTGTGACTGTCCTGCCTCAGCTTCTGAATAGCTGGGATTACAGACATGGGCTAACTCCATTCATTTCTGAAAGTATGTATTGAACACTAGCTATAAGCTGAGTCTCGGCCATGTGCCGAGGGTATAATGCTGAATGACAGCAGTCTGCCTCTGTTCCCATCCTGTTGGAGGGAAGGAATGGGCAGTAATGACTTTGATATCCAGGTCATGTGTCATCTGATTCAGAAGTGGACTGGGTTCTGGAGGGCCAGACCAAAGAGTGGGGAAGGCAGAGACTTCTTCCACAACTTGATCAGAGGTAGCTCCCCTTGGAGGTGACAGGGGCATGAGAGGTGGCTTCCCTCAGAGGAAATGTGGGATGAAAGCCCAAAGAGAAGTGCCCTTGTGAATTCTGGGAAGGGAGCTCCAGGAAGAGCAGGCCGCAGGAGGAAAGCTACAAGGATGGAGCCTGCCTTAGAGGGATGGACACGAGAAAGGTGGAGAGGGGAGGGGGCTCCAGCAGTGTGGCAGGACTTGGGCAGAGGTTTGGAGATCTAGGAGAATTGGAGGTGAGTAGAAAGAGCAGCAAGCTACAGTAGCTGCCTCCTCCCATGCCCACCCCCACATGAAGCAGAAGCTTTCTTGGGAGATTGTAGGTCCTATTATGGCCCATTAAGCAGCGCTTAAAACATCCCACTGCTTTCCTAACCCAAAGTACCAAAGTCCAAATTTCTCTAAACAAAAATATGGTTAAGCCTATCACAGCAATACCCCAGTCCCTGGTACCAACTTCTGTCTTAGTTAGGGTTTCCTATTGCTGTGAAAAGACATCATGACCACAGCAACTCTTGTAAGGAAAGCATTTAACTGAGGGGGCTCACTTACGGTTTCAGAGGTTCAGCCCATTATCATCATGGTAGAGAGCATAGCAGCATGCAGGCTGAAGGAGCAGCTGAGTGTCTTACAGCTTGCAGACAACAGGAAGTTGAGTGAGACACTGGGCAGTATCCTGAGCATAGGAAACCTCAAAGCCTACCCCCACAGTTCCTCCAACAAGGTCATACCCTCTCTAACAAAGTCACATCTCCTAACAGTGCCACGCTCTGTGAGATTATGCGGGGGAGGCAGTTACATTCAAACTACCACAGTGGGTATGCAGAGCCCAAAAGACACCTCACACCTAATGAATGCATTGTTTCAGGTAAACTGCCCCCTAACCTTGCCTGCTACTGCCCCAATCACAGTTCCTAATCTGGAGACTAAGAGTGCCCACTAATTACAGTTTGAATCTGGATGTCCCATAAGTTCATACCATGAATCCTTGTTCACAATCTGGTGACATTATTTTGGAAGGTGGACCAGACTACTGGAAATAGTTCACCAGGAAAGTAGGTCTTGTAAGATTATTGTCTCACCCCCTCACCCCCTACCCCTTATGGCCCATGGTGAGGTGAGGAGTCTCCACAACACAGTCCCACACTTCCCTGTCATCATGTACTGAGACTCTCAGAAACCATGAGCCAAGAGACAAACAGCTTTTGTCTCTCCAGTTGCTTCTGCAGGGTATTTTGGTCACAGACATCAAAGTAACTAATACGCTGCCCACAGCCTGTGGGAAGCCTTCAGAACCGCAGCAGGAGCTGGCAGCCCGTGGATTACAGTGATGTTATTAATAGCAGCATCTGTGGATAAGAAAGGAGAGACCCCACGGGTGGCCCAGTCACAGCAGGTGGCAGGCAAGTCCCTTAGACTCCCTCTTTGACCATTAAGAAAGGACTGTGGGCTAGGTAAAACCAGAAACACACCTGGTCCACAGTGCTTGATCTAAAGCTCAAGTGTGTCTTAAGGGAAATTAATCCACGTGTTGCTCATTCACTTTGACTGAATTCATCAAAATGTTGCGTTAGAGAAGTGATTTGAAATCCTAGTATCTGATATTTTGTTTCTCTTTAAAAAGTGATTTAGTCTTTTAATGACCTACTTCCCCAATTCCAAACTCTACTTTGCCAGCCAGCATCAAATTGAACTGTGCTCAGTTTTGAGTTTGGGTTGAAGGTGAGTGGTGGAGCCATGAAGAGGATCCTACCTCCTCACCTCATGGACTTTGGGGCCTGCCTGCCTGGTGCCCCAGACCCAAACCCAGTAGGAAGCTGGTTGTTGGTAAAAAACTAAAACAAAACAACTTCTTATTTAAAAACTTGGGTTTGCCCATCCATATTAATGCTTAGCTGTTGAGCATGACTATATGTGGCCATTAGCAAGCTTTAATAAGACAAGAGAGACAGCAAGTTAATTCTGGCCCACCCCAAGAATTCTGTCTTTCAGGGGCTCACTTATTGTCATGTTACCACTTGTATAAATACTCTAATTTTTTTTTTTTTTTTTGGTTTTTCGAGACAGGGTTTCTCTGTGTAGCTTTGCGCCTTTTCCTGGAACTCACTTGGTAGCCCAGACTGGCCTCGAACTCACAGAGATCTGCCTGGCTCTGCCTCCCGAGTGCTGGGATTAAAGGCGTGCGCCACCACCGCCCGGCTTAATTTTTATTTTCAGAAATAGAATAATCACTTTCCATCCTCAGAATCTTTACTACCATGATCATTGCTGATCAATATTTATTTATTATATCTTATTTTATTTATATGTGTGAATATTTATTTTTTTATTTTATATATTTATTATATTATGTGAATGTATGCCGTGTGTGTGTGTGTGTGTGTGTGTGTGTGTGTGTGAGTGTGTGTGTGTGTGTGTGTGTGTGTAGGCCTGAAGAGGGCATCCCTAGAGCTGGAGTTACAAGTGGGCATGAGCTGCCTGCTGTGGGTGGTGGGAACTGAACTCTGCAAGAGCAATAAGCACCCTTAACAACTGAATCATCTCTCTAGCCCACATGATCATTGCTTTATTGGAGCCTGTTAATGCTAAAGTTTCAGCATAAAGGAAAGTGTTGAGCTTTGAAGAGGAGCTCTGCATTCCTTTGGACTTTCTCCAAGGTGTTATTTTTTTGCCCCACAAAAGATCTGAAAGTTTTGGTGTATTTGGGCAAATGCATTAAGAAGGATGTCACTTCTCAGGGACCCACTGAGTTGACTGCCCACACCTTTTGGTCTCTACATAGTTTTTCCCCCCTTCTTTAAATAATGGGAGTTGTGTTTTTGAGATCTCTTTGCACATTTAGACTTTCAGAGTTAGCTGACAGGTCATCTCTGGGAATGGGGCCGAATGGGGGTTACACTAAATGATCTGTAGTAGTACATGGCTTGGGTGTATAGGAAGCCCTGCTCCCACATGCACTGGCTGGGGAAACTATATTCACTGTGAGGACTTCCTTCCCATCATCATCACCTATATCACCATTATCACTATATATTTTTAAGCAATCTTTCAAAAATGTATTCATTTTATGTATTCATTCAGGCTTTCTGGTATTTACTGATGATACATGCACAATTCAAAAAGTCCTGCCCCCATTCTTTGATTTATAGGACTACTTCAAAAATTGATATAAACCCAGAAGACTTTAGCCAATTCTCTCTCTTTTTTTAAAGTTTTTTTTACATTTAATTAAAATATAATTACACCATTTTTTTAGTCCTTCCTCTTTTCCCTCCAATTGGTTCCCATGCCCCCATCCCTGTTCTGCTCCCTCTCAAATTTGTACTCTCTCTTTAACTATTATTGCTGTGTGTGTGAATGCACACACATATGTGTGCATGTATAATGCCGAGCCTGTTTAATGTTGCTCTTATGTGTATGTTTTTAGGACTGACCACTTGGTATTGGATAACCATTCAGGGACTCATCCCTGGGAAAGACTAATTCTCCCTCTCTGCAGTCCTTGTAATTGCCTGTGTCTTTTCATCTTGGAGTGGAAGCTAGTGAAATCTCCCCCATTTATGTTGGCATGCCAGCAAGCAGTATCATTACTCATCTCTTGTTTAAGCAGCCTTAAACTCATAGGAGTGGCTTCCCTGTCACATCCAGGGGACACAATCTCACAGCAGACTTCCTGGTCCTCTAGCTCTTACGTTCTTTCCGCCCCTCTTCCAAGATGTAGCCATAGTCAATGCTTGACCATCTCTGTGTATTAATGTTACCAAAGTTTATTTCCCATTCATACCAGGCCAGCAAGGTGGCCTGCATTGTGAGCCTGCCATTTTAACTCTTGCATAGCAAGGTGCTGAGGTTGAGAAGGGGTAGGGTGCTTGGCACAGTCCTGCTTTGATATCTCTTCTTCCTTCATTGACTGGAACCAGTCACCTAGTGTCAGTATAGCACGAGGGAAGTTGGGAAATGCAGTCCATGAAGTACAGTACACCAGAAGGAAGTAAGTACATGTTGTCCTTTACCCAGTTTCTCCCCCGCCCCATATCTTTGAGACATACCCCCTAGTATCTTATTTTGTTCTAGGGTGAGGCCAGGGTGGGTGAATTGAGGCAGTGGGCAGAGACAGCCTGGGATGGACTTGGGGCTCCTCCAGCATCACAGCAGCACAGGAAGTCAGATTTGAAAGACCTGGTGGTCCAGCCCTCTTCACTCCCTCGACCCCCCAGAGGAAGAACGGTGGCCAGAGGGGATGAAGGACTTGCCTAGGGACAGCCAGGCATTGAGCATACAGAATGAAAAGACTCCACCCTCAACTCATCTCCTAGGAGCTGCTTGGACAAATTTATCAAGGGAGCTTAGTGTTTTAGGACAACCTATGGGAAAATCCACCCTTAACCACAAAATCATCTTATAAGTCAAAAATTTAAATTCTAAACCTATTATTTATGAATGAAGTTTAGCATATCAAGCACAAGGTGCCTGTGAATGAAAAATCATGTCTGTTGTACAACCAGATAGCCAGACCTAGGGCTGATTTCAGACAGCCCTTCTTGTATTTGACTTGCCTATATTTAAAGTTGGAGGACTTGACTTCCCAAGTATTCATTGGCCTTGGATCTTCAGTACTGTGTAGTATGGTTCTGTTGACAAGGATGGCAAGATAGTCTGTGGTCTCCAGGTACAGGAGCAGCTTCCTTGCAGCTTAATGTTTCCTGGGTGGCTGGCTTCACCCAATCGTCAGAGGCTTTGAACAAGCAAATGGAAAGTAGGAGACATGGTTTCTGACCCTGAGAAGATGAAATTAGGAAGGTCTGTCACTTGATGGCTTTCCACAAATAACATATCACTGAAACACTGCTTGAAATAACATGGTTCTCTCTCCTTGTGTTAACCAGTAAGTGACTTCCAGCTTACAGAAGAGGCTTTCAGACTTGTTTCTGAAATTCTGAGGCAGAAGCAAGCATGACTCGTGCTTCTCAGGAATGTTATTTGCAGCATCTATGTAAGGCATTGCTTTGGAAAAGATGGCCCTGTGTTATTCAGGAGCATGGAGAAATGATACAGAGTGCACAGGGCAAGTTTCTTGGTCACATGTCATCAGAATACACCCTGGACAGGGTGTGCTGTTATGTGAGGGGGCAGGCAGGGCTGTCTGTCCTTGTCAGAGGATCACCGAGGGCCAGAAGGCAAATTCAACACTGTTCTCTTAACCACTTGGAGAAAGTGTTTTATAGGAGGGAAAAGAAATTGTGCATGTTTAAGGAGAGGGAAATAAAGATTGAGGACCATTGAGATGGCTTAGTGGATCAAGGCACCTGTTGCAGAGCCCGGCAGCCTTATTTTTTATACTGAGGGCCCACAACGTGGAAAGGAGAGACTAATTCATGCATGTTGCACTCTTACTGTCACAGGCATGTGCATTTGTGGGCACACAAACACTACAAAATAAATACACAAATGTAATTTAAAAAGGTCTCTTTAAAATCTTGAACCATTTGACAGCTCACTAATCATTTGACAAACGATCATGGAAGCAATTTTATCATGCCTTTGGAGTGACAGCTTTCAGGGTCTGCAGCCACACCTTGGCTGCCCTTCATGTAATACAGTGGGGTATAGCAGGATCAGTGGCTAGATGTGGCCCAGCAGGGTGGCAGAGGGACACAGTGAGCATTCTGTACTCTGAGCAAAGTAGGCACCAGGAGCCACATGTCTTCCAAAACTCTTGGTTCTTGGGGTTGAATGCAGCTTCATGTGTCCGTGCTCACTAGCTCCCACCCCAGGACTGGTTTGGACTGGATTCATCCACAAAGCCCCATGTGTATGCATTGGGCAGAGACTGCAGAACCATACCCAGACTTCCTTGTGCTTGGCTTCCCGCCTCTGTGGACACTTCCTGGGACCACCCACCATTCCCCTTCATTGTGGCCCAGAGTTTGTTTTTCCAGAAGGATTAGTTTAAGAGTAAACTGCCATAGGCCTGCTGGCCCTCCTGGAGAAAACTGTTTCTGCGTAAAGTGAAAATTAAACTCTTAAATCTGCAAAGAAAGCTGTTTATCTTACAAATTTATTCCTTTTATTGGACCACACATATCCACGATAGAAAGATAAAAGGGAAACAGATACGGGCCATCACTTAGAGTGACATATAGCCAGGCATAGGTCATCACAACTTCTGTAAAGCCTTCCAGAGTGGGGTGTCGCCTCTCCCCATATTTACCTAGTATAGTCTGAGCAAGTCCTCACCAGAAGCTGCAGTAGAGATGGGCCCTTCCTCACTATGAACACAGCTTCTATTCAACTGCCATGTTGTTCTTGCACACTGGAGCCTTGCTGGAAAAGGCTGCTGAGGTGGATCGTGGGAAAGAGAACTTGAAGGGATTTGCCTTCAGAGGTCTGCACCTGCCTGACTCTAGCCTGGCATCAAGTCCTGTTTATGATTTTAAAAGGCCTCCAAACTTAAGTCAGGGCACTCCGGGCATCTTGCCTTGTCTCCAAAGTTTTAATCTGGCTTATCATTTCTTAAACTGACCCAAGGAAAAGTAAGTCTGGATGATTTGAGATGGGCAGATGTTGTGGACTGGGGAAGGTGGGGTACAGGGATGAGCACAGGGAGATGGCATTTGAGCTGTTCAAATCCAGGTGGACTGCATGAAGTGGTTCAGGCCTGTCATCCCAATACTCAGAAGTATTGTGAGTTCAATGCTAGACTAAGCTACATGGTGAGATTCTGTCTCAAAAGGAGAAAGAAAGAGAGAAAGGGAGGAAGGAAGGAAGGAAGGAAGGAAGGAAGGGAGGGAGGGAGGAAGGGAGGAAGGAAGGGAGGGAGGAAGGAAGGAAGGAAGGAAGGGAGGGAGGGAGGAAGGGAGGAAGGAAGGGAGGAGGGAGGGAGGAGGGAGGGAGGGAGGGAGGAGGGAGGGAGGGAGGAAAGGAAAGAAGGCAGAAAATAAAATATAGATTTGGAGAGATGGCTCAGTAGTTAAAAGCACACGCTGTTCTTGCAGAAGACCTGAGTTTGGTTCCCAGCACACATGTCAGGCTGCCCACAGCCCGTAACTCCAAATCCAGGGCATCACTTGACCTCTTCTGATCTTCATGTGCAGAGGCCCTATACAGGCACACACACACACACACACACACACACACACACACACACACACACACACACACGTATTATTAAAAAAATAATAATTGTCTTGTCTGAAACAAAACAAAAAAGAAATTAAGAGCTAGAGGTGTGGTTACCTAGCGTGGTAGAGCCTGGGCTGCTTCTCACCACAGCAAAAGGAAAACCCTGGGGAGGCTCAGCCTGCAGTTCATTGTGTGGGAGACATTGTGTGGGGCCTGTGTGACCCAGCTTTGCCACACTATCTGAGCTTTTCATCCTTACCCATAAGTCATCTTTGGGTGCTTCTCATGTTTGTTGGAATGCCTATAAATCTGGTGCTCAGTGAGGTGACAGGCTTTGGGTGAGAGTTCTGGATGTGGATAAGCCTAATCCTCCCATTTGTAAAAATTATGAGTTAAAAACCCTCTGAGTAATTGTACACTCCAAATGGGTCTTCCAACAGTGACAGGGAGAGTTGGGGAGAGTCGGATTAGAAGGAGGCCCTCGATGTACTTTTCTGGGGTGGTGATCTGCTCACATATGGTCCAAATGCAGAAAGGATGTTCCAAGCCAGGGCGCTTGCACAGTTGCCTGGAGCCAACATCCAAATAAGAATTAAGTGTGTTTGCCTTCATCTCGTTCATGGTCTATAAGTCTGTCCCTTTCGGCCATTAGCAGAGAACACCAGCAATGGATGTTGCAGAATAAAAGCAATTTGCATTTTCCATTGCTTGGAAGGTACAAATCTTATTTATTCTCAGCTCAGCAGAACTTACAGATCTGCTCATTATCTCAGAAGATTCCCTTGTTCTCATGGTGGGATTTACCACAAGGCCTGGAGGGTGGGTTAGAAGCCATGGCCGGGACCCTTCCAGCCTCAGGGACTTGGGATTGGAGGCTGGGCTTCAGCTCTGCTCTGTGAGGAGGCCTGAGGGAGGCCAGAGACTTGGGGAGCATTGAGTCTAGAGAAGGTTCTCTTGCCTCCCCTCCTCAAAGGCATGTATGCTCAAGGCCTGCCCCACTCTGTAGATGTCAGGCCCCGGGTACTGCAATAACACACCCCGAAACACTAGATATTTTCAGTTTTATTTACTATTATGTCCTATCATTTCTGTGCAAAAGGCAGCCGTATGTAAATTTTATTCCATTTTCTAATGGTTTGGGCTACATAACAAATAACAGCAAGATGGAAAATTTGTATTGATACTTTACGGAGGGACTTCTCAAGTCACGGCATGGAGATTTAAATGCAGTGCTCAGAGTTTATGGGAGTTGGGAAGCTGAGCTTCCGCACATGACTTTGAATGTGTCACTGTGTGTTTATCATGGGCTAATTGTGGAACTGCATTTCAATCCTTTTTCTTCTTCCCTTCACGCGGTTCCACCAGTCAGGGATGGGTACAACTCTACAAGGAAGAAGCAATCGGTTTGGGATAATTTTCTTTCCTGTCCCGAAATAGCTGGGTGTCTGCTCGTCTCGGGAGTCAGCTGGGATGCTTCCTGGCCCCCTTTGTGACTGGCTAAGCTGCAAATGTGATTTTGATCCTAGAGTGAACTTTCCAGCTAGCCTATATTACAAATTAATCGAATTCCACCAGTGCCCACATTTTTAAACTTTTAGAAAAAAAATATTTAATAGGAACTAAGCAAAAAGAAGAAATCAAACCAGCTGCTGACACAGCTGTTTCTTCTCTTGTTTAATTCAGTTCAATATAAAGGTACCATATGCTGCTTAAAATGATGATAGGAAAGATGAAATAATTTAAGAGAATAACAAGAAAATACATGAATTGTCAGCATTCTGTCAGATTCAAAGAATGAAATAGACAGGTGTAGTATTGACATGTTTAACTTTGTGTGGTGTTAGCAGTTTTGGTGCGAACAACTTCTGACATGTGCTGAAGTGATGTGAGAATGTTTCTCATCCGCTGCAGACATCGGCGAGGAGGCCGGGAGAGCCGCCGGGGGCGTCCAGCAGCAGGCGCTGCTTCGAGACAGGAACCTGGGCTCGGCCATGAAGGACTGCCCATACTGTGGGAAGACTTTCCGGACTTCCCATCACCTTAAGGTCCACCTGAGGATACACACAGGTGAGAGAGAGCTAGGTCCGAGTGTCAGGGGGTACCAATTAGAGATGAAGCCCCAAGTCCACAGCTGTGTGAGTCCAACACTGTGAACCACTTCATTGCAGTTTTCAAGCTGTTTAAAGAAAGAGAGCTTTATTCTGGCTTGTGGATTCAGTTCATGTTAAGATGGCTCCATTGCTTTCAGGCCAGTGGCAAAATAAAAACAGACCAACCACTCTAAAGAGAGTATCCAAATGACCAGACAGACAGGCCTCTGGCCCAGCCTTGGGGCAGAACAGGTAGAGTCATCCTACTTACGTGGGGGTTAGGTAGTTCACCATGGCATTGCCTCAAGAGAAACCTAGAGATGTTCTCAGGCAAACAGAGAGAAATGGCTGCGGGGCCACTCTGCCATCCCTCTTGCCTAGATCACTTGTTTCTTGCAGTGAGGCCATCCTTTTAGATCTCTGCCTTGTTCCTCGGCAACTGTTCTTTTTAGCTTTTCTGCTAGTTGCTTGTGTATTGCCAATATATACAAAAAAATCTATCTGAGTCATAGACACCTCCATTTTCTTTGATTTTTCTCCTGACACTTTATCTATTGGAGTATGAGCTGCTGCAGAAGATAGACAAATATGCCATCTATTTTCAAAAATAATTGTGTTCTATTTCCCACAGAATCAATAACCCTGCTCATGGACGGGCAGAAACAGTGAGTGTATACAAGTCTTGTGTGTATCAAAAAATGAGGAGCTCACTCTCCTCAATTGGTTTCTTACCTGGTTCCCCCAAATCTGACACCACAAGGAACCCTGGATATAGATGACTACTTCCTCACCAGTATCCCGGGTGTGGTGAGCATAGTCACAGCCCCACCAGCCTGGGAGTATGTCTCTCAGGAGTCGTTGAAGGTCACATGCTAGTTACTTTTCTCATTACCAAAGCAGAATAAATATAAAGGAGGAGAGACTTGATTTGGCTCCTGATTCAAAGGGTACCCCCACCCCCAGAAGGGAGGTCACAATAGCAGACAGCTCTGTCTGTGGCGGATGGGAAAGCTGGCTCCCACCTCAGCAGGCAGGAAACAGAGCACCAGCCAGAAGCAGGTCCACTCCCATGTCAGCCAGCTAAGCCCTGTGCTCCAAAGTTTCTTCAACCTTCCAGAATAGTGCCATCAGCTGGAGACCAAGTGTTCAAACACCCGATACTGTGTGGGACATTCACATCCAAACCATAACAGGACGTTTTAAGACTGTGCAGTGAGTCCCACTGATCTCCCAAAAGGCTTTGCTGCAATCCCACCTGCTTCATTCTTGACCCTATCCTCAGCGTCATGTGCCCTTTGTCTCCTCCCTGTCCCTGCAGTGCAGAATGCCTGTCCCTGCTGTAGGGCCTTCTCACAGCCACTGCCTCCACCTCAAATGTTCTCTGTCCAGGCAGTCACCGGGGACATAGCTCAAATATGAGACTACCTCTCACTCTCCCTATCGAAGATACTTCACACCCCCTGCTTGATTTTTGTCATGAATGTAACCTGTTGTGAAAAAGCCTTATTTTGCTCCATTGTTCCTTACAGTGGGTATTGTTTCCCACCAAGCAGAACCTCAGACTTGTGAGGGTCACCATTTGTCCCATCTTTATCATTGTTATTTCTGTAACCCAGTACCTGAAAGAGTTCCTTATGCATTGGCGGGGGCAGAAGTACTGAAATTATTTTTCTTACATTCATTTATCTATTTGTGTGTGTTTGCGCATGTACACACCACAGCATGCATGTGGAAGGAAGTCAGAGGACAACTGGCTGGAGTTGGTTCTCTCCTCCATGTGGTTCCCAAGGATTGAACTCGGGTCCTCAGGCTTAGGCACAAGTGCCTTTACTGGCTGAACCATCTCCCCAATTATAGGGATACACTGAATTTGTGTGCAAGGCTGAATGACAGAGCAAATGCTGGAGTAGGGAGGTGACCCTTTTCTTCTTATCCCTGCTCTGTATAAGGTGACATAGAAGGGCCAAGTCAATATGGAATGCCATCCCTTCGCTAGGAGACATGAGAATCCATCAGACACCACAGCATGGCTACAAGTGCTGCATTCCTGGGGACCAGCCTTTCCCTTAGAGGAGAGGAGGCCTCTGAGCTCTGATCTCAGCATCTCTTGCTTCTTGTTCAACTTCCCTTCGTTTCCTTGATTCACTTCTCTCCACAGCTCGCACCCCATCTGGCATACTCAAGCATTTGCATTCTGTAATTGTATCTCTCCTTGACTATATTATGAGTTCCATAAGAGCAGAGGCTTCTGTCTGTCTGTCCAGCTGTGTCTCAAGGAGGGCAACAGACCCTGGTTCTCAGGAAAAACATTACCAAATGAACAAAGTAGTGAGTGCATTAGGGAAAGTAGCCAGGCTCCTGGGGAGTCGTCACAGACGCCTTGCTTTCTCAGGTTATATCAACATCAACATACATCTTCCTCCCCAGGTTGGAGGACAGCACTTAAATGGTGGTGATAGTTATAGGGCATTGAGGTTTTCAGGACATTAAAGCAATCTGTGGGGTACCACTGCTGGACTGTGCATGGGGGTGTGGGTGCTAGACCAGGGATATCTTGTGACTGATTTTAGCTCACTTGGACATATAGCCCTGGGCTGGTTTGCTAGGGAGAGGTGGCTTCCTGTGGGTTAAGGGTGCAACTTGCAGCAAGGGTCAGTGAAGGCTCCTGGTGTCTGTCAACATGGAGATGAGAGTGGCCTCCAGGGTCCACCTCCACCCTATTGCAGGTGAGGAGACTTCTGCAAGTCTGGTGAATGGCATGGCGGCAGATAGATGCTACTTCCTACGACTTCAGACTTTGAGACACATTTGTTTCTTTTCTCCAACTTCTATATCACAGACTTTTCAAGTTTGTGACACAGAGAGAAGCAAGACAGGGCCAACAGCAGCAACATTCCAGAAACTTCCTCCATAGGGAGAAAATGAAAGAAGCCATGGAAACATCACACTTCCACCACCCTGCCCCCGGAAGCAGCATTTGCTGGATTTAAAAAGGCAGAATGGAAACTAGATAAAGATCAATTTTCTTTTTATCTAAGAACAAAGAAGTTGAAAAGCACTTACACTTGTGTGTCTGAATAGAACAGAAAGGGTTACACATTAGAAGTCATCGAAGTAAACACCCATCACCGCAATGTGAAAGCATACATGACACACATAATTAAAAAAAAAATCAAAACACAGTTATTTCTTAATACGTGATTTCATGTGGGGCTCAAGCGGTCGAGCTGGGGTGAATTGTCCTCCACGTTGCCCCTTGGGTGTCCATGCTTCTAAATAGCATGACTGGAGGACAGTGGGCCATGAGAAGGAGAGAGTGCATTTCCAAGTGCCGTCTCTTAAAACCCTCCTGTAAGGGACGCATATGAGGGCATTTAAAATCCAACGTGTAATGAATACGATTTAATTGGTTTGGCTCTAGGAGGGACCATTCTCTGTATTTTTCTATCCCACTCCATCTTTATTAGAAGTCTTGATCGTGTGACATCGACTGATAAAAACCATTTTCCTTTCTTTTCTCCACTGCATTAACTTAATTACTGCTCTTCTTCTCCCAACACCTGTTTATTAGAGAGGCGCTGAGTAGAAGCAGCATTCAGACGGCTCTGAACATCTGGGGGCTGAGGAGAGCCTGTAGGTAGCTAGGACATTTCTGTGGCCCTCCCCCTACCCCAGCTTCCGACAGATTGGTGGAGGTTGGGAGGATGGGAGGTAACTTCAGGACCTTTGGAGTCCCTAGCATCACTCAGCTCCCAGAGATTCTCCCACTACCCCACCCCGAGTCTGGCTCCTGTTAAGGCAGCAGCTTTGCCACCCAACCTGCAGGAGGGGGAATCAGGGTATTTCTGTTCTGGAGGATGCTGCCCTGGGCAGGTTAGGACTTGATGACCTGATCACCCACGTCTGGACACTTTCCCTTCTATTATTGCTCAAGGACTGTGATTTGAATTCAGATCTAGTTAGCACAGGCTGAAAGAAGCATGAATCAGAGTTCTAAGGGGCAATAGAACATATCTATATGGTCTATATAGTCTACATTGCATACTGGCTCTCTGTCAGGGGCAGACCATATGGTGATGGTTGATTATAGTGGAGAGGCTGAGGCATAAGTTTGAGGTGAGCCAGTTTCAGGGCCAGCCAGCATGGGTCTAAGCAGAGATTATAATGGAGCTGAAAATTCCTATCACCTACTGAAATTGCAACATCAAGCACATATTTTATTTTTATGGCAGTGGAAGTGCACTGTTCACCAGTAGCATAAGAAGTCACAATCAGAACTCTAAAGGACTGTGTTATTGGCTTTTCCTTCAGTGGGGGTTCAACTTAGGGCCTCGTGTACACCAGGCAAGTGTTCTAGTGATCTATCCCTGAGTAAGCCACAGCCATTACAGACAGCATGTGTTTCCTGTATCTCTCAATTTCATGGAGAACTCATCAAGGGATAGACCTATTGCCATCTGGGTCTGTGTAAGTTCACTCTGCCCTGTGATATTCTCATGGGGGTGAAGTTATCTCCATCATTAAGGGTTACAGTACTGTATGTGTGTGATCAATAGGAAACTGGCTTACGTCACTGCAGAGTCTGGGGCGTCCCAAGATCTGCAGTTGGTTTCCCAGAGACCCAAGAGAGCCAATGCTGTGCACTCCCATTGGAGAATGACTCAAGTGGCTAAGACAGACAGACAGACACTCTAGCTCAGAGACAGCCAGGCAGAGAGAGTAAATTCCCAGCCTCCTTCAACAGATTGGAAGAGGCCCACACATGCTGGGGAAAGCCCTCTCCTAAATCTACAGAGTCCAGCTTAAATCACCAGAAACTCTCAGACATACCCAGAATAATTGTTAGCTGAACGGCCATTCCAGCTCCTGGTCCAGAGAACACTAGTCGTTGCAGATGCATCTGCTAGCGTTGAGTCTTAGCATGCAGTAGGAGACATGGACACCCCTGAGATTTGCTAATCATCTTACACACAGATTCTATTCCTTCTTTTCTATGTCTCCTTCCCTAACACCACCTTGGGAAATTGGGTGCTAGAGGGATACTCAGAAGGGTCACCTATATCCATTTCATGTGCTGGAGGCAGGCAGGTGTTGATGGGTCCGTGAGAAGCTGAGGTATGTGTTTACCACTAAAGTTACCCCACCCTAATGGGTGATGAATGCCTCATCTCATGCTTTGTAGGCTACAGACCAAGAAGTAAGCATCATGATTATGACTTATCTACATATGGATCCAGACCAAAGAACTGTGGCCGCAGCAACGTCCATTACAGAGAAATGTAATCAACAACCTCACTTGTGAAAACTTGAAGGCCCTAAAGTTCAGCAACTAATTAAAAATAAATCTCATTAGTTTCTTTCCCCCTCTCAAATTATGTGGGTGGTTTATTAATCCGGTAATGGTGTGCTTTGCACACCGGTTCTCATCCCTGAGTAGGGACCTTTTCACAGGGATGCATGCACATGAGGAAGCCTAGGATGGTTATGAAGGGGTCTCAGCTGTGGTCAAGTGGCCTAGGCCTCAGTCTCTGGGTCACACTGCCAGCACTGCTGCTTTCCTTGGAGCTGCTTCTGTGACATAGAAACTGAGACTGGCTGGCTGGGGTACAGGGAGGCCCCACTTTTGTCCTCAACAGCATGAGATTTCCCTTTCACATAGAACCTTAGAGGATAGTGGGAGAGCTCTCCTTTGTGACCCTCAGAGGGTGCTAGGTCCACAGGGATAGGAGAGCCATCTGGGAGTCGCCTTGAGGGGCTACTGAGCTGTCTGTGCAGCAGGACAGCCACTACCAGGTACACGCTCTGAGCTTCCCTTGTATGGGCCCCTGCTTGACTCTGCACACCACTTTGCTACGGAGTCTCCCAGCATGTTGGTGACCATGGTTCCTCTTACTACCCTGTTGCAGGAAAGGAAATGGAGGCTTGGGACTTGATGCTCTCAGCCTGTAAGCTACCAAGCAAAAGTGGGCTATTTTCTTCAACTGTTGTGTTCTAAAGCTTTCCCTTTGCTCAGTACTCTGTATTGATATTGCTCACTGCCTGAACTTCATGCTTGCTTTAGGAAATTACTACATTTCTTTGACAGAGTATGTCTACACTACAGCCTGCAGGAGAGCAGGAAGTGGCTTATACTCACAAGTGGTGTGGATGCCACTTCCAAAAAAACCTAACAAGAAAGTGTGATACAACCAACCTATCCACTGCTCCTAGCTCAGATTAGAACCAGGCCAGGGCTCCTTGACCCCATGTGCTTCGGTTTCTCTGCCAGTGCAATGAGTGTAGGGAAATATGAGGCAGGGGAGTGGCCACTGTAGGCTCTTCCAGGGGCTCAAATCTCTGGAAAAAGTTTCAGGGCAAGATAACTGCCAGTGGATATGATCCTCTCCTCACAGGACAGCTCTATGGAAACTGCTCTCCCCTCCCAGTGGCGTCCTGAGTCCCGGCTGCTAGGGATACCAGTGGCTTTCATCTGCCTTTGGCTACGTGTGCTAGCCAGCCACTGTAACGTACCACACACATAGAAAGTTCTATGAACACCTGTCCCAGAACAAGTTGGATTAGATGGGGCTGCTCTTTCTATCTCCTCTTCCAACAGGGGAGTGTCTGCTGTCATCCTGCATTGTAGAACAGCCATCTGAGCCATGATAGGAAAGAGAAACAGTGTCTCCAAAAGGAGCTGTCTCCCTCTTTCTTTTTGCTTGGATCTAAAATGCCCCTTTTTCTATCTCTAAGACAAACTAAAAGCCCATTTTGTTCTTTTGTCGTCCCTCATGGCTGCTCTTCCTGCCTTTAATGACATCCCAAACTTTTGTGGGAAATAATTGATTGAATTTAAATTTCCTTAAAAGTTTAAGAGGTAATGTTACAGTATAAATTTTCTAGCAAACACTAAGTAGGGAAATATCCATTAGTGAAATTAACTACAGTTTCTAGGTAGCTAACAATGTGGCGTATACAGTAGGGCATGGCTAATGAACACTGCAGTGGGTGATATTTCATTATACAAATTAATGCTCACATTTTAATGGGAAAGTCACATAATGAATCTCGGCTTCAGTGACAGCAATTAGAGACACAGATTGTCCCCTTCTGGACAAGGCAGTGTTTAGCAATAAGCAGCTGTGTGAAAAGTCTTCAGGTTTACAACGTATATATGCTTTGGGGGAATTAGTGTACAATTTATATTAATGTACTGAAGCTTCGCTGCAAAGGCACCACCGTATTTATCTCTCCTGGTATTAACTAAGCAAAGACATGTAAGAAGACTAAATAAATATCCAAAAGAGGTTGCAATACTGGAGAATATTCAGTTACTCAATTTAAAAGTGAAAATACTTTTAGAAATTCAGCAAAAAAAAAGGGCAGGCACACAGATCACTTCTTAAAATAATAATAAAGAGGTTTCCAAAGAGAGTGCTATGAATCTGTATATATGTATATATTTATTTGTTTATTATTTTGGAGAGGTACTATTGGAAGCTTACCCTGAATAGTTCCAAAATAGCTCCCTAGGAAGGTGAGAGTTCTTGTGGAACTCCCAGGTACAAAGTAGTTGTTGAGAAAAATAAAAGATATCTGGTTTTATTTTTTATTCTGGATATGTGTGTGTGTGTGTGTGTGTGTGTGTGTGTGTGTGTGTGTGTGTGTGTGTGTGTGTTATTCTGGGTATAGTTGTGTGCACCTGTCATTCCATTACTCAGGGGCTGAGGCAGAAGTGTCATGAGTCAAGGACAGCATGGGCTACACAGAGAGACCTTGTATTAAAAATATTAAATATGAACGTGGAAAAATAGGTACAAAGAAGTGATTAAACCACTACCTGGTCACATATTTCCAAAAGTTTCCAGTCTAATGATTAGGAGGAGGTTATCAATGAGATTAAAAAATTGAATATATATTTCATGCTACACATTGGTGAGAAGTTGACTTAATTTTAAGATGTTTCCAATGTGTTTATTCATTAGTCCACCAAAATGACAAACCGATTAATTAAAAAACAATGTATTATGTATTTTCTAGCCCAACTCTCCTTTTTAGAAATATATTATATGGCCTACATTGTATTCCTTTAAAAATATTGTGAGAATGTCATTAATGTTCTTACCTTCTTTCCCCCAGTGTGTGGACAGCCTAATCTTGGACATCCTTGTACTAAGGCACAGGTTTTGAACTAGCTTCCTAGTCTAGACCCATTCTTCAAGCCAGGGTACCGTGGCCCTCTGAATGTCTGAAGTTCTAAAGTGAGATGGTAGTATATAAATGAAGGTAGGTATGTGAGCAGCTGGATAGGAGAATTCTCTTAGAAAATCAGAGATTTGGACTCTTTCAGAGGGTTCAAGTTGAGTGGCAGCCTTCATCCCCCCCCCCCCCCCAACACACACACTGTTTCCTGTGCTTGTGATTTGCTTAGAAGGCAGAGTATGCAGCTGCTACAACAAGCAAATGTGAGGACCGGGAACCCCAGACATCCTGGAGGTGACTGGAGAACTCACAACCCCCAGCAAAGCCTGGGGCAGTCTGAGGGATTCCCCTGGGAGACTTAGACTCATTTTGTGGCTTAAGTGACCAATCATTCAACTAGACAGAGCCACTGACAGGGTCCGAGTTTACCTGTGCCACTGAGCTGCAGAGGGAATGATTGTCCAAGTCTCCAACAGAGTCAGACCTCAGTTGGGAGAAACTAGACGAACTCACTGCCTGGCTTCTTGTAGAATTCTGCCCATGTCTGCAGCTTGGGACTTGTCACAATCAGCCCAGAGTGCTGGCCTGGAAGAATGTGTCCAGACGCAGTGACTTTGACCATGAAGCCATTCAGTACAGGTGGACTCAGCATTTGCTTGCTGGCCAAACAGAGGAGGGACCTTGACCATTCCTCCAAGCTGCTAAATTTGCTGATACAATTTCCTTGTCATTTCTTACCCGACTCCATTCAGGCCAATGTTGTGCAAAGTTTGCCTCCTGAGCACGCCCAAATGCATCCTTTGGGGAAAGAATGCATGGGAAACAGCTGGGATGCTCCCAGTGGAACATAAAGCTCAAGGTTCCTAAGCCTTCCCCATGACACATCACAACCATCTCCTAGGTCTGCCTGGCCAGAACATCACCCTTCAGGCTACGCCCCTCTCTGGAAGCCCAGGAAGCAGAAAAGAAATCAATACATCAGAGGGTTGGGGCTAAGGTTTTTCAAATCACTTAATGAAAAACCTTAATCCAAGAAGCTTTTTTCTTTAAGATTTACCCCTTCATCACTCTGGAGTACTTAATCCTGAGGAAGCAGAAGTGGCCACCCAAGCAAAAGCCCTTCAGGACCCAGTCAGAGTACAGTGATGCACAGAGTGGAAAGAGACAGCACTACAGAGGGTAAGGGTGGATGGAGGGCCTTCTGAACCTGTGTAGGCAAAACAACCCCTGAAAATCCCAGAAGAAGGGGCTAGAGAGATGGCTAAGTAGTTAAGAGCGCTTGCTGCTCTTCCAGAAGTCCCAAGTTCTCGATTCCTAGCACTCACATGGCAGTTCAAAACTGCCTGTAATTCCAGTTTCAGGGGGTTCTAGGCCTCTGGCCTTTGGCCTCCTAGGGTACTACTATTACTACTATTACTACTACTACTACTACTACTACTACTACTACTACTACTACTACTACTACTATAAAACACACACACACACACACACACACACACACACACACACACACACACACACACACTAAAAGTAAATCTAAAAGAAAAGAAAAAGAAAACCCAGGAAGAAGCTCTTTAGTCTTAGGCCAGTGAGACTGCAGCACTTAAGGGGATCATTGGACCATTCTGGTTTCTAGCAATAGCTTCTCTGTCCTGGGATCAGAGCAAGCCAAGGCCTCTTCTGAAGTTTAGAGATGCTGTCATGGCTGTGTGTGTGAGACTATGTATGTGTGATGTCTTTCCTAAGAGCAGTAAGTAAAGGAAGGGGTCTAGTCTTTACTTCTTTACTCAGTTTCGAGGGCCAGCAAGGGTGCTCAGAGGTAGGAGGTGCTCATTCATGCATTCACATGTACCTGTGTAAACAAGCACATTTCTGGATAGGTGTATGCATATACACAGGTCTCTGGCCCCTTTTGGAGGCTTAGTGTAACACTTGATTTGAGTTGAGAATAAAGACGAAACCTCAAGGGACACGTGCTCTAAAAATCTCACATTACAGGCTGAGGGAGCAAATGTCCCAAGACAGGATCCCATGTCCCATGGGGCACAGAGAAGCATGGGGTATGCAGTCTCTATTTCAGACTCCTCAACTACCTCACGGTGTCTAGCTTGTCTTCTGTGCAAAGCTGCATCACAGCTCTCACTGTGGAGGTGTTTCTCAGGGAGTTATACCATGATCTCCATGCAGGCGATGCAGAGAGGTACCTAAGGAATTTGGAAAGATCAAGAGCCCTGCTGGTACTTCTAGGCCTCTTAGTTCAGAACAGGATGAGAGAGCCAGATATCAGCACCCGTTAAATCCTCCCAGGAGGATTTAACTCCATGTTGGTTTTTGCAAAGAAGAGTCCTCACAGTAAGTATGCACACCAGAATTACATGCAAGTTGGTGCTTTGTACAAATGCCAACCTCTGGCCCCCATCCCAGACCTTGGACCCAGCACTGGTGCCTTCCCTGACTTCCTATTTGTCTTGCACAGGGTGTACTGAGAACCAACACCCCAGTATGCAGTTCAAACATGTAACCCTGGGAAGTATAAACACCTATGCTCTGCACATCCCTGTGGTCCTATCCTGTCCACCTCAGGCCTGAGCCAAAGCTGCATTCTCCTGCCATGCTTTGTCTATAGCCCCTCTGTCAGATGCATTCAGTCACTTCCAGGTGCTTTTATGAACAGCAGCTCAGGTCTCAGCTGTGTGGCTGTCCACTTGCAGCACCCTCCTACCCGGTCTGCACCGACCTGTGAATCAGGATCCTGGGTTTCTAGTCTGGGACTCCAGACACGTGTTCCATGCCTACTCCCTCACTGGAACTAGCCACTAGGCTCAGGCAAATGGAGTCAGCTGGGACATGAGGTGATCAGATGCACTTCATATTGCCAGTGTTTCCCTGCCCATATAGTGGTGCCTCAGGTGTGCCTGTATCCCAAAGTAGGGAAATGGTCCTATAAATATAAAATCTGCCTCTTTCTGTCAACAGTTTTTTTTTAAAAGATTTATTTTTATTTTACATATGTGAGTGTCTGTCTACATGTATGTCTGTGCACCATGTGCATGCAATGCCCCAAGAGGCCAGAAGAGGGCATTGGATCATCTGGAACTGGAGTTACAGATGACTGTGAGCCACTATATGGATGCTGGGAACTTAACTCAGGCCCCCTGGGAGAGCAGCCAGTGCTCTTTAACTGCTGAGCCATCTCTCTAGCCCCATGCTTATAGTTTTGATATAGCCAAGACAGCTGTGGAGAAAGTAGACCCACAGGGCACACAAGTACCCAAGGAGGCCTCAGTTGTTCAGTAGCATGCAGTAAGAGCTCTTGGTGCCCTCATTTGAACGTAGCAGGTGCAGTGTCCCTTAGGTCAAGCACATAGTCCCCATGGTGTCTCCTGCTCAGCACTTGGGCTGTTAGTGTTCCTCTGAACACCCCCTACTTTGAGAATTGGGAGTCACTGCATGACATTCCCAAGACTAGATGCAGTGAAATGACTTCAGAGCACCCCCACCTCAGTGATTTGTTTGGCTTTCTGGATGTTTGACAATAGAACATAGGACAAGGTGATGGGAATGGGTGTGTGTATGTGTGTGTGTGTGTGTGTGTGTGTGTGTGTGTGTGTGTGTGTGTGTGTGTGTGGCGGGGATGGGGGTGTTAAGCTTCCTGGGAGAAATTATTGTAGATTTTTACAGAGAATTGTAAGCTAAAAGCTGTCATTACCATTTCTCTCTTCCCCAGAGCTTTCTGGGTGCAAAGTCTAGGAAAGACCTGGTATTGCCCACAAGTTCTTGGAATGTGTTTAAATCCACATTCGTTTACCTCCTCCTCTGCCCTCCATGTATGTTGTCTGTTAAGGGACTCTCTTCATCACACAAAGAACAATGGAAGTTGGGTGTTGGATTCAAATAAATATTTAATTCATGAAAATAATCTTATATGTTCCAAAACACACTTTAAAGCTATTTTTGTTCTCCAGAAAGGGCCCATTACAGGTAAATTACACAGCTTACTACTTCAGCTTCAGGACTGCCGTTAGTACAAATTTTAGGCTCGACAAAGACCAGTAGATAATGTTAATTTCAAATCCAGAAACTAAATATACTCTGTGCTTTTTATTACTCTTTTTTCTCTTAAGTTTTATCGGCTGCTTTTCATTTTAACAATATGTCTTTACATCCCGCCATCACAGTGCACTGTAATGATATTAATATTTTATAGAATCGGTATTTATAGTTCTTTATTTAGAGACAATGCAGTAGGTCTGCAGATATCAGAGCCCGTCTGGAATGGTGCCCTCCAAATAATGATGAATTGCTTGTGCGGAATGCCATTTGCTAATTATATCCATGATTTACTGTGGAGCAAGGCTTAAATCATTCATTTCAGTCTTGCGTAACAGTGCCATAGAATTTTTAGGTTTAAAAATGGTTTCCATGTGTATAATTTAAACAAATTCTAGCGCTCTTGTATACACAAAATATTCGAAGCCACTCATTTGTTACATACTCCGTCTCTTTAAACTTCTACTTTTAATGATCACTGTGGTCGAAATTATTATGCTTAATTTTCATAATCATAGCCTTTAAATCTACAGCCGTTCTCACATGTTAGATAAAGAAAAAGATAGCTAATTGTGTGTAGAGAGTGTGTCATCCCTCAATAGTCCCCAATGGTACAAAATCATTAAAAAAGCTTAAGAGCACAAATTATTCTTCTATTAAAAAACAGTCGTTCTCTAGCTAATTATTAGTTTGGGCTGCTTTGTTTCAAAGAACAAATGTTGATCCTTCTAGCCTTGTTCTGTACACCAGAAATGAGATAAACACTTGGTTTTTCTCTTCCATCGATATCTTGCAGGTGAGAAACCCTATAAGTGTCCTCACTGTGACTATGCTGGCACTCAGTCAGCATCCCTGAAGTATCACCTGGAACGACACCACCGGGAGCGGCAGAATGGAGCCGGGCCACTGTCAGGACAGCCCCAGAACCAAGAGCACAAAGATGAGACCTCCAGCAAAGCGCCTTTGTTTATCAGGCCAGACATCCTGCGAGGGGCTTTGAAGGGTCTCCCTGGAATCGACTTCCGAGGTGGTCCTGCCTCTCAGCAGTGGACATCAGGCATGCTCTCCTCTGGAGATCACCCAGGGCAGGCCACTGGCATGTCCTCAGAGCTGTCTTCAGATACCCTAAAAGGCTCCGACCTTCCTTCCAAAAGCTCCCACTTCTCAGAGATCGGAAGGGCTTATCAAAGCATTGTGAACAATGGGGTGAATTTCCAAGGGTCCCTGCAGGCATTCATGGACAGCTTTGTCCTCAGCTCTTTGAAGAAGAAGGACGCAAAAGACAAAGTCCCATCTGATGCCCATTCCATGAAAGTCCATGCTGCGGACAGTGGAGAGGAGAGGACCAGCGGGAAGCCCTCCCAGAGAAAGTCTGAGAAATCACAGTATGAGCCTCTGGACTTGTCTGTGCGGCCTGACGCTCCCACTCTTCCTGGCTCCTCCGTGACCATGCAAGACAGCATTGCGTGGCATGGCTGCTTGTTCTGTGCTTTTACCACATCGTCCATGGAGCTTATGGCCCTTCACCTCCAGGCCAATCACCTAGGCAAAGCAAAACGCAAAGATCACCCCACAGGGGTGACAGTCAACTGCAAAGATCAGGTGCGGGAGGCCAGCAAGGTCCCTGTCCTGCCCTCCATACAATCAAACAAAGAGATGGCCCTTTCTAGCACGGTCGGCGCGCTAGACTCTGCTCCTGAGAAGATGGCCCAAGGACCGGCCAAAGAGACTCTAGGGGACCAGAAGAGTGGTCAGTGGCCCAGCCACATGGACCCTACCTTTTGTACCTTTCCATCTGACTTCTACAAACAGTTTGGCGTTTACCCTACAATGATTGGCTCAGGGGCCCCTGGCTCCTGCTCCAACAAGAATCCTGATGGGAAAAGCCACCTGGAAGATGAAGCCCCTCTCCTGATCCCGGAAACCACAAATAAAAACACTACTGATGACCTCTCAGATATTGCTTCCTCCGAGGACATGGACTCCTCCAAGGGAGAAAACAATGAGGATGAGGAGATTGACACCGAACCAGAAATGATGAGCAAGCCACTGTCTGCTCTCAGCAAGGATGGCAGCAGTGAGGGCGGTGACAGCCTGCTGCCCCCAGGCGCTTCCCAGCCCATCCAGGGACTGGTCTCACCTTTAGCCCAAGCATCAGAGGAACAGTGGCATAACCCAGGCCTCCTTCCTGCCCAGGACCCCTCCACGGGGCTGCCAAAGCCGGAGCGGGGTCCCCCAGGGTTGGAGAAACCCATGAGCATGCTGTCGGTCCTCAGGGCCTACAGCGCCGATGGCTTAGCAGCCTTTAATGGGCTTGCAAGCAGCACAGCAAATTCTGGATGTATCAAGAGGCCAGACTTGTGTGGTAAGTTTTAGAATCCTCTTCCTTCAGTTCATTTCCCCAAAACATCATTGCTAAATTGTGCATTAAAACAACAACAACAACAAAATGGGGTTGATATACCCATTAGCAAACTTTAAACTGAACCTTAAAAAAATAAAAAGCCAGTGCTATATATACAGTGTAGACAATCACAAAAGTCAAATTTCATTGCTATTGGGGTCCAACTTTCTGTGTAATGCCTGTACAGAGGCATGGGAAGGAGACAGTACCAAAGTGTGAACTCTCCTCTCGTTTTTCATCCATAAGTTGAGGAGGGAAAGAAAATCACCTAAAACAACAAAGCAAACTGATGTGGTGACTTGCAAACTTCCCAGTATTTTAACTCATTGGAAAAAAAAAAAAGATGCCTAAAGAGAATCGTGTATTACTTTGTCAAGTCAGATCTACTTCCCTACGCTCATTTCATTGACTTAGAGGATACTAAAAACCATCACACTAACTGTGGCAAGGGATTGTCTTTCCGAATTAGGGCAATGGCTTCAGGATGGTTGTGACTCACCTGTATCATATCAAATGGCAGTTACTGTGACTTTGGCCTTCTGCTGTTGTTGCCTTCTGTCTGTGTCTGTCCGTCTAACCTGTCTGTCCATCGTCCTGTCTGATCTTGTGAATCAGCACCTCTCCCTCCTTCAAGGATATTGTTACCCCATAGTAGTCCCAGATTTTACAAAGCACAGTCCTAACCCTGAGTTGGATCAAATGAATATCGGGATGGGCAGGGAGGATCAACATCATGTCCTTGGCACCCAGGTGTTCATGTGTGGAAGTCTGGTCTACAACAAGCAGCTCAGTGTATTGTTCCCAGTGCCCTGAAATCCCACTATAGACAAGCAGCGTGGGCTGTACCATCTAATTTATGAATGAATTTCTGAGATTTTACCCTTCTTCTGTGGAAGGAAGGAAGAGAGGAAAAGAGGGAAGGGTGGGCACAAGGGAGCATTTCTAAACCTCAGCATCCTGTTTCCTTCAGCACAGAGCGGAAAACATGAAGCTAGGCTGTTTGTAATCTAAATCGATAAATTTCTTTTTGTTTTTCTGTCATTCCCTAATTCACTAAGAAGTGGATCAAGCAGTCAGAAATGCCTTTTTGAATTGTCAAAAATCACTAAATGGATTTATGACAGCTCAAAAAAATATTGATGGTTCCTTATACTGAATGATTCACATGGCCCCATTAGCCAGTACCCCGGATCTATTTTTAACCATGTGCAATTCATTACTCTTGAAGCTGTTAAAAACAATATTTAAAAGAAGGGAAGGGATTTATGTCTGTCCAGTATCCCCCCTTCCAAAGAGAATGGTGTTTAAATCTTTTTCTTTCATTGATTTTTTTAAAGTTTGGTTGCAGTGGCTTTATAATTATTATTATTGTTATTGTTGTTGTTTGAGGACTTTTTTTAAAGTCTATTTTCGGTTCTTTCAATTACCTACAGAGGACCATAGTTCCTGCCAGGAATCCACGCATCAGAAAAGATCAAAACCTGGCATGTGCATAAGCTCATTATTATTGAAATGAGCTCATATTACCCCCATTAATTTTCTCATCTTCCTATCAGTGTGGAAGAAAGGCTGCCTGCCTTGAGGAAGCCTGTCCAGTGGTGTCCTTGTACATGAGGCAGTAGGTGGAGGGGGCAACATGGGGAAGAGAGGTGCTGGGTCTCTTGAGGTTTTTCAGAGCTGGCAGGAGTTTCTAACCCCTCCCCAGATATCAGCTCACACCACTCCATAACATCTCCATGGTATATGCAAAACACTGTTCAGTCAGCTTGTTAGTCCCTAGGCAACAGCCCCTGGGATGTAAGCCATGGCCCCTCTCTTCTGAAGTACATGAAGACCTTTGGGCCAGCAAGGTAGGAAGGGTTCCCAGTAGCTTCCTCAGCCAAGGGTCTGGCTCCTCATACTCTAAAATACCAAACCTCATCCTGGTCATTGGCTGCCTATTTTCAGAGAGCATCACTTCTGTATTTCAATTGGCCCCATTTCTTCTAGAAGCTTCTGTTGTGATTTGGTAGCAGGTGGGATGTCTCTTCCTGTCTTCTGGTCCCCAGGCATTAGGCCCAGCATAATTAATTATACTCTAATATCCTTGCTGGGTGTGGTGGTGTCCTAGAACCCAGAAAAGCAGTAGTCATCCTGGCTAAGAATTGATCTTTCAGAGGGAAACAAATGCAGTTTTCCCTTACTCAGTCTAGTTTTCTCTTTTGCTTGAAACAGGCTGAATATTGTAAGCTCCAGACTACCACTAGCTTAAAAGCATGGGCCCTAAATTATCCCAACCTTCATTTTTTCTCTGCCCCACTTAAAGCAGATGTGACTTTGCAAACAGGTCTAGCCAGCCATCAGCCAGGCTTCCTCGTGGAGCTGGGCTTTGCCAAATCTATGCCTTATTCCCAGGTTTCTTATCTCAGAGTTTAGAGCCTCACTTCATTGATTCAGTAATTCTAGAATCCCACCTGGATGCCCCGGAAACTCTGGTGACTATGATTCAAGTTCTTCTGTATAAGGAAGAACTCGCCTCTCCTACAATGTAAAAGTATTTGAAAAGCAACCGGTAAAAACTTTGTCTGCATCATGTAGACCCCCCCCACCCCCCAAAATCAGGAATCCCTCTTGAACCCACCAGCAAATCAGAAAATGCGTCTTTTCTCCTGCACGTGTGTAGGACTGTGTGTTGAAAGTTGTTCACCCAGGTGATACATTAATTACTGCACTGTTGCTTCCTTACCTTTAGAACTTTGGTCCTAAATCCCGGGGTTTTAGATCTGAGGTCCTGGCCAGTGTGCATTCATCATCTATAGCTAATGCATTCTGACTTGGCTGCAGCAGAGCAAGCGGATGAAGAGGCTACTTCATCCTCTTGGGTGATGAGAGTCTCATAGCCAAGCCTGTATAGAGGGCAAGATGGTAACTTTTCAAAAGAACCTTCTAGGCTGGTATGTTGGGAACTTGTTTTAGAGGATCCTATGGGAGATCAGGAGTCATCTCAGAATCAGTTGGAGGGCAGTTTATTAAGTTGCTCTTAGAGAGGGTCAGATCCCACTGGTCTGATCTCTTTACATGACAACCTATTCTGGCCAAAACTTAGCTTTTGGAGGTGACTTTTAGGATCGAGGCATGTTCCACACTCCTTTATTCTGTTGTACAGTATAAAAAGGGCAAAGAAGTGCCACCCGAGAGCTTTGCTACATCCTTCATATCATTAGAGTGGATCTGACCTTGGCTTTGCAACGGGACAGGCTTTACAGCAGTATTTGAATAGGGGGGCAAGTGAGGACTAGAGCTGTGTCCACCCACTGGCAGGCAGGGCAGATAGGCTCCTTGTCCATCCTAAGGAGCTACTGTGGAGATGCTGCTGCAGGAGAGCGTGAGAAGCACAAGCATGGTATATACACAGAGAGTGCAGTCAGTCTACAGAGCACCTGGAGATCGCTACACAGAAACACTAAAGACCACATTTCACCCCAGGGCTGGTGTGTGTGTGGGGGACCAACTAGGGCACCCCTAAACTTCCCTTTTGAAACTGAGGCAACCTGCCAGAGCTGCCTGGAATTTCTGTGTTAGCTTTCTGAATCATGATTTTCTCTGTCTTTTTCTGAGTCCTTGAGTCTAGGACTGATAACACAAAAATCTTGTCAAGTTAAGGGGCAGGAAGGGAAAAAAAGCATAATTCCTTTACCCTCAGCTCTGCCCTGGAATTGCTACCACTCAAGGAGGCCCTGCTCCATGTGGAGGACACATCAGCATGTCGATTGTGGTGATGAGACCCTGTGTGCAGTATCTGTCAGGCCAAGTCATACCCTGATGGATGGGAGGAAGTCAGTGGGAAGGCTAGGCCATCAACAGGAATAGCTCCAGTATTCCCAATGCCTTATTCTCAGCGAATTCCAAAACTGCCTCAACTCAAATTGTGGAATGAAAGCCCACTGCATTTAGAAAGTATGAGAGAATGGGGACCTACCTCCCACACCAAAGCGGTGGCATCAAAACCTTGTTACGTCATGTGTTCTAAAATGTATGATGTGGTGTGATGAAACACAGTAACCAGACCAAATTATCTTAAAAAGTGACTTCTATCCCACCATGATTTCTCTGCATTGGCAGTCTGAAAACAACTACCATTTTATTCAGCTGTGCAGCCTAGAGCCGAAAGGTCACCACATATTGTTCAAAGGGCTGAGGGTAACTATTTCCAGCCTATAAGCCATGAACACCCTCTTATTTTGACTCCACTCTGCCTGATAGCACCAAAGAAGCTGTAGACAGTGTGCCTCTTTGCCAATGAAACTTTATGAATTAAAGCAAGGGACAGGCTGGAACTGGACAGGCTAGAATTTGTGGCCCCTGCTCTAGTGCAAAGAGGGATGTGTTCCTGGATCATTGCCAGAGTAAGAGATGGAGAAGCCTGCCCTCCGCTGTTCTGGTGAACAGAGAGATGATGCAGGCAGGACTCCCACCAGCCAATGCAGGGCTCCGTCTGCCAAGTAGACCTTCCATAGGAAGCCCTGTGTGTGTGTGTGTGTGTGTGTGTGTGTGTGTGTGTGTGTGTGTGTGTGTACTTCCAGAGCGGTACCCCTTCCCACCCTCTCATTACATTACAGGCAAAAGTGCTGGAATGGCTGTGATTCAGCTTTAGGACAGCTAGCTCTCCGCAGACAGAGTAGAGGGAGGAGTTAAGATGACAAACACCTAAGAGCCTGGGGCAGATGCCACCAGCACACACGTCCACTGAAGGTGCAGTGAAGAGGTGACGGTACATCCCAACGTCTTTAAGTTGCCCTTGTCCCTTTCACGCTAAGATGGCATCAGTGTGATGGAGAGTTTTGTTTCATGTCCCCCCACGCCACAGTCAGTGCACAGGAGGTTCATCTTTGTGATGTCACCAGCCCAGCCGTCACCGTTTCTGTTTTGACTCAGTTCAGTTCCAAACATAAAGCAGGTGCTTAGGGGGTAAGAAATGAGTCCTGTCTCCTTTTTTTTTCCTTCAAGAACTAGGCTAAGGTCTGTGGCCAGGTAGAGAACCCCAAGGCAGCTGTTCTTGTTAGGGTTTCTATTTTGGGGACGAAACACCATGACCCAAAAGTAACTTGGGGAGGAAAGGGTTTACTTCAGTGTGTGGTTCCAGGTAACAGTCCTTCACTGAGGGAAGTCAGTGCCGGAGCTCAAGCAGGGCAGGAACCTGGAGGCAGGAGCGGATGCAGAGGCCATGGAGGGGTGCTGCTTACTGGCTTGCTCCCTTGGCTTGCTCAAACTGCTTTCTTTTAGAACCCAGGACCACCAGCCCAGAGATGGCACCACCCACAATGGGCTGGGCCTCCCTCATCAATCACTAATTAAGAAAATGCTATACAGGCCTGCCTGTACAGGCCTATGGAGTCATTTTCTTAAATGGGGTTCCCTCCTCACAGATGAATCTAGCCTGTGTTAAGTTGACACAGAATTAGCCAGTACAGCAGCTATCACTGGTAAATGAAGCACCACAAATGTCCAATATAAGGCATGCAGACACCTGAGCATAGGTTGTGATGCATTGCCGGTGGTAGTTGATACATGCTGTGTCCCTGAACCTAGTAGGTTCCATTAGGAAAATGACAGAGGACAATAACCATAAAATCCCATTCTGCAAAGTATGTGGGTGCCTAGACAAAATCTAGCCAATCTTGTGGAGGGTGAGCAGCCAGGGAGTGGAAAGAACTGAGAGGTAGGTCCCTGCTGCCCTATCCACTGCTGCGGTGCTTTGCTGAAAGCCAAAGGAGCCTGTAGGACACAAGTGCCTCCAGAGGCTTCCCTCTCTGTCCTCACCCAATTTGACCATTTTTGGATTTGTCTCGGCCTCTTGTGGTCCAGTCCATTCCCTGGCATAGTGTTTTCCCAGTAGGAAGGGCCATTTGACCTACTGCAAAATCCAAGGGCAGCGCCTCCTAAGTTCCTGGGAAAAATCATCACCTCCTTGTGCTTGTCAGGCCCTGCTGGGTACCTCACAGCTGACCATAGAGAGTCTGCATCTGACTGATGCCATCCTGTCGGTAGGGTCTCCTGATGACGTCAGCACTCTGGGGAGGCTCTCCTCTGCCCTCACCCAGAGCTGTGCTGTGGTGTCATGACTGACAAAGAGACAGCTCCTCTGATGAAGGCTCTTTCCCCCAAATCTCACAGCATTCTTTTCCTCTCCTTCCCTCTTTTTAAATTAAAGGGAATGGGACTGGTGTGATGTCGTTTGCACGGCAGGATGACAGAACTGTTGTGGGGATGCCATTGTGTTTGCCAAATGGTCCACTCGTCATTTCAGAGCAAACAAATGGATGGTGTCTGTGAGTCGGCAAACACTGGTGACATTTAGCCCTGTTTATGTTTCTTGCCTTTTGCTGCATCGTTTTGGCTCCAAAAGCTACTGTCTGAATCAACATTGCCTCTGAAATAGGAGAAAAGTCTGGTAGAGTTCATCTTGGTGGCTTCGTCCATATTTCTTGGGGGTTGCATAAAACCAATGAATCACAGCCAAGTGTTTTCGTTAAAAAACAAAAAATCACTGTGTATTTCCCTCCTTTGAAAATGAGTTAAGATTGGGATTAGGGAGGAGGGTTGAGGAAGAGTCAGAACAGACAAATCCTGGTGGGATCTGAACTCTCCATCCTCTCCACCCTGTGTGACAGTGGGGGCAGAATGCCTGGGCTAAAGCTTTGACATCTGCTTCCTTAGTCTGTTGAACGGCCGTGATGGTCGGAAATGACAGACATCTATCTAGACTCAGGTCACATGTCAGCTGCAGAAGGAATCAGCATGCTTCTTTCATTTTTCTTAATTTCTTCCTCCCTTCCTTCTTCTTTCCTTTCCTTCTTCCTCCCTCCCTCCTTCCTTCCGTCCCTCCCCCCCCCCCCCCAGATGTTGTGTGCAAAGCCCAAGTTTCAAATAAGGTAGTAATTATGTCCCCTTACTTAGTGCTAGTCAAAAATACCTCTATACCTAATTGCTAGCCTGCTCTAATCACGTAGTCTATTCTTGCTTTAGCCACAGATAGAAAGACCAAGTTTTATAAATATGACTTCATTATCATCCTTCTATTAAACAATAGGGACTATGACCCTGCCCTCACTTTCAAGCACCTTTAGCCCCGAACAGTTTCTGGATTAATAAATCTACACATTTTCTTTCAGGTAAGTGACACCCCATGTCCTAGTCGCTCTGTCTGGACCTCCCCTTGTCTGTTCGTGCTCCTTCGTGGTTTATCTGCAGCTTGTTAACCGTGCAAAGTCAACAGAAGAACGTATATACATACATGTTTTGAGTAAATAGTTCCTACTGGCACAGGTATGTGTGTGCACACAGCACACCAGCCTACAGTCTTTGTAGAGTCAGAGCGGCTGAAAACGTCACCCCCACCCTCTACACCCCCCCCCCCCCCCCCGAGATGTTTCCTGGTAATAATGGATGCAAATGCTTAGTAACCTGAGTAGGAGAGGAGGTTCACTCCATGTCACAAATCCCAACTGACAAATCCTGGTGGGTGACAGGTTCTTAGATCAATGAAAACCTGGCTGGGGGCAATGTGTGTGTCCTACCTGCTCACCTGAGCTCACAGGGCCCCAGGATAGTCCCGTCAGCATTCCTCGCTTGTGTTTGATTGTCGTGTATTTTGTAACACTTTAGAAGAATACAGAAAAGTGCAGTAATTATCTTTCTCCATAGTATTTAAGCAGAAATATTGCTAGTTTAATATTGTGTCAGGTCGTCGTATTAACCAGGAACAGCTGACAGTAAAGCCCCAACGAACAGCACTTTGACATTCACAACTTAAAAACGGCGATCGAAGCGAAATGTGTAAACGTGTACCGGGTTATCCTGTGCTTTGGAATAGACTGTTGTTGAAATAATTAGAAGATATATTAAGGTGTTCCTGGTAATGAAGGCATGTAAGTTATCATAATTGTAGTTTCCTGCATAAGTGTCAAACTCTATCTTTCCGTGTGCTGTATGCTGAGTTACAAGTTAGGTCATTTATGAATGGAATGTAAAACAATACTAAAAATGCTTCAATAAGTTATCTTGGTATTGCTAATAAAAAAAAAAGCTGTGAAACATTAGTGCAGTTTTGAGTCATTATGTTAATTCATACCACAACACCCCCTCGCCCCTCACATCCCTCTCCCAGTGGGGAGCCTCAGCAGGACATTGGGGGGTGCAGGCTCCTCAACCTCCCCATCCATCTTCAGGTGGCCCTTTAACAAGCAACAATTCACAAACAGGCAAGAAGGAAAGCCACCCCCCCTGTTTTGGTGGGATGATGGTAGTGGGTGCCAGAGAGCCCATCTCTGTATTGTGTGTCTTGGGAAGGGTTCTGAAGACCCCTGGGTAGGGGAGACAGGCCACAGTACCCAGTGTCAGAAGTGGAAAAAGGTCCTTAGGCCCAGCCTCCTCCAGAGAGCCATGTGTTTCTCCATGCTGTGACAGGTTAGGGCAGTTTGGCTACATTTTCAGTCTACATTGCCTATGTTTGTTGTAACAGGCTTGTTCTCACCCCACCCTGACTCTTCATGGCAGGGAGGGGGCAGAAAGGAAAGGGTTTATGTTTTTTGGGTTGCCTGCTTTCACTGTCCCATGAGCTGGGCTTTTGGGCTCTGGTCCTTCAAGCTTCCTAGTTTTCAGTATGTTTTACACACTTCCCAATTCTGCAGACACTATGCACTATCTAATTGGTTCCATGGGGGCAGGGCATAGGGTCCAAGGCTCCAAGAATTAACTCACATCCTCAAGGGAAGTGCCCAACAAGAGGGTGGGAGTAGAGAAATGTCCATTAGAAGTTGTTCTCAACCTTGGCCTTGGTGACAGGACAAAGGTGTCACCTCAACTAGATGAAACAGTCTATCCAGTATGTCTTACAACAACACTCATTATCTTGACCGCTGAGATCACAGTGCAGCATTAAGGAGTCTCTAACTAGGGGAAGGGATAGAGAGGAGGGCCTGGGCTTGAGAAGATGTGAGGAGAGGTCACACTGTGGGTGCCACTGGAAAAGAAGGGCAATCCCCAGAGGCCTAATGAAGGTGAAGCAAGGCACTGTCCCCTCCAGGTGCAAGGTTCACATGGCTACAACCAAGTGATGCAGCTCCACCAGGGTGCAGACTGAGCTGGCACAAAGGGAACACAGGAGACTCTGGAATCTGGGGAACTGAGAGAAGTGGAATACACAAAGAGGGTGGTTCACCTATGCCTCCATCTGTCCACCTGTACCTTCGCCTGTGTGCCTCCCCCAGGCTGAGTACATTGTTCCCAGCTTTGCCCACCATTTAAATCCATTTCTCCCAAATCCGGCAGATACTGTCGCACCTGCTGGGTTGGTCACTTTGGCTAGGACAGGCTTCTGAGGGGCCCTGCTGCAAGCTCTAAGGGGCTGGGGTTTGGGAGGGGCAGGATGGAGTTTGAAGGGAGGAGAAAGGAGGCACAGAAAGGTTTCTTTATCTTCCACCCCCATCACTGACAGCTGGGAGGGTTCCCTGGAGCCACATAGCCAGGCATCTACTGTTCTGTCTTCCTTCTTTCAGGGCCCAGTCCCTCCGTTGGGGTCTCTAAGCAAGAAGGCTTGGTAGCATTTCCTCTTCAAAAGCAGGGTATTTCCTGAGTCACTCCCCAGTGGTAACTGATGGAGCTTAGAAGAGACCTCCATGGATTCCAATTCTCCCATTTTATGGACCCAGCCCCAGCCTCTACCCACCTCTCATTTTGGGACACCCACCTCATCATGCTTTGTACTGTTCCTCCTGCCCCTGCCCACTTCCTCCTTACCATCTCCACCTCTGGATAACAAACAACTGTCTTAACACCAGTTGAGTGTTCTTGGAAACATCCTGTCTGCTGCCTGCAAAGGGAGCCACATAGACCCAGGCCCCTGGGACATTCAGTCAACTTCATTTCAGAGCTCTGCATGAACACTGGTAATTCTGCTTCCTGTTGATCCCCTACCACCACCACCACCACCACACACACACACACACACACACACACACACACACACACACACACACACACACACACACAGTGTTATACAAGCCCCACAAGTTTGGATTCAGACCTGGGGCAAACAAATAACCCCCTTTGGACCTATCTTTACCCTTATAGCCTAGACCCTTCCCAGCATGGTCAGCTTTCTGTTCTGTGCTGCACAGGGGACTCCAAAGAGTCCCCATCTATGGAACAGAGTGACAAGAAGGTGTCTCTTCCAGATGCAAGAGACCAAGGAAGGCAAGGTTTACAGGAAACCTGCAGACTCGTGTCTCTGTTCACAAGTTTTGGAAGAGTGTATACTTTAACGGAATTTTGATACTCCAGTGAAGGAGAAACTCTAAATTTGGGAACAGATTAGTGTATGTATCTATTCTGATTTTTCTCGAAGGACCTTCTCAATGATTAAATACACAGGCACACACTGACAGTGGTGTCCCTGAATGAGCAGTCTGAGCCCATTCCCAGGGCAAAGTCAGGGAACTCTGTGCAGTTAGTTCATTATCAAAAACATCCCATTGTGTGCACTGATGCCGGCTGGTTCTCCGAGGAGGAGTTTGTCTTCCCACTCTGTGCTGTCCGGACACGCCCATTCAGCCATAGCCTGTTCATGGTGTTAAGTTTCTTTCTTGGATTTCTGCTGTGAGGTTTACATAAGATTCTCTTAGTTATCTATTTAAAAGGAGAAAAGGCAACCAACCTGGGAAGGCAAATTGGAGTTGATTTACCAAATTACTGCTTTTTATATGACAGACACATTGCTTTTCTGTTTTGAGTTCAGTGGTTGATAAGTCCTGGGAGGAGGGTTGGGGCTAACCACAAAGAGAGGTTACTCCAAAGTATGGCCTGTACCTGAGGAAGGGCCAAAGGTGGGTGTTTGGCTGGGAAGGCACAGTGGCCTCTGTGGTTGGTAATTTAGAGTTCACACTCTGATGAGTTCTTGTTTTTGTGGGTTTTTTCTTTTTTCTTTCTTTCTTTCTTTCTTTCTTTCTTTCTTTCTTTCTTTCTTTCTCTCTCTCTCTCTCTCTCTCTCTCTCTCTCTCTCTCTCTCCTCTCCTCTCCTCTCCTCTCCTCTCCTCTCCTCTCCTCTCCTCTCCTCTCCTCTCCTCTCCTCCCTCTGCTCCCCTCCCCTCCTCTCCTCTCTCTTTCTTTCTTTCTTTTTTTTTTGAGACAGGGTTTCTCTGTGTAGCCCTGTCTGTCCTGGAACTCACTTTGTAGACCAGGCTGGCCTCAAACTCAGAGATCTGCCTGTCTCTGCCTCCCAAGTGATAGGATTAAAGCCATGTGCTACCTTGTTAAGGAAAAGGACCATAATTTTTTTCAGCCCTTTCAGATTCCCTTGGTGACATGGTTGGGGTCACCCAAAAGCAGATCTTTAGGTCACCTGGATGCAAATGGTTGATGCAGGAGGAAGCTGAGAGTGGTCCCTGAGAGGGATGCCCCCCTATGAGCAGACCTGCTCCCTTCTGGCTTTGTTGTAGACCACTCCAGACCTGCCAGAGCCAAGGATGAGAGCACATGAGCTATTCTATGGCTCCCAGTGGGAAGTAATCCACAGACATTAAATGTTGAAAGGCACCCAGCCTTTTAGCTTAGGAGCTAGTTTATCATGGTAAGGGTCATAGAGTCAGTCAGGTGACCAGGCATCTAGCAGCAGCCATGCTCCAAGGGGCTCAGGCAACTCACTTCTCCTTTGGGGCTCCATTTCTTTGGGGAGCAGGCAGCAGGATCTCTTCTTTGGTCTCCAATTTATGTCCTTCATGGCGTCCTGTAGCCTTGATCTTCAGTTGATACTCTACACCCAATGAGTACCATAGTCCTCATGAGCACTCACCTGATGGGCCCTAAGATATGGGAGGACTCTGTTATTTCCACAAAGTATGGTACTTCAACATACAGGACTCCAGCTTGAGCAAAGACATTCACCGCACTAGATCACAGTACATGTCAGGGCTTAGAGGGACTTCTAAATTGTTAGAAGATCACCAAAGAGTTTCTCTTTTAATTCCAGGAGACATTTTCCACAGAAGAACAAAAGGGAGTCAACTAAACTGGGTTTTTAGCTTCATGAAAGGGCAAGAAAAAGCTGTCTTCACTGACTTTTTCTGTTTGAACCTCTTGAGAAGATCTTTCCTATGATGATTAAAGATTCCTAAGCAATTTACAGATCATTAATATGCTAAGCCAGTGTGTCCCTCTTGGACATACATGTCCCGTGGCTGCCACTTCCATCAACATACACAGTCAGTGTTCTGGAGGGTGGGCTGAGGGTCTGTCTTGCGTGGGCAGGGCACAGAGTTCTAGCCCCGTCTTTCCGTCCCTCTAGGACTTCTCTGTCCTTTTGGTCCTTGGCTTCTTGAACGTCTTGGCAGAGCCCCCTAACCCTCAGTTTTCCTGGAAACTTGGCCACCTTTAAGAGAATAAAATGACCATAAATGTACACAACTTAGAGACAACTCACCCTCATCCCAACTATTTTAGTACTTCTATTAGCAAGCAGGTCCCAGACAGAGTGCCATATAAACCCACCATGGGGGTGTGAAGTGGGTTACAGTCTGGGGAGGCCTGGGTACCCATTCTCACCCACTGTTCTCACCACTTGAAGTCTTCTGTCTGCACACCTAGCTGGGCTCCCTCACACCTGGACTGAACACATCTGGAAATCTGGCCCCATGAGACCGTCCCTGGGATTCACAGACACAGCCCTGTTGGCTCTAATTGAGCTGTTTTCCTGTTTGCTAACGCTATAAGGACTTAGGAAAACAGTAACACCAATCTCTGGTGGCCAGGCAGTGGGAACAGGATTGCTGCTGAGTGGATTTGCTTTACATGAAAACGTTCGGCTTGAAGTGTCTGTCCTTTCTAAGCCACACTCAGGGCCACTGTTTAATTTTAAATCACAAGGGTTATTTTCTTGTGGGCCTTTGGGGATAAATGCTCTTACATAGGTTAAGGACCAAGGTTCCATAATGCAGGGGTACCTTTGCCCAGTCTCCAGTTTTCAATAGGAGATGCTCCAGAAGGCAGGTGACAAGGCAGAAATTGATGTGTCTTACCATCCCGGAAGACAGAGGTGGGAGAGGCACTGTGGTATGAGGCTGGGCATGATGGAACCTTAGGGCCGGAAAGAGGGATTTGGGGAGGATTCGCCAAGCCTGATCACTCCCAGAAAGAGAGCATTAAAATGTTTGAGACCTCCAAGTGTTGAGTCTTCAAAATGGGTGCCATTCCCATAGTGTCGAGCAGCTTAGACCTATCCTAGGAGTGGGGCATAGAGGAGGAAAGAGAAAGCCATAAAGGAGCTAGAGAAGAGGGAACCAAGGGGGGAGAGAGAGAGGAAGACACACACACACACACACACACACACACACACACACACACAGAGAGAGAGAGAGAGAGAGAGAGAGAGAGAGAGAGAGAGAGAGAGAGAGAGAGAGAGAGAGAGAGAGAGAGACTGAAAAGCAGCCTGGGCTGCAGATGGTGGGTGTCTGTGGTCTGACAGGACCAGGGAGAGGTCCTTAGCTGCTCTTGGTGAGGACAGGGGAAGCTATAGGGTCAGGTGAGGTCCCCAGCACAGCACCTGGTGGCCAGGGTCTGCCACTCCAGCTGTGCCCTCTTCCCCACTCTGCTCCCCAGCAGCCAGTTACAGGAAGAAGTGCTGCAGCTTAATCAGAATTATTTACAAGATAATGGTCCATTGTTTGCACTAAGACAGATGTTGTCTGTGGGAACTTTGTGTTTTATGCTCTCTCCCTGCTCTGCCTTCCCTGGTGCAGATGGGATCCAAGTAATGTGAGTTATTATTCGGGACGGAAATTCGGAGGCTGCTTTTCTGCAGCCCAGATTCCACTGGGCCACAGAGATAGCCTGGCTCTGGGGTGGGCAGGAGTTGAGATGGCCACTGCTGGCTGCAGGGCCAGGCAGGGCCCTCCAGCAGGCTGTGATTAAGAAGGTCATGTTTCCTTGAGGGGCGGGTTGGTGCAATCGCCTTGTCCAGGACAGGAAGGACTCACTCTGATTAAGATGTACTTGCTATGTGTTGACTTGCGAGGTCACCACTGACATCTCGAATGAGGGTGGCCATCTGGTCCTGCTTTGCCAAAGGCTAAGAGCAGCCCCTCTCTGGTGGGGGTTGTGTGGCCCTGCTCCCCTTCTTTGACTGGCCAGAGGCCTTCCTCTGGAGCTTCTGGGGTCACTTGAGGATCGGCTTCACTGGGCTTGAGAGGCTCACTCTCTTGCTTCAAGGTGCAGCTGGTCAAATGAATGCAGGTCTCATGGACTGGCCAAGAGGGAACTTGTAGATCAGGAGGGAAGTGGTGCTGGGGTGGGGGTGGGAGATTGGCTCTGTCTCCAGATTCGCCTCAGATGCTAACACCAAGTCAGACAGTTACACCCCACTATACCAGCCCATCTTGTTACACAGCCCTTGAAGTCAGTCAGTCCTTCAGTAATTTCTGAGTTTCCAGCCATCTCTACATAGACAGCCTCATCTCCCCACTTTATGAATGAGAAAATGGAGACTAAGACAAATCAGACAACTTGATTCCCAAAAATGTCTCATAGCCTAAGCCATGACCTTACCATTATAGGGGGCTCTGTGAACCTTGGAGTGGTTACGACTCGCAGGACTTGGGTCAAGCAGAGAGTCATTCCCTGAAATACACATGTCAGATGCCAGCCCCAGAGCCTAGCAGCTGGAGAGGCTCCCTGGACAGCCAGAACATAATGTTACCCGGGAAAGGGCTAAACCATTGAGCTATATTGCCAAGCCTCTGTTAATATTTTTGAGTCAGGATCTCAAAAAGTAACCTAGACTGGTCTAGAACTAGGCAATCCTTCTGCCTCTGCCTACCAAGTGGTGAGCTCACAGGTATGTGCTTACTGTACACAGCTCCATTTTTTTTTTTTTTTAAATACAATGTATTTTCTGTATCCAGCAGGGGCCAAGAACAAACACACAGATTCAAGGAATGTATATGTTCCCCTGGGATGTGTGAACAAGAAGACAAAATAGAAAAGAGTGGCCTTTATCAACCACGAGAACATATACCTGGCATGTGGGTGCCCAGAGGAAAACGACCATTTCCTTCATGTTTGTTGACCCACATACTACCCAGAAGTCATTGCTACCCCAGGGGTCGTCTTCCTTCATAAATAAACTATTTGGAGGGTCTTGGCCAGGTTGAAGATGGCATTCTCCTGCCAGCTCCCCACCTGAGGAATGGCTCTGACAGACTTAACAGAAAGACCTGGTCTTTTATTGCATTATTTAACACTCCAATCGATGTTAAAATACATGCATATTCACTGTAAAGCCAGCGGTAGCAGCACAGGCCTGTGATTTCAGTATTGGGGAAGCTGAAAGAGGTTCAAGGGTTCAAGGTCAAGGCTCCGTTACTTAGTGGGACTCTGCCTTAAGAAATTCAAAACTAAAATTCCATAGTATGAGCCAGGGTCAAGTTATATTCAGCCCCTTATGGATAATAATGCAAATTACATCCTTTCCATGAATCCCAAGGGAGGTATCATCCTATTATTCTCCTCTCACTCTCGGGGATGGGGAGGAGGGACAGGAGGGGGAGCTCAGGGGTGCTCCCTGCCTTACCCCGAATCACCTGTATCTCAGGCAGAAACAACCCCTGCTCAGCCGCTGGCTGCTGTTTCATTTGTTCTCTTTAACACCCCTTTGGGATACATCACAACTAAACTGACCAATAAATAAAAGCAGCAATTTCTGCCAACCTGTGCCTCTGGGTCCCAGGAAAAGAGAAGACCATTCTAGGTATCAATTCAAACTCCAAACAGAACCTGAGAATTTTCACACAGAGACTGACAGGGCACGATGGTGCATGGGACCAAGGCTTGAACTAGCCACGTAACCCTCAGTGGCTGCATCTCTCCTTTTATTTTGACCTCAGTTTCTCCAGCATCACAATCTCAAGTCAATCACTCTTAGGACTATATCCAGTTATTTCCCCGGGGGGAGGGGGGTAAAAACTCACCCCTCCCCTTTCCTGAAGCAATAGGATGTCAAGGAAACCTGACCCCTAACCCAGCAGCGCTCCCCTGGGGGCGGTGGGGATAGCGAGTGGGTGGCCTGGAGCACCAGCAAGCCCTCCAGGCTGGTGCTGCCGCCTGCCCAGCCCCCAAGGATAAGGACAGCAGCAGAGGTCAAGCTGGGATAATATTTATCAACCTTATTCTCATGCTGTCAGCTTCTGCCCCAAACCCAGCGTCACGGGAGATCCCAGCTTATATCTCTTAAGGCCCCACAGAGCCACCTCACATGTACCCAATTACCTCTGTCAAGCTGGGGAAGGAGGTCCCCTCTGTGGGTGGGATCTTAGGCCTTTGAGCCCATTCCTCCTGTCCAGCCAGTTAAAACTGTTGAAATTGCAAACCAGTAATAAAAGGATCATATGTGTTTCCCACCGAACAGGTTCTTTAGGGCTATTACGATAATTAAAAACATATGGTGCTGTGCTAGTCGGAGGGAAACCGCAGATGTACAAATTAGGTATTATAGAAGGGTTTTCTGCTTTTGCCCTTTTAAAAACGTCAAGCCGGAGAAGTTTAGGGAGATAAAATGGCAATTGTGCAGACAGTGGGTAGCGTTTTGCTTTTAAAATCATTAAATATATAAGCTCTTGTTTTTAGACTTACAGGAAATAAACAGCTTCTGGCAAGAGAAGAGGAGGAAAGAGGCTCAGAAGCAGGGGTGTGCAGGGATGGAGGAAGCTACCACCCCACCTCAGTGTCTCAGATACCACGCAATTGTGTGCATTTTTACACTGAAGAGGATTATATTAAATATTGAATTGTATTATAGTGCAATTGATAGGCACAAAGATGGGTGGTTTTTGTTTTGTTTTGTTTTTAGATTAAACTTTTTAATTGTTAGATGGCAAAGATGCAAGTATCGAGTAGTCTAGAAAGCATCATTTGTTTTAATTTAAAATATGCAATTGATTTTGAGAAGGTGATAAATATTGTTAATAAAAAGAAATTGGGAGGATTTCCAGGGCTCCTTGTCAGTGGCCTTCTAGGGTGGCTGTTCGGCGGTCCAGGTCTGTGGTCCAGGTCTATGGTCCAGGTCTGTGGAGATGGGCATGATGAGATGGCCTTGCTTGGGGGCCCACAGAAACAACAGGCCTGCAGCCCTAACCCAGTGAGGTGCTGGTCCGGCAGCCGAGGATGCAGGACTTCATCACTGCATGTGTGGCAGGGCTGCTCTGTGGGGGAGGCAGTGTGGGACAGGTCACAGGAGCTTGCCCTCTACCTTCTCTGGCCTCAAGGCCTCTCCTCTTATTATTCATGAAAACACTACCAGGTCCCTCCCGAGATTATCCACTCAGGACAGGGATGCCCCCATACCATTTTAAAACACTTCTGGATAAGGCTAACTAGGTAAGGAAGCAAATGCCAGTCAACAGGAAAACACAGCAATCAGGAGGTACCACTACCCCAGAAACCAGCCTGAACACTCAGATAACTGGAACTGATGGAACCACAGTGTAGAACTCCTGAAATTCTTAATAATGAACAAAAACAAAGTTTGTTCTACTTTTCCCTCCAGTACTGGGGACTTAATCCATTTTCTTGGGCATATAGGATGTGTTCACATATATCTCCAATCTCTCTCTCTCTCTCTCTCTCTCTCTCTCTCTCTCTCTCTCTCTCTCTCTCTCTCTCTCTCTCTTTTTATATTTTGAGATGGGATCCCAGGACAACTTTGAATTAATTCTGTAGCCCAAGCAAGCCTTGACTCTACAATTCCCCTCCCTCAGCCTACTGACTATCTGGGATTACAGATCTTCAATCTCAGGCCCCATTTACTCAATATATCACCGTGCTGTGGTATTTGTCGAATTACAAATTTTGAAGAATTTGATGTTAGAAGACTCCGGACTAGAAAGAGCCCTTTCTTGGTCATTATCAATGAAAATGGTCTGTGCAGTGGACTCCTTGGCTCTGCCTTTGATGAGGTCCCTAGGTCTCCTATGCCATCAATTTTACCTATACACTTTGGATGCCATCGAAGGGTCATTGTCGTCTGGTGTCCCTACCTTTGGGATCTGTGACTTGCCTTTTCCCTCTGCTTTGCCTCTGGGTTAGGTAGTGTCACCAACCTTCTTGGGTAACTCCAGCCATGATCAGGATGAGAAAGGGATTCTTCAGACATCTATAAACAGGGCACTACAAGGGCAGTGGTTCCTAAGAGGAGTGGAAGGAATCTTCTTTCGTAGCAGACATTTGGCAGCATCTGGAAGCATTGGGTGGTACGCCTGGCATCCAGTGAGTAAAGGATCAGGGAGGCTGTTTCACACTTCACACTGGACAACCTCTCCAGCAAAGAACTAGCCACCCTAAGTATCTCCAGTTCCATGGCTGGGAGATCCCTGTATTCAGGGATGATGAGTTCCAGGCCTGCCAGCGAAACACAGGCTTGGATAAGCAGTGGCCAGCTAAGAAACAGGGCTTGCTACCCAGCTCCTGCTGTACCATGCCATTGACCACCCAGACAAACAGTCCTCTCTCTCCAAGTCGTGTTTCCTGTGGATCTCGGGCCTCGATGTGAAGGTTACAGGAGGACTGAGCGAGTTTTGGAAGTGGAAACTCTGAGCAAAAGAAGTAGCTCCTTCCTCCCAGCTCCAAGGAGCACGAGGGTGTAGGGAGGGTGGCAACTGTGCTGGCAGCCCAGAGCCAGCCTTTTCTTCTCCCTTGAGTGATAGCAAGCCTAAGATGTTATTGTGCACATAGGTATTACCGCTTTAACTTTTACTGAGGTAAAATAACACCTTGTCACTCAGCGCAAGTACCAATCACAAAATGAATTAATTGTAATAACTGTTGTCAACAGAACAAAAGACTTGTTGCTTTTCTAAGCAGATTTCAGCGCACTGAGAACTATATACAAACGTTCCCATTGGGCAGGCTGGCGGAAACCAGTCAGAACATAATTGTATCTGTCTATCTCTTTACTTTGTTTTTAAGAGCTAAGGAACCCAGTTAAAAACCTATATTTTAAACATATCAATAAATATAGCCCTTTTTGTGTTTGGGATGTCTCTTCAAAAAAAAAAACCATGGAGTCTTTAATAAATTGGCCATGAAAATAGCATTTGCCGTTGATGGCTCCAAATAAGGGCCAGCTGCAGAGGCTGCCTGTGGACTCTTAAGTCATGAAGGGAATTATGCCCAATTACCTTCCCATAAAACACCCTCTCATTTCTGGAAGTTATCAAAACGCATCCTGTGGACAAGTGGTCAGTTGCCCCCCTGCTCCTCAGAGAAGCACAAGAGGTCTCATGCCAGGCCCACCGGGCGCTTAACCGCCTCCGTGGCAGTGCGGGCGGCTTGTTTAGAGCCACACTTTTTACAGCTCCACACTGCTGGCAACCCCCTATTTTTTTAAAATTAGTTATTTATTTTTGCATTCTAGCTTTTTCACATCTTAGCTCACTTCTCTCTTGAGGAACTGAAGAAGCCCTGGAGATAGTGTTCTATAAAGAGATTCTTCTAGGAGGGCCAGTGGGCAGAGGGGATGGGGTTTGGCCTCTCCAGGGTCCTGTTCAAGTTGGGAATCCAGGCAGATCATTCTGTGCGGGGCTTCTGCCAGGTGGGAGAGAGTGGCTTGCCTTTGAGGGTGTGCTTGGGGCTCCGAGGCAGAAGAATAGCCTGAAGAAAAGGGTGCCCTGGACCCACTAGCTAAAAGTGGATGTGACTGCTGCTCTCTGTGATAAGAATTCCGAAGAACCATAAGCTATTCAGTAAATCCCAGAAGGTTCTGCGGAAGCTGTGCATTATATAACCATCAGTGACCAAGCAGAGGAAATGAACTGGAGACCCAGAAGGATGGGACGCCTTCTGGTTCCAGGCCATGTCATTGGTACTGACCTCCGCTCCTCCCCTTTCCTCCCTGCTCACATTCTCCCACAGTCTCCATGGCCTTTGGCTACCCTGGGTCATGTGTCCATCCCTCAGATATACCAGCCTCCAACAGCATCTCTGAGGTGCTACAGGGAGCCTGCATTATTAGTTGTATTCACTGAAGACTCAGTTGGACCCTCCATGATGAAATGATAGCAGAGAAGGGAGTAGCATGTGAGATGCTTTTGATGTGCAGGTCAGGAGAGAGCTTGTTCATCAAGAACCAGAGACAACCATGGGGGCTGTTTTCACACATTCAAGTTGGTTTTCCTCTCTCCCTCCTCCACCCTGTTCTTCCTCCTCTCTCTTCCTCCTCCTATTCTATCTTGTCTTCCTCCTCTTCATCTTCCTCCTCGTCCTCCACAAAAGGCAATCTCCTTCCTGTTGTCTGTGGCAAGTCTTCTCTATATGAAGCCTGGGGAAGCAGGCTGACCCCGTGCACACCCCAGGAAAGAGGATTCCATGACTATCAGTCCACACTAAAGGTTCCAAGTCTTGGTGCTGAAATCAGGCTGTGAAAATGGAGAAAGGGGGGCAGGGGGTTGTAGGAGAAAGGAGCCTGAAGGGTCAGATCCGTGGTGAGTGGAGGGTCATTCTGAGGAGATGCTGGCTCCAGGGTCTCCTTCTTGATCTCAACCTTTACTCCACTAACATTGTTTTGTGGGGTGAAGACCATGCATCCTCTCCAATCTCTTTTGGAAATAGAAGAGCCTGATGCAGGGAATGAGTACAGCCACCTGTCCATTTGTTTTAGCACATATCAAATCATTCCAGGGTGTGGAAAGAGGCTCACCAACCAAACAGCTAGAGTTGGGGCCTTTGTGGGCCTGACATCCTCTGGATACTCTGCTCATAAATCAGTTACAGGTTCAGCTTCATAAGAACATGAAGATGATGAAGACTATAATGGCTAGAGACTGACCCAAGGAGGTGAAGTACATGAACCCCGAGGGTCAGGGAACATGTCTGGGGGGGGGGGGTTGTAGATGGGAGGAGAGGGGGAGGACATTGGAGAAAGGCCTGGGATGACAAGGAGCCAGCCATGCAGATATTTAGGAGTATATCTCCAGAAGAGACTTTGAAGACAAAAACCCTGAGATAGGAAATGAACAGGACATCCCGGGCCTCTTAGGTCACTGCATATGAGAGCAGCATATCCTGAGGCTATCTCAGAGAGTGAGATTCTCAATGTCTGAGCACAGTCAATAGGGCCAGGCCTGGAGCTATTTGATCTATTTGTGCAAGTGAAGAAAGGAAAGTCCCTATAGGAAACGCTTTGTTGTAGTTAGTGGCGGTGAAAGGCAGGGCTAGATGCCCAGGTCTCCTAATTCTTAGCCTGGGTACCCTGGAGCACCCTTCACTAGTCTGAGACTTGGAGTGGGATTACTAGATCCAGGGCAGGCAGCATCACTGAATTCCCAGGTAGAAAAAAGAAATGGAAAGAATTGGTCTTATGATCCTGGAAAGATGGTATTACGAGAGACACAGGTGTTTCTCATCACCCCCAAGACGGGAGCTATTCATGTCTACAGACCAAGGTTGTCCATGCAGAGTCAATTTTGTTCCTTTTAGGATCAACAAATAGCAGCTGCAGCTAGTTAGCACTCTCAGTGACAATGGCCACGCCCAACAAAGTCTCCCGGAAACCATGAGCCAAGCCTTTGGTGCATTCCTTTCTTGTCTCATCACCAAATACTTGACAGGACCAGTGGAAAGGAAGAAGGCTTTCTTTCAGCTCCTGGTTTCAGAGGTTTTGGTTCATGGCCGCTCGGTACCAGGTGCTGACACAGAACATCACTCTACAACTGTTTAGGAAGCACAAAAAGGGACCAGGGATATATCCCCAAAATCCTTGCAATCAGTGACTTCCATTCCTCTGCTGAGTTCCACAAAGTTTCTAGGATTTCCAAGAATCATTTGGAAGATGGGTGTTGAAAGGGACGGAACTAATGACAGCTGTGAAGTTCCAACCTCCACGCTGACCTTGGCCAGCTCCAGATTCAACCCCTACTTGGCATGGTCTAATATGGTGGATGTGCTACTTCCCTTTAACAATTTGATACAAGCTGGCGTTACCTGGGAAGAGGAAATTGCATCCTTCAGACTGGCTGGTGGATATATCTGTCGGGCATTTTCTTGATTAATGATTTATGTGGGAGGGCCCAGCCCACTGTGGCAAGTGGTCCTGAGAGGTATATGAAAGTCAACTGAATGTGAGCCTGAAGAGCAAGCCAGTAAGCAATATTCCTTTATGACCTCTGCTTCAGTTCCTGCCTCCAGTTTTCTGACTTGAATTCCTGTCTTGACATCCCTCCACGAACTGTGATAGGAATGTATAAGTCAAATAAACTTTCTTTCCAAATTGCTTTTGGTCAGAATGTATTATCTTAGCAACAGAAACCTAAGACAGCAGGTGATACCACACTGTAGCAATCGAACAGAGCAGGTATCTTATCCCATATATTTGACTCATATAAAGTATATCTCAATGAGATATGTGTACATAAATAAATAAATATGTCTATGTTTTAGTTACGGTTTTCTATTGCTGTGAAGAGACACCATGACCACAGCAACTCTTTTAAAGAAAACATTTAATTGTGGTGGCTCGCTTACAGTTTCAGAGCTTCAGTCCATTATCATCATGGCAGGGGGCATGACAGCAGGCAGGCAGATGTGGTGCTGGAGCTGGGAGTGCTATATCTTGCAGGCAACAGGAAGTCAACTGACTGTCACACTGAGGGAAATTTGAGCAAAAGAGAGCTCAAAGCCCGCCCCCACAGTGACACACTTCCTCTAACAAGGCCACATCTCCTAATAGTGCCACTCCCTTTGGGGGGCATTTCCTCTCAAACCACCACTGTATATTTACATTGTAAAATAAAATGTTAAAAGTACTTTCACTCAGTGGCTTTCTCCTGCCTGTCACCAGCTGAATCCTAAACTAGCACACAGCATGCATGGTTGGAACAGTGTAGATCTTTACTGAAGACTGACAACTGGAATTGTGTGTGTTGTGGGCTGTCATCTGTACTAGGCATGTCACAGACATGTCTAGAGTGGCACGAGTCTTTACTGACTTGCCTCTATTCATGCGGTTTTCACCCCTATTCCTTGTGGTCTGTTCAAGGGGCTGACGATTCTCAGGAAACCCAGCAGGGAGGTGCTCTGCAGCCAGGAGGGTCTACTCATTCATTCAGTCCTTTGTTTACTAGCAATGCCACTAGGCAGGTGCTTATATAGGCACCTCTCCTGTGTTAGGCACTCTCCTTGGCATTAGCGTGCAGAAGTGAACAGCTACACTCCTAGGCCCTATGAGTCTATTTCTCTTCATCTCTGTTCCTCCAAGCTTAGCCTTCTCTGACAGCACCTCCCAGAGGATGATAAGTCTCTGGTGATGGAGTGGCTTCTCTACCTGTAGTCATCTCATTTGGAGGTGCTCAGCCCTCCATACCATGAGCCTGCTCTATCTACATTCCCAAGATGGTCCTGTCTGCCCAGGAAGTACTATCTATTCCAACAAGAGAGAGAAAACCAAGGGAATGGTGTTATGTTCCCACTTAGCAAATATTTCCTGAGGGCTCCAGTGTGCCAACCCCTCTTCTAGGCACTGGAGCTTGGGCTAAGTAAAGAGACCTAATCTCACCCCTCAAAGTGCCGGAAGGCTGGGCGTGTGTGCTGCACAGCAAACACCTGCAGGCAAGAGGAAGAAGACAAGGAGAAGCAGGCAGGAGAACATTTAGGAAGTGGTGGGAGGAGGTGATGTTCACTTAGTGTGGACAGAGCGAGGGCTCGTGAACGACATTCAAGCAAAGGTTTGCAGGACACCAGGGAGAGATTCGGAGGGTTTGGGAGCACATTCCAGGTAGGGCACTAGCAAGGACCTAGGCTCTGAGACCAAGAGCTTACACAGTTGGAGGAATGTCGAAGAGAAAATGTGGGGAAGAGGGGATTGGACATGCTAAGGAGGTGATGAGGGCTCTGTAAGCCATTCTGTACACTCTGGCTAGCTCCATGGGCTAAGGAGGCAACCTAGGGCTTTGTAAACCATTCTATGCATTCTGGCTAGCCTCACAGGTAAGGGTTCCACAATCCCTGTGCTCTCCCCCCTTTATTGAAAACAGATTTTTTCCTCACATAATATATCATATCTTGATTATGGTTTTCCCTCCCTCTACTCCTTCCAGTTCCTCCCCTCCTCCCCTCCCATCCAGATCCACCCCCTTTCTGTCTCTCATTAGAAAACAAACAGGCTTCTAAGGGATAATAATAAACTATAATATAATAAGATAGAACAAAAATTAACACATCAGAATAATATAAATAGAAGGAATAAATAAATAAGTAAATAGAAGGAAAAGAACCCAAGAAAAGGCACAAGAAACAGATATAGATGCAGAGACCCACTCATTCACATACTCAGAAATCCCATAAAAACACTAGACTAGAAGCCATAATATGTATGCAAAGTACCTGTAGAGTAAAAAAGAGAAGAAAAAAGATATAAATAAAATAAAAACTAAGGTTAAAAAAAAACGCCCTGACACAATATTATGAGACAAGAAACCTCCAAAGATGCCATGGAATTCATTTTCTCTTGGCCAAGAGTAGTTTGTTTTCTAAATTTTTATTTGCATGTGATTATCAATTGGGTGGAGCATGTGTCCACTTTGCCTTTCAGCTCTAGGATCATATCTGGTGCAGACTTGTGCAGACCCTGTGCGTGCTGCCTCACTCTCTGTTGAGTTCATATAAGCTTTGATCATGTTGATTTAGAGGGCCTTGTTTCATTGGTATCTGCCTCTGGCTCTTACACTCTTTCTGCCTCCTTTTCCACAGGGTTCCCTGAGCCCTGTGGGGAGGGATTTGATGGCATTATCCCATTTAGGACTCAGTGTTCCAAGGTCCCTCACTCTCTGTATATTGTCTGGCTGTGGGTCTCTGCGTTCATTCTCATCTGCTGCAGGAAGTTTCTCTGATGATGGCTGAGGAAGGCACTGATACAGGAGTGTAGAAGAATGTCATCAGGAGTCATTTTATTACTGTGTTATTTTAGTAGAATAATAGTATATAGTTTTACCCTAGGTTCCTGGGCTATCCAGTTTCAGGTTTCTTAGTCAACAAGGCACTATTGGATATGGGTTCCATCTTGTGGAGTCAGCCTTAAGTTAAATCAGATATTGGTTGGTTATTCCTACAAGCTTTGCAATCCCCATAAAAAATCCAATACAGTTCTTCATAGATATGGAAACACATGGAAACACATGTACACACCAAAATCCCAGGATAGTTAAAACAATCCAGAATAATAAAAGAACTTCTGGAGGTAGCTCTATCCCCAACCTCACATTGTACTACAGAGCTATAGTAATGAAGTATTGTCCAGATATTGGCACAGAAACCTACACACAGACCAGTGGAACCGAATCGAAGACCGAGACATAAACCCACACACATATGGACACCTGATTTTTGATAAAGAAGCCAGAAATACACACTGGAAAAAAAGACAGCATCTTCAACAAATGGTGCTGGCCAAACTGGATGTCTGCCTGTAAAAGAGTGCAAATAGATCCATACTTATCGCCCTGCACAAAACTCAACTCCAAAGGTATCAAAGACCTCAACATAAAACCATATAAAAAGAACATGACAGAAGACAAAATGGAGAATAGCCTTGAGCTCATTGGCACACTCAAAGACTTTCTGAACAGAACACCATTAGCACAGGCACTAAGATCAACAATAATAAACAGGACCTCATGAAACTGAAAATCTTCTGTAAGGCTAAGGATACCATCATTCAGCCTACAGAATAGGAAAAGATAAGAATCTAACTATTAACTACACATCCAATAAAGGACTAATATCCAAAATATATGAAGAACTTAAGAAACTAGATATCAAGAAAACAAATAACCGATTAAAACATAGGTACAGAGCCTAGTGGTGGCTGTGCAGCACTTGGGAGGCAGAGGCAGGTGGATCTCTGTGAGTTCATGTCTACAGAGTGAGTTCCAGGACAGATAGACAGAGAAACCCTGTCCCCCCCAAAAAAAAATGGGGAGGGGGTGTGGTACAGCTCTAAACGGAGAATTCTCAAAAGAGGAAATTCAAATGGCCGAGAAACAGTTCAAGAAATGTTTGACATCCTTAGCCATCATGGAACTACAAATCGAAACTACTTTGAGATTTCATCTCATACCTGTCAGAATGGCTAATATCAATGAAACAAATGAAAGCTCATGATTGTGATGATGTGGAGCAAGGGGAATACTCATCCATTGCTGGTGGGAATGCAAACTTGTACAGCCAATATGGAAATCAGTGTGGTTCCTCGGGAAGATGGGAATTGATTTACCTCAAGATCTATACTAGTCTTGGGCATATACCTAAAGGATGATTCATCCTACTACAGAGACACTTGCTCAACCATGTTCACTGATGCTCTGTTCATAATAGCCAGAAATTAGAATCAACTTAGATTCTTCAACAGAATAATGGATAAAGAAAATGTGATATATTTACACAATGGAAGACTACTCAGCCGTTTTTAAAAAAATCACAAAATTTTCAGGTGAATGAATGGAACTTGAAAAAAATCATCCTGAGTGAGGTAACTCAGAGAAAAGGTTATATGTGGATATTAGCTGTTAAGTCAATGATAACCCAGCTACAGTCCATAGAGCTACAGAGGTTAAGTATCAAGTAAGGGACAGATAGATCTCATTAGGAAAGGGACATAGAATAGATAGATATGGATGGATGGGGGGACTGGAACATGAGGATCAAGTTGGGAGGGGGAGGGAAGAGTGAGGTAAGGGAGGGGATACAGCTAAAATTAAGGGCCATTTGAGGGGTAGTATGGAAATCAAATTGAGGAGAAGCTTACTAAAATATATACATATAGAAAGCCAAACTAAATAAAATATCTAAATAATAGGGGAAGACAGAGCCCCAGATGGACATCTCTTGTCACCAAATAGAACTTCCAGTACAGGAATGAGTCATATCTAACTGAGTTGTTGGCCAAAGGGGACCCATGGGCATCCCCAAACAACACAGGCTGTTGCCAAGAGAAGAGTTGCTCTCCACAAACTGACAGCAAGACTCCATTGCGGAGACAACACTTACACAACTCACTGAACATGGAGAGGCTGAGCTGGTGCCTACAGAACTCACTGAACATGGAGAGGCTGAGCTGGTGCCTACCTAGAGCCTTCACACTTACGTGCTAGTGTCTTTGGTACAGGAAGGTACTCTGCAAGCTGCCAAAGAAGAAATGTAAACACCAACCCAACCACAAACACTTTGATCTACAATGGTGTCCTGCTTGAAAGATGTGCTCAGGCAATTCCTGTGCTCCCGAGAACTCTTTCCTTGGGGACACACTCTGTCACCAAAGGCAAAGCTTGGAAATCTTTTTTTTTTCATTGAAAATATTTTTTTCATATAATATATTCTGATCGTGGTTCCTCCCATCCCCCAACTCCTCATAGATACTCTCTACCTCCACACCTTCCCAACTCCACACTTTCTTTTGCACACTCTCTTTAGAAAACAACTATGCAAAACCAAAAACAATCAACCCCAAAACAAGCAAAAAAAACCCCAAAAAACAAAAACAAAAACCAGCAACAACAACAACAAAAAAGAGAAAGCAAAAGCATAAGAAACACACACAAAACCCCAAAACTGGTAACTACACAAAATTGGAAACCATAATACAAAAGAAAAGACAGCAAGGTTTAAAAAAATGTCCAACAAAGCAATATGAGACAAAAATCTCCAAAAATACCCTTGAGTTTGTTTTGTGTTGGCCCTCTACTGCTGGGTATGGGGGCTGCCCTTAACTGTGGTTTATATACTCAGTGAGCCTCCACTGGAGAAAATTCATTTTTCCTTTGCAAGTGGTTGTCAGCTGCAGATAACTTCTTGGTTAGTGTTGCTGTCATGACCACAGTAACTTGTATAAAGGAAATATTTAATTGTGATGGCTCACTTACAGTTCAGAAGTTCAGTCCATTATCATCATGGTGGGACAAGTGGATATACAGGCTGACATGGTGTTGGAACCGAAAGTTCTGCATTTTGCAGAAAAGGCAACAGGAAGTGAATTGTCTCACTGGGCATGGTTTGAGCATAAATGAGACTTCAAGGACCACCTCCACAGTGACATACTTCCTCCAACAAGACCACACCTACTCCAATAAGGCCACACCTCCCATTAGTACCACTACTTTTGAAGGCCATTTTCTTTCAAACCACCATAATTAGGGACAGGATATAATGTCCACTTCTCCATCTCAGTGCTAGAACCCCATCTGGCTTGGACCTGTGCAGGTCCTCTGCATGCTGCCACAGTCTCTGTGCATCACTCCTGTTGTATCTGGAAGACACTGTTTCCTTGGTGTCTTCCATCCCCGCAGGCACTTACAATCTTTCCTCTTCCACATAGCTCCCTGAGCCTTGAGAAGAATGGTTAGATGAAGACATCCCATTTAGGACTGAGTGTTTCAAAGTCTTTTACTCTGAATATTGTACAGCTGTGGGTCTCTGTCTTCTCATCCACTGCAACAAGAAGCTTCTCTGATGATGGTCAAGAGAGACACTGACTTGAGGACATAGAAGAATGTCATTAGGAGTACTTTTACTGCAATATTCTTATAGCAGAATAATAGTATTTAGAAATCTCAATAATGCTGAAACCAGGGCCCCGTGTTTTCCTTTTGCACCATTCCCACCAGCTATGTAGCACCCCCAACCTGGCTTTTACTCCAGGTGACCCTGAGAGGCCTGTTGAAGATAAGATCAGTATACTAAGGTGACCTCATGCTGGCTGCAGGGGGCAGAGGGGTCAGAGTGGGAATGTCTGAAGCCAGGCAGGGTCTGCTGCCACGATCAGGGCGGAGGAAGTAGGTGATACTGGTGACAGAACGCGTGGCCTGCAGAAAGGGCGTCTGCCTTCTTCCCTCCCTCCATTTCTGCCACACTGTCAGTTTCCACTGGGGTCTTCCTTCTCCTCTCATAGCCCTGGCTGAAGCATCTTGGGAGTCTGGTTCCATTTTGTCACTTCTGCCTCTGTCTTCACCTTCATGCGTCCCCTCTCTCACCTGCTTGGGAAGTGATGCCTGTCAGCTCATTTCAGGTGTGGTGTGGGAAGAAGTGGCATCTCTGTTGTTTGCTTTCATTTCTGAAGGTGTGGGCTACACACTGGAATTGTGCTCATAGTAGGGAGGCACTGAGGCCCACACCATGCTCCTGAATTTACACTTCTTCTGTGGTTTATTGCATGCAAGCAGGGTGATGGTTGCCTAGCAAGGTCTGGGATCCAAGGGCTCACACAGCCAACTGGTCCACACAGAAGCTTGGGCACACTTGACCCCATCAATTCCCTGAATAACTCTGGTGCCCTTCCTAATAAGCAGTCAGATGAGAGGAGCTGGCCCTTTCAGGAGTGGCACACTCTTTAGGAAAGTCTACACATCCTGCCTCAGTCTCCCCAATTGTCTGCTCTTTAGATTCAAGCTTTCAGGATACCTCTGCTCTCTGAATGTTTTTGGAATTAGACACCTTTATTTTTCACAAATACCCTGGTATGCTTCACAAAAGAGGATCTTGAAAAATAGCTCTCCAATTCAAGTAAGAAATAAAAACAAAAATCCCCAACTCTTCAGGCATTTATTGATTGTTTTTACTCTCTCCTTTATTTCAACACCTCGTCTCTCCCTCTATGGAAATATCACTAACAAAAGCTTTAAGAAACTTAGATGGGGCGGATCTGTGGTTGTCCTGATAATTTGCGTCCTGGCTGCGGCCTTGTGTTCCAAGTTTTAGCCTGAATTACATATTTACAGCTGAGTTACAAGCCCTTAGAAAACAGGATTTATCATGGAAATGGTGACACGGCTTCACCCAGCCTGGAGTTCTTGGGGGCCGCAGTAATATACTGCACAGAGAAATCAGATCATTAGTTAGTTATAAACAAAGGACAGAGGCAGTAAATTAGAAGAGGCATTTCGGCAGTTTCTTACGTATTTACGACAGCAAAATATGCAGCCGCCTTTTATTCCTTGAGATAGTATTTAAGCATTTCAGATCTAACATTCGTTTTCAGACATGGCCGCGCCATGCATTTGGAAGCCTCGGCCATTCTCGATCTTCTGTAGTTTTATCCGTGATATTTTCTTCCTTCTCTGTTGCTCATTAGAAAAATGTTAAAAATCCATTTTGGTCTGATTAATAATAAAGCTGATCACATGTAACCTAATTTTCATTCAGGGCTGCCCCTGTCTGTGGAGTCATATACAAAGTGACCTTTGAATCGCCAGTGGACTCATAAAGTACAATAAGCACCATTGTCCTGTCAAAAATTGAAGATGTTTTACATCATTACAAAATTTAATGTTCCATCTTTTCAAATGCACTCCTTTTCAAAGGCCACATTCCAATTGAAGCTCATTAAAATCAGACTCAAGTTTCCTGTGGTGGGGATGAAGAGAGTTTCGCAGGCTATGGGAGGAAAATGAATCACTCTTTTAAAACAGATATGGTTACATATGAGTTTTGAAAGGTACAGGATGGGAGAGCCTCCACTACCGGCCACAGTGAGGCTTTTGTACTGATAAAACCAATCACTGCCTCCCAGATCCTTTCCTCTCCCCCCCCCACACACACCCTCCATCCTATTTGCTTCTGAATAAATCAGTTTTCTAAATAAAATTGTTGATTTAAAGTTTAGAGATAGATCTGAAGAGGGTTTTTTTGGTGGGTGGTAGGGGGTGAAAGCTATAAAACCAGCCCAGCAATTTCATATACTTTAAAAAATATTAATTAATATATATATATATATATATATATATATATATTTTTTTTTTTTTTTCCTCTGAGCTAGAGATCTGATATTTCCAAAAGTCACTGTAGGACTCTGGGGGAGTGGAGGAGTGAGGGGAAAGGCTGGCCAGATAAATGCTGCATTGCTCCCAGAAAGTAGAGAGACCATTTTAACTAAGGCCTGACTTGGTGGCCTAGTGGGGACCAGGGAAGATCCTTAGGGCTCCCTGCTCAGACTCTTTCTCTGGCTTTCTGGGCTTCTTGGACAAAGATGCGATCAGTTTTTTAGGTTTTGCAGGTTCATCCACCTGACATGGAGGGACTAGGTTAAAAACATTCTTCCCACCTCTGAGCCCCGTGAATGTAAAAGGCTCATTTCAAAGCCCAGAATGCAAATGTGCATCCCTCGAGCTTTAGATAGATGAACATTTTCAGGAAACAGCTAGCTAGGTGGTGTACATCTGTAACCTGCACTCACAGGGAGGAGAAGGTATATATATGAATTCAAGGTCAACCTAGGCTGTATAACTAAGTCTTTTCCTAAAATAAGTAAATAAAAACAATAAAATCGGGGCTGGAGAGATGATTTAGCACTGACTGCTCTTGCAGAGGACTCAAGTTCCGTTCTCAGCACCCACATTGGGCAGCTCACAACCATCTGAAACTCCAGTTCCGTAGACCCCCCTATCCCCGCACCCTCTTCTGGCCTCTCTGGGCACTGCATGCAGAGGCTTCACATATAGACAAGCAGGCACACACATAAAATAAAATGAAATGAATGCAAAATGAATATCTAGGTCTAGAAATTGCCCACTTCCAAGCTCAGGAATCAATAACATGTGGACTGACACTATTCACATTAGAGGATAAGCTTTATTATATTATTAATAATAATGAATTAATAAAAGTGGATTTTTACTATTTTTCTCATGAGCATCAGAGAAGGAAGAAAATACCAGAAAAAAAAAAAAAAACTACAGAAGACCAAGAATGGTCAAGGCTTCCAAATACACCATGGCCACATCTGAAAATGTGTGTTTGAGCTGAAATACTTAAATACTATCTCAAAGGAACAAATGGGAGTTCCACCTGCCAGACAAGTGTATCATTCATACGACTCTGGCACTCGGTCAGAAGAGGGCTGCCTAGGTCTGGATGGCTCATCTGTGCCAAGCGTCATCATTATTTAGAACTAAGCAGAACTGACATTGGAGCCCTTGTGCCATTTGTAGCTGTGTGACCTGCCTTAGGTCGCTTAGCTCTGCTGGGCTTCAGAGCCCTCAGAGGGACAGTGATGCAGGTGCTCCCTGACTTCTGCTGGAATTACATCCCAGTAAACCCATAGTATGTTGAAAATGTCATGAAGAGATGAAGAGTAGGGTGTGGTGCTACAGGCTTATAATATACCTGCTACTTGGGAGGCCGAGGCAGAAGGACAGCAAGCTTCAGGACTGTCTAGATAACTTAAAATAAGACAAAACAAACAAAAAACAAAAAACAAACAAACAAAAATACCCCACCTACTTACATAGCTCAGTAGTAGAGTGCCTGCCTATAAATCCATTTTAGGGAATGGTAGTGTGCCTGGTTAGTGGAATACTTACCTAGGATGCCCCAGTGAGGGGCTGGGGTGTGGCTCAGTGGTAGAGCTCCTGCCTAGAATCCCCCAGTGAGGGGCTGTGGCATGGCTCAGTGGTAGAGCCCCTGCCTAGAATCCACTGAAGAGGGGCTGGGGTGTGGCTCAGTGGTCAAGTGCTTTCCTAGCATGAATAAGGCCCTGGGTTCAATCTGTTGTACCAGAGAAAAAAGAAAGACAAATGTCATTGAAATACATTTCAGAAGCAGAGCCTACTATGTTATTGATCTTCTTCACCACTATGGCAGACACTGACATAAACCATTTACAATGAATAGAAGGTGTATTTGGATCCATGGTTTCAGAAGCTCACTCCATCTTGGAGGGAAGGCCATGGCAGATCAGAGCAGTTCACACCATGGCAAACAGGAAGTATAGAGAGGGTAACATTGGTGCCCTACTGGCTCCATCCTTCTTTTATTGTCTGTGCCTCAGGCCCATGGATGGCACTGCCCACATTCAGGGTGATTCTCCCCGCCCCCCAGCTAATCTTCTCTGGACACAGGCATACCCTGAGGTGTGCCTCAGTCATTTAGCTCATCCCAAAGCCATGAAGTTGACAGGGAAGAGCAACAATAACCATAATGCAAAGTGTGCCCACAGTACTGACATTAGGCCGGGCATGATCTTTGAATGCAAAGCCTGTGTTACCATAGAGGCCTGAACAGGTATGGTGGTGCATTGAGTAACGTGGCAATACAGCACACTGCAGGGATTGGTTGTTTCCCCTTCATGATTGCGTAGCTGACAGGAAACTAAGGCCTTTCATCTCAAGACAGTGTCACAAACAGAGTGCTACACACACACACTATCAAAATTCACAATGTGAGGTGCAGTTGCTACAGCTCTTGCTTCTGTATGATTATAAATTTCAGAAACACTAAATTGAACAATCATAAGCCATAGAACACCTGAAGTATGGACCTGGCATGACTGTGTAAGATTATGTATATTAAGGGTTTAGCCCCATATCTGGGATGTATTTCTCTACCTTTAGATGTGAGTTTTGCCTGTGGTTGAAGTGATAATTTTAGTTGTAACTAATCCAGAAAATCAACAGCTAACTCACCTCCTTAGCGAGTAAGAGCTTGACTAGAGAGCTGAAACAGTGGTTAGCCCCTCATTCAGTAACTAATAACTAGCATAGGGAGGTTTTAATAGAGCTGTAGCAGTTAGCTACCACTGTGTAACAAATACCTCCAAACTAAGTGGTTAAAATAACAGAAATTTATACCCTTCCTCCAAAACCTTTGGGTCAGTGGGTGATTCTGCTGACCCAAGCTGGGCTCAGCTGACTTTAATTGGACTTATCCATGCCTCTGTCAGTAGCTAGAAGGTCAATGGGAACTGGCTGGCCTAGGGTGGCTTTGGCTAGGGATGAATAGTCCTGTACCATGTGGCCTCTCATCTCCAGAAAGTTATCCAGTGTTAGTTCTCATCTCAGAAGCTCCTTCAAGGGGATAAATAGAAATGCCCAAGCTCCATTTCATTTGTATTGTTAACTACTGTCCCATTGGCCAAAGTTATATACCCACCCCTGGGTTCAGTGTGAGAAGAGACTAATAAAGAGCATATGTAGAGAGAGGCATGGAGCTTGTTATAGTCACCTGTATAATGAGTATCACTCTTCATGTCCCCAAAGTTGTAATCATGGCTGAGGAGGTGGTTCAGCAGGCAAGAGTACTTGCTGTATAACCATGAAGACCCAAGTTGAAATCACCAGCACCCACATGAAAAGCCAGGCTTTTACCATAATCATAACATTATAGGGAGTAGAGACAGGAGAGTCATTTGGGTTTGCTAGCCAGAAGCTTAGGTTCAAGTTCAGTAAGAGACTCTGCCTCAAAGTAATAAGGGGAACGTGATACAGTGGCATACCCAATGTCTTCTCCTGGCTTCTTCATGTGTGAATGGGCATGGGCACCTGCACTCAGACATGCAGAAACAGAGGCAGACACAGGTGCACACGTGTTTGCATGCCCACGCGCGCGCGCACGCACACACACACACACACACACACACACACACACACACACACACAGAGACAGAGATAGAGAATGAGGTGTTGAAGGTTGTGGGAGTGGGTGGAGGGTAGGGGTTGGGAGGCAGAATCAAATGCCGCAAAGAATATTTAACTCCTTCAGTTTCAGGGTACTATGATGAGATCCCATTATGTCCTTCTGATGTGTCTGAAGTCCTTCCTGAAGCTGTCTGCTTTCAGTCCTCTTGAATCCTTCCTTCCCTTGAGGGAAATGCCCTTGTCTCTCCATGCAGTAAGCATTCTTTTATAGGGAAGTCTTGAAAGAGTTTGCAGCCTCCTGGCTGCCTCTGTTTGTTCTCATTCCAAAGGTACATGCTAGGGCTTTAGGGATGCCCCTACTGAATAGGAAGCCCTTGTCCTTCCTCTCTATGCTGGCTTCTTCCTCTCACTCATTCTTGCCAAATGCTTCCAGAATGGACCTTATATTCTAGTTCCTCTGAGGAAAGTCCACACAGAGCAGCTGGCTATGGAGCTCTTCCCTACACTGAGCTCTGACTCACCTCTGTGCCTACTGGGTTTGCACTGTGGTGGAGCATCAGAGCTTAGGATGCCTAGACTCTCTACGGTGGGTCCTCAGTACTTCCCATCCCATCCCTGATAGGTAGGAAATGGTGTCTTTCTGAGCACCAGCATCAGGGTTTGACATGGGTAGCATGGTTATCTTCAGACATATATGATGAGATGCTTGAGAGAGGCCTATATATGCCTGTCTTAAAGCTCTATGGCTATGAAGAGACACCATGACCACGGCAACACTTACAAAAGAAAGCATTTAGTTGGGGCTGGCTTACAGTTTCAGAAGTTTAGTCCATTGTCATCATGGCGGGAAGCATGGTGGCATGCAGGCAGACATGGTGTTGAGAAGGTGCTGAGAGTTCTATATCTGGACCCACAAGCACAAAAAGAGAGATACTGGGCCTGGCTTCAGCTTTTGAAACAACAAAGCCTACCCTCAGTGACAACAAGGTCACAACTACTCCAGCATGGCCATACCTACTCCAACCAGGCCACAACTCCTAACCCCTCTCAAATGGTGCCACTTCCCAATAACCAGGCTTTCAAATTTATGAGCCAATGGGGACATTTCTTATTCAAACCACCACAATGCCTAAGCAAATATTCCACCACTAGGTACTTGTGTGCATCTGTAGCATGGGATGGAAGGCCTGGTACCCCATCTCCCTCACCCATTCCACCAAGAGGACTGGCTAGAGCTGGGATTCTGAGGGATCTGATCCTCTCTCTTCTTAGCAGCAAGTAGTTAGGTCACCATGACGCTAGGTGGGACTTAAGAGAAAATGGGGGCTCAAGAAAATTCCAGCTCATCCCCGGGCCTCATAGGAGGCTTTATATACTTTCTCTCTCCTGTCTGGGACCTCTTTGTCACCTGGGTGTCCATGGCCATCAGGACAAGCCTGCTGGTGACCCTACAGATTCCATGTGCAGAGCTGTGGGTCACAGGATTCTGCCGGTCAGATGGGGAAGTTGTGCTTTTATGCCTGGGAATAGAGCAGCTATAGCCACAGGTCGACACAGCATTTTCTAAGACCCACAGGGACCCATGGGTCCTCCTTTCATGTATAAATAGCTCTCCAGAAGAATTTTGTGCAGCTTCTGGGGTTGTGAATATTAACAGCTTTCTTAGCAATCCTCTAGATCTGGAATCCAAAACTGTAATGTGTGTGACTTTTGGGTCCACAGTGACTCTGCACAATGCCCAACAGAGCAATTGAAGGGAGGACAGGTGTATTTCAACTTATGATGTTTGGAGGGTTTCAGTCCATCTGGGAGGGGAAGGCCTTGCTGTTCATGACATTGGGTGTGTAGTGGAAGCAGACAGCAGGAAAGGAAGTGGACAGGAACAACATAGCCTCAAGGACATACGCTCAGCTACACACATCCACCAGCTAGACTTTACTTCCCAAAGTTTCCAGAACCTCTTGAAATAGAGCCACCAGATGCGGACCAAGCATTCAAAACATGAGCCCAGGAGACATGCCAGATCCAAACCATGGCACCCAGGGCAGTGGCTCTTAGAATCACCCCTACACAATTTAGGTGAAGTCTTTAGGGGAAAAAAAATAACTAAGTCAAAAGTTCAACTCTTCTTCTCTGACTGGGCATTTATCATAGAAACTTATTTGTTGCAATGGAAGAGTTTGCTTCCAAACCCAGAAAGGGCTCTTTCCTACAGAGACAGCTTCTGTTTACATCCCTGGTGTCAGGGACTCATCCATTCTATAAGCTTTGTCTGGCTCCTGGAAAATCATGAAACTCATTGGTGAGGAAACAGGCTATGTAGCACAGTAGCAGAGCATCAACCTCCACAAAGAGGGGAGTTCCCAGGCTTTCTATAGTTCCTGATTCTAGGGGCCATATCTAGGGGGATGTGGTTCTGTTTAGACAGGGCAAAATTGGGAACAATTATATTCATGCTGCAGTTCCCATGATGACCTGGGTTCTTTTTTTTTTTTTTTTTTTTTTTTTTTTTTTTAATTTATTTTAATTTATTTTGCAATACAATTCAGTTCTACATATTGGTCACGGATTCCCTTGTTCTCCCCCCTCCCGTCCCCCTCACCTTCCCCCCAACGCCCCCCCCCCCATTTGTGTTGTTTCTTTTTTTTTTTTTTTTTTTTTCCCCTTTTCTATTTTAATAAAAAGGAAAAAAAAGAAAAAGGTTATAACTAACAAAAGAAAAACTATATACAAAAGTACAATGACTATATACAATATATACAAGTAATAAATGTCTAAACAATGTCTAGTCCATTTGTATTTGACAAATTCAGAGAAAATAATTTCATTATCTATCCTATTTTGTTAAGTCCAAAATGTATCTAATTCACTTTCTATCCTAATTAATCTTCAACTATAACTAACTAACCAGGTGTTTCTGGTACATGGACTGCTCTCACCCAATGTGAGGTTGAACTGTCGACCTTGTGTACATCCTACTTCACAAATGAGTCTGTCAGATATGCTAAGCCTATAGGCTGAAGATGATGCCCCAACACTGTGGAGAAACCTCAGGTGACTGTCCAGGCAGCTGGCTGTTTCTGTCAACTCACAAATTTTTTGGAAGTTGCTTGCATGCACTTTCTGTTTTTATTTTTGTTAGCTAATATTATTTCCTTCTTGGGTCTCTGAGGGAGTTGAAGATTAGTTAGTTATAGTTGAAGACCTGGGTTCTTTTAGTGCCTTCTGACTGACCTTGGGGAAGCCTCTACTTCTCTCAGGGGACCTATGCCATGACAAAGTGGCACTCGGTGATTCCATAGGCCTCAAACATTGATCATCACAGGACCTATTGGAAGGAGATTCATTTCACAGAGTAGAATCGTTAAGGCAGAGGTGAGTGTCAAGGGAGGGAGGTTTTAACACAAGTTGGCACTGCAGTGGGTAATGGTATAGCGAGAAGGGAACTCAGTGGATTCTGAAGACTCCAAAAGTGGTCTGAGGGCTAGCTGCAATGGTGGGGGAGCTTGAGATAAGAGGAGTCAACAGGCTGCTTTGTATAATGGTCCTCTGAGATGTAATGGGGCCTAAGTGCATGTGGATGCATGCATCATGTCCCGCTACAGCTCATTCTACATCCCAAGGGACATGCCATACATGGAGCTTGCAGAAATGGGGCTCTGATCAAGTCTGTTTCCCAGGCAGAACTCTGAGATGCAGCCCACATATGCCCTGCAAGAGGTTCCCAACAGGTACAGGAACTCCTGTCTGCTACTCCATGAGGGATTCAGCCAGACAATACCATTTAGCTCCTGTGTTATTTATACTCAGCCCCTCCCACATGAAGGATTTGTGGTAAGAAAGCTGCCAGTGAAGGTGCTGTGTGTTCAGGCTGGGTGTGATGAAAATGTGTCTCTTGCCAGTGGGATTTTTTTGTTGTAGTGTTAACTTTATTGGTGATTAAATAGAAGTGTGTTAATATCTCTGCATGTGGATATCCATTTATGCAAAGTGAAGTTCAAGGAACGCCTTGCAGCTTGTCATGGGCAGTTCATGCCAGCTTTCTTTTCCTATTTTATGAAACTATTTCTGATCCACGTAGATCTATGTTCTGAGTCCTTATACCCTTCAATGTACACCTTGTAGATACATATGTCTGGGGGGGGGTGTTATTCTTTACTGTCTAAGACTATCTTTTCATTCAGATCAAAATTACCTATTGCAGTTTGGTAGGAGGTATCCTTGCACAAAGGCTTATGTATCAAACATTTAGTCCCCAGCTGGTGGATACAGCCCTTGAGAGGTGACTGGATTAGGGAGGCTCTTACTTCCTCAGAGGATTAAGCCATTGATGGAGTAATAATCTGATGGCCTTACTATAAAGCAGTGGAAACTAGGAGATGGAGGGCAAGAGCTTGACAAGATTGCCCGTTGGTGGCAACTCAAGAGCCCTGATCTGGGTGCTGGCAGTCAGTGACACTTTCATTACTAATTATGTCACACTCCTCTCATCTTCACGGGGGCACTGTCCTGTCTCCCGTGAGATGCAGACTACTCTGGAATCACTTCCTGTCCTCCTGTCCTCGACATCATCCAACTCCTATGTGGAGCCTCACATCCTCCAGTAAGCCTTTTATGTTGAATCTAGGTAAACTGAATTTTCTCCCCATTGACGACTCAAGAACATTCTCTGATCCGCAGGACACAGGTGACATCACAAACATCTACGTCAGCATTTGCAGCAATACAGAGTGTGGCTATTGTCTCCATTTATGCAAGAAGTAGGCATTGTGCTCCTTCATAGCAGTCAGCAGTACAAGATACCTCACCCTCAACATGCTTGTGTCCTCGTGGAACTTGCATTTTGTTAGCTTGGAGTCAAGTGCTACTGCTTAATAGCAACATGTCTTGGGGCAAGTGTTAAGATCTTTTTAAGACTGAGTTTAATGCTATGTGTAACAGGATTGTTCTGAGGACGAAACAAGAGTCAAATGCACTGACCCAGCACTGTGCTCAAGTTCAATCAACTTGACTGTCCCCTACTTGGCTTGCCTCTGTCCCTGGATGCAAGGGTCTGACAGGTAATGAGGTGGCTCTAATCTTCTACAGAGATGAGAAGGGAATTTGGGACCTTCACAGCTGGGATCCAGTAAGGCATGGATGGAGAGAACCCCTCACTTCACATCCCATAGCATGCTCGTGGTCACACAGGACTTTCCAAGCTCCTGACTCTGACATTTCAGGAAGGAGCATGACTGAAATTCAGAACCAAGCACACAGACATAGCTGAGAAGAGTAACTGGGAAACACTCCCCCCCCCCCCAACACCTTTGAGAGGGCTGGAACCAGGGGTGTGGCTCAATGGTAATGGTGCTTGTCCAGCAGGCAGGTGGACCTGGGCTCCATGCCCAGCATCACAAAAAACAAAACCAAATAGACAATAAACCGCTTTTGATTATCAACCCAAGAAACCACACAGTTCCCAAGCTTTCTCTTCCTGTCGCTTGGTACCATTTCCAGGACTAAGTAACGTCTTTAGAAAAACTCTCCTGGCCAGCCACCTTCTAGAGGACAGTCATAAACTGGTAAGTTATTTGCAACCCCCTAGAAACGACCATACCTTCTGGAAATCAATTCTATTTGAACACAGTTAGCCTGCTTTTCTCCTCCCTGTGAAATATTGTGTGGATTGAGAGGACCCTGGGTGTCTCATGGCATTTCATATGCAGTATTATAGTCCAAGGAACATTTGTCAACATTATATAATAATCTATGATCAAAACACTAAAACTTGTCAACTCCCAGAGACACCTGCATTCTAACTTTACAACTGAAACTCATTTAAAAGTAAATGAAAGTCAAGAGGATGAGATTCAATTAAAATTAATTTAAAGTATGGAAAAAATGATTCACAGTGATATAAATCTGCACACTGTTATTGCCCACTTTATCTTATCCTATGTGGGGCTCTCTCTCCCACAACAACAGGGGAGGCTTGCAGCTAGCAAAGGGCACACCGCATGCAAATCATGGGCGCTGGCCCACATGTATCTTGGGAAAGGTTTTGTGGAGCTGGTAATCAAATTCGGGGCCTTGTTTTTTAGGCAAGTGTTCTACCACCAACCCACACTCCCAGGCCTTGGTTTTGTGAAATAGGGGCTCACATATCGTTCAGGCTAGCCTTGAACTTCTGGTCCTCCTGCCTCTGTCTCCTGAATGCTGAGGTTGCAGGGGCTTGCTTCCACACCCAGATTTGAGAAAAGAGTGGAAGGGGCAGAGGGTATGTTTTTGCTTTTGGCTTTTACCCCTTGCTGATCCTGAAGCATTCGTTTCTATCATTCCTACTTTTCTGGACAGAGGCATAACAGAAATCCAATTTAAAATCTTTCTTTCTCTTTTTTTTCCTTCCAACTTTTGAGTATGCATGCAATTTCTCCTGATAGCAGGATCTCAGCAGAGAAATTAACTTCAATAATCTATGGATTACAAGACGTATCAAGCCTTCAAAGCAACCCAGTGTTAGATCTATTCTCAGAAGGGTTTAAATGACATTAATAGTTAACAACAAGTGATGGGATGCATTTTCCCAACTCAGTCAGGATCTGTGGGTGCCCCCTACCCACCTGCCCCACCTCCATTCTCAAAGTCTTTCAGTTATGACATGCAGCTTCTTCTCTACTTACTGTGTGGCTCCCGAGGTGCTCATCTCCAGTGATGCCTGGCATCAGTTTCCGGACTCAGAAGGCATGGTAGGCACCAGATGATAAGCAAGGACCTCTTCACTGTCCTGTGAAGCCCCTCCCACATCCTGTTACTCACACCCTTAATAGTTGATTGAGCTATTGCTTTTCAACTTGGTACTCTTTAGATTGTATCCCCCAAAAGAATTACTAAGCTCATGTCTGAAGGGACAGCATTGTGCAGGATAGCTCCATCTCAGCCCTCTTCACCTGCTTGTCCTCCCACCCCCCAAGAACTTTGCAGCCTGCAGGAGCACCAGGTCTGAGGATCATGAGGTTAAGTTGAAGCTGGTCCTGTAATTGTAACTTACCATAGTAGGTGGGTGCATGCATGACCTCACCACAGGCGGCTCTTATACTTGTGGTACCCAGCTTCTTCCTGTGGGAGTCCCAACTCACTCTCCTAGGCCCCAGCTGCAAAGTGCATTCAATCTTCATCCAATTGCAACACGTGGCTTCCCCGGGAGCTCCCTCTGGCAGCAGCTGTGCCTTGAATCACAGTTGCACCTGCTGGGCTGGAGGTCAAATTGCTTAGCCTGCGATCTTTACCAGCTCATGTGGTACAGCAGTTGGGGGCCGTTCAGGCGGAGAGCACAAGCCCTTAAGCAGAACAAGCAGGGAGTTCTGGTGCCTGCACCCGGGCAGCACTCAATGTGCAGCCACATGCCAGATGCAGCCCTGCAGCGGGGTTCTCTTCAGTGTGTAGCATGACTGCGTGGAAGGAGCCGGGTGTCCTGGTCTCCGTGAGCATCAACAGGACCGAGGTATCATTTACATAGTTTTGGATGCCCATTTAAGTTGAAGATCCACAGAGGTGTTCAGCCCAAGGAGGCAGCAAGAGTACATGAGGTCTAGGGCCACAGGAGGTAACAGTTTCCCAGTGTGGGGCATATGCCACTCACTGAGTGTCAGTGGAAGCCACTATCTGTCCTGGGAAATACATCTCTCTCTCTCCCTCCATTCTTTTCTCTTCTCTTATGTTTTTTTTTTTTCTGATTAAAACCCCAAAGAAAACAGCAGCCCAGTGCCTCTCTGCCTTAACACCTCTCCACCGTCTGTTAATCACAATTTTTAACCTAGAGGGAGAAGGTCTTAGGCCTGGAGCCTTTTCAGGCGCTTGATTCCAGCTGGAATTTAATAACACTTTTCTGTTTCATTGTTTCGTTGGTGTGACTGTTTTCTAATTATGTCAAGTAGCACTGGGTTTCCACTTATGGTTCTGATATAAAGCTTTCTTTCAGAATAAATTTAGTAAAAAGTAATAAGAGCAAGTGTTTCTGAGGGGAGGGAATAGTGATGGAGAGAACATGGCTAGGCCAGGCCTGGCACAGGGCCGCAATCCTGAGCTTCTCAGAGCTGAGGCAGGAGGATCACACATTCCAGGTCGGACTGGGCTACAGAGTACATTCAAGGCCAGCTTGGATATTAGCAAAAACTTGATTAAAAAAGAAAAAAACTATAATATGGGCATAGTTCAGTGAGACAGCACTGGTCTAGAATCTATTGGGGAGGCTCTGGGAGCATAGCTCAGATGTAGAGCAACACCTGCCTATGTGTGTATGACCCTGAGTTTCATTCATAGTACAAGAGAGGAAGGAAAGGAAGGGGGGGAGGAAGGAAGGAAAACTGATTTCCAGAGTCACAGGGGCATGATGAAGAAAACAGAATAGCATAGAAGCATAATTTGAAAATTCTGTGATAGAAGGTTTAGCCCAAACAATGGTCTTTTCAGGAGTTTTCTAAGGGCGGATGTAGTGGGAGTGTCTGTAAGTATGCTGACAAATCTCTGAGACCTGAGAACTAGGTCTAGAAGTAAGTAGGGGCAGCAGATGGAGATTCAGCTTGAGAGACTTGAGACAGTCCTCTCTTCTGTCCAACAGACCTGGACAGCATTGATGTGAACCATGGCAGTGCCATAGAACACCTCACAGGCCCCTTTATCTGGCATACCTGGGCCTCATGCCCTCTGCAGGTAGCAGGATGCTCTCATTTCCTCATTCTAGCTGATATGTGGTCAGAGGATGCACATGGGGCCTCATGGCCAAGGTTGTTCCTCCTGAGGGCCCTGGATATTGGTGGCCTGGTGTCTGGGGCAAAGGAGAGAGTAGGAGCATGCCCTGTCTTGGTTTTCTTGGCCCTCAGAGCCTTGGTCTGGCCTTGTGGCCTCAGGGGATCAGGTGATTCTTCGATTGTAGTGCTGTCTTGGAAAACAGAATCTCATGGAGGATTTTAACCCCTCTGCCCAGGCATGCATCATCAGCTTGTGTTGTGCTCCACTGTACACTGGTATAGATGGATAGAGATACACTTCTTTTTCTGGAACAGCTCAGCCTTTGGAGGAATTGAGGCAGGGGCCTCATGGTCTTGTCTATACAATAATCAGTGCCTGTGGAAAATCCTTTTCCTGGGCCACTCTCCAAGCTGCAGAGCAATGGACTTATGTACCTCAAAGAGCCTTAATTTTCCAATTTGTCTTTCTATATCCCCTTCTTTCTCTTTATTCCCTTCCCTTCCTTTCCCCTCCCACCCCCAGACAGGGCTTAGATTTGTATCCCAGCAGGCTGGTCTCAAACCTGCTACCTTGCCTCATCCCCTCACCCCAGGGCCCACATTAACACAGATACTCCTGGTGTTTGTAAGAAGCCATTTTCTATTACTGGATTATCAAGAACATTTCTTTCGATTTCCAGCTGCTTTAAGGGGGACTAGTCATTGGGAAGAATGGCTGATAAAAATTAGCAAAGGTTTCCTTCGGCCAGTAGGGGAAAACCAAGGGTTTGGGATGTGTCCTGAGTTGCCCAGTTCCTGCTGTGCATGGATAAGGAGTATGTCCCAGATAGATGGATCTCCAACAATGGAACCACAGATGATTCCAAGGAGCAGGAAAAAGGCAAAGACAGATGGAATTTACTCATTTGGTAGGAAAGACTTTAGATCCAAAGCAACACAACTGAGACCTTTCCCACTGGCAGAGGCTCTCCTTGCTGGTGTACACTCACTGCCTGCCCTCATGAAGGATGCTGCTGCTGCCTCTCTCCCATCTCCTCTCTCAGGCAACCTGCTCTACTGCTCCACACTGACTCATGCATCATAGACACCTTGGGCAGGCATTTGAGAAGAGAAACTAGTCTGCAGTGAGCTTTCGATCATAAACAGTCATTTTATTAAAACACACAAGAAACGCTTTCCCTCAGAGAGGGGCTCCACCCTTGAGAGGATCTTTTCCAAGGTAACAAGGTGGCCTTGGAAAACTTTCTTGGAAAACTTTCCAGAGCTCAGGGCTCACTCACTGAGCAGCTCTGGATGCATCGCCCCAGCACCTCGGAAATCATTTGAATATTTATAAATTTAAGTATTTATTTTCATATTAAAATTAAAGCTCTATTGTCTTGCAACTAACCTGCCTTGTTCTGCCACTCCAAAACAAAACCTTCTCCAGTGTGATAACCTTTATTTATAGATGGCAATAAGCATATTTAGAAATATTATTATTCATGACCCTTGCACTAAATATCATAATCAGAATACAGATGTGCAGGGTAATTGCCATGCACAAGTCACTATGCATCAAATTCTTGCAAAGCAAAAATAGCATCCCTTTTGGGATAAATTATCCATTGGTGATGCATAAAGGTATCAGGGTGGCACCAAGGATTTCTAACAGTAGAACACAGAGAGACTGTGTAAATCAGGGGGTACCTGATGCCCAGGAAACAATCCATTTATTGTCTTCCTTCATATTTAAACAGTTTCTTTGCTGGACTCACTTTTACGATGTAGTATGGAAATAGGGTGAGTAGTGGCGCATCTGTATATCAAGTATGTGTGGTTGGGTCAAGTTCTGTGCTGGTTAATTTTCATTGTCAACTTGCATACCCTAAAGTCACCTGGGAAGAGGGCATCTGAGGAACTGCCCAGATCGGATTGGTCTGTGAGAGCTTGTCCTCTTAATTGATGACTCATATGGGATGGTCCAGTGCACTATGGGTGGCACCATCTCTAGATAGGTGAGTCTGGGCTGTATGAGAAAGTTAGCTGAGGGATTGGAAAGATGACTCAGCCATTAAGAGCACTGGCTGACCTAGTAGAAGATCCTAATTTGGTTCCCAGAACCTCCATGGCAGGTCTCTGTAACTCCAGTTCTGATTCTGATTCCTTCATCTGGTCTCTTTGGGTACTAGGCACCTAGTGCGTATACGTACATGTAGGGAAACACTTGTATGCATACAATGCAAAAATAAATGAATATTAAGAAATAATAAAGCCAACAAACCATCCAGAGGGCAAGACAGTAAGCAGCATTCCTTCATGGTTTCTGCTTCAGTTCCCGCTTTGAGTTCTTGCCTGGACTTCCATCAGTGATGGACTGTGACCTGGAAGTATAAGCTGAAATAAACCCTTATCTCCTCCTTCAAGTTGCTTTTGATCATGGTATTTATCACAGCAACAGGAAGCACACTAAGACAGTTTCCTCTGACCCCAGCCCCCTCTTTAAATATATTTTTACCTTGTCAGAGAAAGGCTGCTGATTTTCAGACAAGCACTATGCTCAAGCTTGGTTCACTAATTGACTGAACAAGATGCGGTCACACTTTACACTCCCTTCCGTAATGGATTTTCATGTTTGTGAATCTTAACTGGCTGTGGAAATAGAAAGCAAATGTCTTACAATCACAAATATCTCTTGGTTCTTTTTTTTTTTTTCTAAACTCAAAGATTAAATCAACTTTACCCCCCATTTACCAGCAAGTTCATGGTTATAGAAGGATGATAAATGGTCTGGTGATGGACATATCCGCCGTGTTACTGTTTACTGAATTCTTATAAGTGATCACTGGATATAACACATTTCTCAGTTAGGTGTTACATGAATAATTGGTATATTACAGAAAGTGTGAAATAAACAGGTATAAAGCTCGAAATGCGTTTATTATTTGCTGAGGGTTTCCATGCTCATACCATTTAGAAGCCATCGTCAAGTTCAACCTCTTCTCCATGTAGCTGGAACAGAACCCCTCATTAAACCTGTTGTAAAAAGATCCTATTGTGAAAATACTCTGGGTGCTTGTAACAGCAGCCATTGGCTTAGGGATGAGAAACTGCTTCAAAACCATGAGGCCTCAAGTTGGTATGAGGTACTATTGGTGAAATTATTAAGGCCACTCCACGTAATTAAAAGGGAGGTTTATTTTGTGGGGTAACTTACAAGTGAAGGGATAGTTTACAGAGTCTGGGAAAGGTGTGGCGCAGTCCAGCGGTGTTCTCTGGAGAACTCTGCTCGGTCTACCTCCAGTGTCCAGGGTCCAGGAACCAAGGGAGCTGGCGCATCCGGATCTCGGGTCTTCAGGGTCCTCCTTTGGTTCCACCTTGTAGGCGTGACAGTTACCGAAGTCTCAATGGGGGTTGGCTTCCAGATCAAAGCTGGAATGACTACCCACTACAAGGTACTGCATCTCCAGTGAGAGGCCATGATACTCACAGCTCTAATAGGTGGCGGGAACTGATCAGAGTGTTCTTCCACCCCCCCTCCTGCTGCTCTCCTCCTCCTCCATGCTGCATCCTCCTGCTTCATATCAGCTCCTATCCCGGATTTTCTCCCAACTCTCAATGACCTTTGAGATGTCCAAGCCTATCTCTTTGGTCTTGAAAGCCAAGATCTTCCCATTTGTTGGTCCTCTGATGATTTGGAAGGAATGACATAATTAGACAGATTGAAGCTTCCAAAGTTGGACTGCCTAAACTCTGAGAAGGAGGAGGAAGGCTGGAGATTTAGAAAGAGATGGAGGAGAAGGGAGAGGAGAAGATGGAGGAGGAGGAGGAGGAGGAGGAGGAGGAGGAGGAGGAGGAGGAGGAGGAGGAGGAGGAGGAGGAGGAGGTGGAGGTGGAGGAGGAGGAGGAGGAGGAGGAGGAGGAGGAGGAGGAGGAGGAGAGGAAGACAGAAAGAAGCAGAAAAAGTGGCTGGACTTAATGGGATCATCAAGTGTCTTTGGAGAAGTACCAGCCAGTTTATCCCTGTCCCCTTTGCTCAATGTCAAATGACTTCCTTTTTCTAAAACCGAAGTGTTTCCAAACAAATAGACAGAATGAAGCTGTGGTACTAAGGTGAGCTGAATTTTGTAGAAAGCATCAAATATCCAAGATCTTTAAATGGTTCTAGACTGTTTCATTTCCTGGGAAGGGCAGTCACTACATGTCGATCCTGATTATGCTCGAATGCTGTCAACCCACACCTCATCGTCCCTATTGCAGCCAGCAGCCAGGTGCTCTGCACCCTCCCTCTGTGTACCTCCTGGGGACAGCTGCAAAAAGTCTCAGGGGCCACCTGCAGGATGATGGCTGAAGATATGATAGGTCAGGCTGCAGGTTCAGCCCCCCACTGGTCTTCTCAGGCTCACCCTGCCTGCCGCCTTCCTTCTTCCCTTCCTCCCTCACTGACTGCTGTCTCTTTTGTATAACCAGTAACAAATTGCTGGACTCTCCACATGACTTTGACTATGACGGATTAAATGGCTGATTTGACCAGATCATTAGACCTCTGTCCCCAGGATGCCAGTGGAGCCTGCTGGAGAGAGTGGGGGTACACTCAGTGCTTTCTGGCTTGGAGATCTTGCTTCCTTTAAAGGAGACATTGAGCTGGCCTGGCCTTCTTTCCCCATCTCCATTTTTTTTTTGTCCTGACTTCCTCTAAAAGAGACACCATGCCTTACAATTTATATTCAGTTCAGTGAAACCAAAGCCAGTCTTGGAACTGGCCTGACTCAGAGGAGCAGGGGAGGAGGACTGGGTGTAGGATTGAGAGATGGAACCCAAAGCATGCCTTAATTGCTTCCAAAAACACTCTCTTCCTTGATACCCCATGTTATACTCTAGAAATGGCTTACACATATGCTGAGCATTCCTGGTGGCCTATTGGTCCTCCAGTATGAGGCTATGCCTCACAAGATGCTTTCTGCTTGGGCTGGAGCATCACAAGGTACCGCCTAGATGCAGTTCTCAGAAGGTAGTGGTCAGGAAACCAGAGCCCTGAGACTCTATGGAAAGGGACCAGCCCATCAGGAGAGTATGGTCTGTCTGGCTTCTGTGCTTGGCCCTCTATGGATTGAACTCCGACCTCAGTTTCTTCATGGGTAGAGGAGGGAGTAGGCTCTGCCCCATCACCTTCCATCCCTGGGGAGTTGGGGATAGTGATGACATTCTATATTCTAAAATAAACTGTGCTCTTTGCCCCTCCCCTGTCAGCTACCACCTGCCCTTTCTCAGTGCTTTTCCTAGATGGTTCTTCCAGGATTCTCAGTCTGCAGGGCATCATTGGCCTATCTGATGCTGATGGGGCATGTGCAAGACCCTGTACCCACTCTTTATTGTCCTCCTCACATCCCTGGATCCATATTTCTTGGGGAGTACAACTATGTCTTCACAGTGGGCCTGATTCTTTGTATAAGGTGTGGCCAGTAAAGAGCAGTCACCTGAGGCTCAGGAGATGGACTCAGGAGATGGAGAAGGACAAAATGAGACCCTAGGAAAAGGAAGTGTGGGATGAAGAAAGGAAAGGCCATTTCCACAGGATGCCCACCCCATCCCATTCCCTGCTTCAAGGCTCAGAGCATCCCAGAGGGGTTTGTGCCCTTCTGTGACCATGAGCTATTTCCTCTCAGGACCAAAGCAAAGATCATCTGTGGGACATACTGCTCTTCCTTCTTACAGACCTAATGCAGCTGAGCTATTTTAAGCAACCATTTAAATAAAAGCCTGTTTGACTAAAAAGCACAATATATTCCAAAGAATGACGGCAAAAGGGCAGAGCCTGGAAAGGAAAAGGAGAAAGAGAGAGAGAAAGAGAAAGAGAGAGAGAGAGAGAGAGAGAGAGAGAGAGAGAGAGAGAGAGAGAGAGAGAGAGAATGAGATGATAAAGAGGGAGAGAGGAGAGGGAGAGAGAGAGAGAGAACAAGAAAATGCAAGCTATTCATTTTTCCTTTGTACTTCGTAATAAAAGAAACTCTCTGGCTGCTTCAAGTGACACATTAAAAGATGTATGTATCGTGGCTTTTAAAAACACAATTAGATAACACCTTGTCAAATACTTATATTCTTTGTTGACAGCCTGGAGCGCAGTCACAATCGCAGCACAGCCATGGGGGCAGGTGTCTCCCTGTGACACGCTGGCAGCCGAGTCAGCCATTTCTCAGAAATGCTAGTGTTTACCACTTTAATCATCAATCCGCATCTAGTCACAACAATAAGTCAGAAGGAGCATTAAATTATACTTGTTCAGCCCTGATGAGTTTGAACTGTTTTGCTGAAATTAACTGAAGTAATTATCTATTTTTCTAAAGCTGCAAAAAAGAAAAAAAAAGTAGCAATGTTCTGAGGAAGGAAAAGAGGCATCACAAAGTAGTGGGCCACATAATATTTAAGGAAACTTGTTTTTTTTCCTTCTTCTTTTTGGGTCTGGTGGCCACATAGGTTATATGAGGCTGTGAGATGAAGCAGCTGCCATATGCTATGGTATTTCTTAGCTGGGAACAACAAAAAACAAAACCAAACAAATCCTTTGTAGAAGGCTGTCCATGAGTGAGTGGTCCTCTCTCCATCCATTTGGCTGGACCTTGTGGGCAACCCCATTGCATTCTGGGGACATTTCTGTTTACAATTCAGAAGGTGACCACACAAGAGCTTAACTCCCTAGAGCTGGGTGGAACTTTTCTGTGGTGTCTTTCCTTTCCTTTTAAAGAAATTTTTATTTGTGTGTGTGTGTGTGTGTGTGTGTGTGTGTGTGTGTGTGTGTGTGTGTGTGTGTGTGTGTGTATACATGCATGCAAGCATTTGGAGGCTAGAAGAGGGCCACAGATCCCTTGGAGCTGAGCTAGAGTTTAGGTGTGAGTGCTGGGAACTGAACTAGGGTTCTCTAGAAGATCAGCAAGCACTCCTAACTACAGAACCATCTCTCCAGCCCCTCTATGGCTTATAGTAATCTCTATGTAGACCAGGCTTGCCTCAAATTCACATAAATTCCCCCTGCCTCTGCCTCCTGAATGCTGGGATTAAAGGTGTGTACTAACATACCTGGCCCCTCTATGATTTCTTAACATGTTAAATTTGCTTAGCTGCTCAGCCTTGGTATTTAGTCTTGGCAGTTCCCCATTCCTGAACCAATAGGAGCACATTAGCCAGCAAAGTGTTACAGCTACCTCTCAGAACTCAAGGTTCATTGCCCCACTGACCTCTTTGGTATGGCCTGAGTTGCTGTCCTTTTTAGGTCCTGTCTTTCCATGTTGACATCAGGACACACAGGACTTTGTCAGTTCCTATGATAGAGTTCCACAGGCTTTGGAAATTTACAGATGACATAGCCTTAAATAGCATGAGTTTCTCATCCTAGACAATGGATCCAATAGCACCAAGCTGGCAGTTACTGTGAGATGAAAAATGTACTTTTACGAATTGATGGGGTGAAGGTGACTACTCTGGTCAAGTCTGCACTGACACAATACAATATTTGAGGCTGTTGAAGTTATAAAGAGAAAAGGCTTGTTCAGCTCACAGCTTTTGAGGTTCAAAGAGTGGTCCTCAGCAGCTCCATTCTGCTGAGAGAGGCGTATAGTGGCACATCATAGTATAAGCACATGTCTCAGTGAACTGAAAGCTCAAACCTTGAGCCAGGAAGTAGAGAGAGAGGGAGGATGGGCAGAGACTCACAGTTCCTTCCCAAAGACATGCCCCTGATGACTTAACTTCTTCCCATTAGGCCCCTCTTCAAGGTTCTACTGCTTCCCAAAAGTACCACCCTGCAGAGCAAGTCTTTAGGACATGTGCTTAAAGGGGACGTTCAGCATCCAAAGCACCATGGTGATCCTCAGTGAAGTCCTAGCTGTGATACACACAGGCTGTCAAGTGTAGTTAAGGGATTTTATGCAGGTGTCAGACACTACATCCAAACCCCAGTTCTGATGCTTTGTAACTGTGTGGTCCCTGGTATTTGATGCCCGGAATTCTAAATTAGTGATAACATAAGCTGCACAAGAGTGTGTTCAGAGTGAATACCCATAGCACAGCTACTGCTGTTTGATGTGCATACAGTACTGACCTGGAGGACTCAGAAAGCCCTGGTCAGGTCTTTGCTTCTGGTCTTTGCCCTTCTTAGCAACTCACCAGGCCTTCAGGGAAGCCTAAGGACCTCAATGTCCATTATCTGTTAGGGCTCCCCCTGCCTGATTACAGGGGCTTCCACTAATTGTGACACCCCTTGTCTTGCTATCTCATCTCAACAAAGGAAAACAATGGTTACAAGTGTTCATATGAGGAGATGTGGGCATCTCTGGGACCCTACCATCTCCCAGCCACACGATTCAGTTAGGAGGTCATGAACAACAGCTACCACTATCTGACATTTCAGAAGCCTGGGAATTCCACTTTCTTCTTAATGTTTTGAGTAGTTAAGGCAAAATTAAAGCAGAATAAATGATGAGGTGGGGGCGGAGAGTGAGGTGTGGCTACTTCTCCATCCAGTCAGACCACATCTACCCCTGGGAAGATTGCTCAATCTGCTGTGTCTAAGAATGGGTGAACAACATAGGTGGTGACCTCCCCCACTGGAACATTATTTTTGAGGGTTTGTTGTCATAAGACAACAAAACTTTAATGTGAAGTTCTGATTTACAAAGAGTATGTTTTGGAGCTGAAGGGATGGCTTGGTAGTTAAGAATACTTACTGCTCTTCCAGAGGACCGAGTTTGTTCAGTTCCCACCACCCACACTGGGTGGCTCACAACCTTCTACAGCTCTAGCTGCAGAGGGTCTCACATTTTCTTCCACCCTCTTCAGGCATCCATGCACACATGGCAACATGCATAAAGACACACACACACACACACACACACACACACACACACACACACACACACACAAATAAACAAATTGGTATGTTTTATGCTTAAACTTAAAGATAGACATGGTTTGTCTCCTTTGTTGACTAGTCAGTTTTTCTGGAAAGGAATCCATCCCCTCTTTCTCCTCCATCCCTCATTCTGTCTATTCCCTTATCCCCTCAGCAAGCCTTTGCCTGCCCTACAGAAAGAACCTGGCAAGCAGAGGGTCCCAGATTTTTAGACATGTGCCATTCATAGCCCTTCATAAGGCAAGGCAGGAGCCTAGGTCCTCTTCTGAACACACACACATGGCAAATGAATTTCCAAGTGGGTGTTGACTTGAGCACAGCAGGATGGAGGGTGTGGTGAGGGCCTAGGGTTACCTGGAGGCACTTTGCTCTGTTCAGAAGTCATTTGTGGACTAACAGGAATTTCATATTTTGGCTTCCCCCAAAGCCATAGTATTGTGTATTGGTTCCTTTTCTGTTGCTGTGATAAAGCACTGTGACTAAGGCAACTTATGAGTTTATTTGGGCTTACAGGTCTAGGGATGAAAGTGTTCATGGTGGGGAGGCGTGGCACCAAGTGGCAAGCATGATGGCAGGAGCAGGAAGCTGAGTGCTCACATCTGGAACTGCACGCACAGAACAAAGGGAGAAAACTGCAAGTGGGGTGTAGCTCTAAGCTTCAAAGCCCACCCCCAGTGATGTACTTCTTCCAGCCAGGCTGTACCTCCAAAACCTTCCCAAACAGCTCCAACAGCTAGGGACCAAGTGTCCAAATACAAGGGCTTATGGGGGCCATCTATTATTTAAACTACCACATTCCATTGCACTCCCTGACCCCCATAGTCTTGTAGCCATATCATAATGCAAAATAGATGTAGTCCAACTTAAAAGTCCTCATGATCTTTCACAGTCTTAATATTTTTTCAACGTTAAAAAAAATCTCATCTGAGACTCAAGGCAATCTCTTAATTGTAACTCCTATAAAATAAGAAAGTAAATTATATACTTAAAACATACAATGGTATAGAATATTGGTTACCATTCAGAAAAGGAGGAATGGGGGCATAGTGAGGAGAAAACAAACCAAAGCAAGACCAGACCCAGCAGAGCAAATCTGAATTCTATAGCTTCATACCTGATGTTTGGGACTTGAAGTTCACAGGACTTAGATGGTACTGCCCCTCCAGTTTGCTGCCTTCAGTGATGACCACCTGATCTGGATTGAATTTTGGCCACAGTGTCTGTGAACCATGTTTATGATGTAACACTTTTCACTGAGTCTCCAAGAGGGAAGCTGTGAATTTGGCCTTGTATTCTGGTCCCAAATGTTCCTAGCTGTGCCCTTACCTCAGTGTCTAAGAGCTGCAACAGAAATGTGATCAGAGTGGCTGTCTGAGGCCAAGGAGACAGACAGGACCAGTGTTCCCAGACTTCTGAGTAGGCTAAGTGGTCCGTGAATGCATCCCCCGTGGTCCCTCAGCATTCTAGGAACTTCTGGTTCACACCTGATGTTGTCCTCTTTCACATGCTGAGCATGCCTTTGGTGTGCATTGTGGTAGAAAGAACACTGGCCACTTGACACCTAGAAGCTCACAGTGGGGATAAAACCTACCTGGCACCTAGAAGAAAAGTGAAACCATACCAAGGGCGTTGAATGCCGAAGTGTGCTCCCATTCAGACCTGGCTCCTGTGCTTTGACATCTGGGCATAGACTTGACTTTGACAGTGTTACTGGGAAGAGGCTCCATCTTAGAAACCAGGCACTGCACCCTTGGCTTTTACATTGTTCTGCCAAGAACTGAGTGTAGGCCTGCTAAGAGATCCATTGTTCTTTGTGCTTTTCTGTTTGTTGTTTTCCTTGTGCACTGACCAAGAAGTTTCTGGGTTCTGTTGATGACATTTCTAGAAGAAAAGTCTTTGGCTCCAGGGTCTCAGCACTGACTTCCCAGTTCAGGATGAGGTCAAAGTTCAACCCACAGAGGGCTCCTGCATTGATCCACCTGCTCCTTTTATCTCCTGGCAACAAGAAAAATTAAGGTAGTGGGCGAAGTTTTTCTTAGTCATCCTTTTGCAGTAATGAGGAACAAGAAAGCTGGTGGAAATTAACATTTGCTCATGGGTTTGATGCTTAGCATCTTCCTGGGAGCAAATATTGTTGAGTAGCACCTCTTTGCTCTATAACATATTACTTGGTGGAGATGAAATGGGGTATAAGGCTGATCAAGAGCTTGCCCTCACACAGTTCCCCTTATATGGTGCATGGCATGCTAATATAACACAAATACATGTATTTCTACTTAGCTCTACACTGTGAACCTGGACAACCAGACCCCCGTGCATACCCAAAGTCATGACCCCACAAGTAGTGCATAAGTAGTGCTGTTTTCTCCAGGATGTTAGCCTGTTTCTTCAAAGAGGCTGAGTCAGTGATACTGAAAGCTCAGGGGTGCTACCTCTTCATCTTGGAATTAAGTAACTCACTTCTAAAAAGTTCAAGGAACAGATGATCCAGAGCCTCATTAGTCCTGTTACAGGTGTGGGGAGCCAGCTCTGAACTCTTTAGTCAGCAGCAGCATGGCATAGAAGGTAGGAGGGACTTTCTGCATGGAATGTGGCTACTGTGACCTGGGATTTGGGGAGCAAGCTGCTTGCTGGGTCCTCCTCAGAGACCTTAATCCTGCCTTTGAAAAGCTGCTTAAAAATAATACTACTAAATAAATCTTCACAGTGGATGGGAGAAGCCAGACATCTGTTGCCATCCCCCAGACAAGCACAAAGGGATTAGAAGCTGGAGTCAGAAGTAGTATTAGATGCCCGTGCCTATAAAGGGTGTCCAGGTGGGTCCTCTTGCTCTGGGCTCTTATGTCATTCAGGCATGGTATTTTAGAGCACACACAGACACAAGCATAACCACACAGGCATCACTCATCTGTGGCTTAAGTGTATGTTCAGTATTTAGCAGATGTTTTAGACTGGGGTGGGGGTGGTTCAGGAAAACAGGGATTCCATCCTCTTTGGTTATCCCTGTGTCTCAGATTCTGACACAGGGTCTGGTCTTGTAGAGGCGTTCAGTATGTACCTGGTGAGAAAATGAATGAATGAATGAATGAAAGGAAGAAGGAATGAGTAGATGAATGAATAGGTAGATGAATGCATGGGTGGTGGGTAGGTAAATGGATGCAAGTATGGGTGAGTAAATGGATGAGTGGATAGATGTGTGGGTGGATAAATGGGTATGGGTGTAAAGACACGTGCATGGATGATGAAAAGATGCATGGATGGGTGAGTGAATACGTGGGTGGATGGATGGATATATACATGGATGGTAGGTGGATGCATGGGTGGCGAGTAGTTGGATAAGTAGATGTATGTACGGATGAATAAATGGATTCATGAGTGGATATACATACACACACACATATGGGTGGGTAGACACATGGGTAGATGATGGAAAGATACATTGATGAGTAAGAAATGCATGGGTGGGTGGATGGATATATGCTTGGGTAGGTAGATGGATACATGGGTGGGCAAATGGATAGATGGATGGGTAGGTAGATGGATACCTGGTTCGGTAGATGTATGTATGATATGTATGTATATGTATGTACAGATAGCTGCATGAGTAGATGGATGGATGCATGGGTGGGCAAGTGGATAGATGGATGGATAGGTAGATGGATGCATGGGTGGGTAGATGTATGTATGTATGTATATGTGTGTATGTATGCATGTATAGATAGTTGCATGAGTAGATGAATGAATGCATGGATGGGTGAGTGGATACATGAGTGGATGGATGGATGCATACTGAGAAAATGAATGAATGATGGATGGATGAATGGATGAATGAATGCTGGATGCATGCATGAGTAAATGGACAAGCAGCAGTATTTTGTAACTTCATGAATTGTCTAATCTTCTAGTTACCAGCTTATGTCCTTCAATCCACAGATTATGTAGGGATCACACAGATGGTCCACAATTTTATGAACCTTTTGTAAACACACAAACACACAAGCCAAGTACAGTGCCACGACTTCAGCTAGTTGGAGGGCACTCATGTACTCAATGTATGACTACTCTTGTTTTGCTGGACATTTTGGATAGTATTTTGTGTATATTAAGCACATAATTTGAAATTAACTTTCAAATCAGAAACAATGAAGTCCCACTCATCTTGGTGCCAATAAGGGGAATAAGAGTGAGGACAGGATTGGTTAAGGGAAATTTCACAAAACATAAAATGTGCAAATTAACTCCTTTAGAGGGACTGTGAGTGATATGAAGCTTTACCCATACCTCTTAAAAGTGTTGCCAAGCCAACAACTCAATATGTGCACAGAGTGAAGTGCAAGAGTTCTTCATGTTGTTGTATGCAGTCTTGGAAGGAAAGCCACAAGCTACACACCCAGAGATGGGGTGCATCAGCAAGACAGTAAGGCAATAGAGTAGATGTCTATGGATAAACCTGGAAGACTATAACATCATGTAGTATCTATCTACCTATCTACCTACCTACCTACCTACCCAGCTATCTATCTATCTATCTATCTATCTATCTATCTATCTATCTATCTATCTTTCTATCTATCATCTATCTATCTATCTATCTATCATCTATCTATCTATCTGTCACCTATGTATCATTTATCATCTAATTTCTGCAAAATGTATATATTTGTACTATTCCTACATGCATAGAAACATCTTGAAGTTTGTGTCCCAAATCAATCTGCTATGTATTTGAGCACATCCTGATTTTTTTTTATCATGAGAGCATATTATATTTATAATAAGAAAATAAATTTTCCTTTTAAAAAATATAGACTAAAATAACAACATATCCTAAAGAGGAAGGCCTCTGAGCTTTTCAGAAGTGCCCACTGTTCTGGGTGAGAATGGTGTCAGTCTCAAAGGTCAGATAGTTTCTTTTTTCTCATCATGGACACTTATTGGTCCTCAAATATGTGTTTGATGACTTAATGTGGGAAATGAATTAGCTGTGACATAATATAAACTTTTCCTTGGTCAGAAGATTAAAAACAAACAAACAAACAAAACCCAAGAATCTAAAAAACAAAACAAAACAAAAAACAATTCACCAAATTGATTTTGATTTTGTGATGCTTACAGCTGTAGTGAGGCAGATGAACACTGTTATTTTTCATGGGAAGACACTGATTGATGATCAGAAAGGATATATAACCAGCCTGAGGTTACTCAGCAAGCTTGGGGCAGAGCCAGGATGCACTGACACCTCCCCTGCCCCCCTGCTTTTTTCCTATGAATCGATTTACATGGAGAGGTGTCCAGAGAAGGCACACCAGCAAGATAACACGACATCTTTCCAGGGGCAGGAGGCATCTCCTCACATGTCCACATTTCCCTGGGTCTGCATGTCAAAGGGACTCACACCACAGCAGGCTTTTGTACAATTACAAACTGTACAACTTGATTCTTGGTCAGCTGGGTAAGAAGTCATGTCCTCCCCTTTTTACAGAGAAGCACCTCATCCTCCTCTGGGTGAGTGACATTTCCCTGCTACTGCCATAGGGAAGCAGTGGGCAAAGCTGCTGGGCATTTTTTACATCCATGCTTTTTACAGACAGGTAGGATACAATTTCTACCCTCTGGTGGAGTTCTGACTTCTGTAATCCATTCCCGTTTCTCTATGTTGGAAGGAAAAGTTCAAAGTGGCTTCAGACAGACACCCGTGATCCATGTTTATGGGGAGAGTCCATTGGCCCCTAGGGAGGTAGAAGAAGTGGGCCATTGAGGAGCTGGCAGAAGGAAAAGAGACACCCAGGGAACAGGGAGCCTGTCATCTCTGTCTTGAACCAGGGCCACATCCAAGCTGCTGGCGAATCACAAAAGCAGATGTAGCTAGAACAACACACATCCCCTGGGGCCTTTGAGAGGCATCCTCCTCTCTTCTCTAGTTAAAAAGCCCTTTTCACTTTTTTATTTTGAGGCAAGGTCTTACTACATGATCCAAAGTAGCCTTGATGTCATAATCCTCCCAAATGAGCTGGAAGTACAGTCTGGGCCACCTTTCTTTCTTTGTGTGCTAGGTGGTCTCGACTGCCAAGGACACACGGTGGCTTCCAGTCTTCATGACAGCTGAAGTGAAGTATGTGCTCTGCAAGCATGGGCTGCTGCTGAGCCCCATGAAGCCTCCAGGGCCGCCTTCTCCCCACAGCCGAACAGCTATCTCACATGGCAGAGTTCTAGTCAAGATTCCACCCAAAGTTATGACAATACAGAGGGGAAATCCAGGTTTTTCCTGGTCTCTTACAGAGCAGTTAATTGATGGATACTGTGGGATACTGTGTCCTCTGGTCACCAGGAACAATGTGGTGCTCCCTCCCCACCAACCTGTCCACAGGGACTTCAGCCCTGTGTCTCCTTGTTCCACTCACTTTTGGTGCTGTCCACCAAAGACAGCAATAGGTCCTTCAGCACTGTCCCTACACCGTCACCCATGTGCTCCAGATGCCCCACACTGTTTTACCTGCACGTTGGACCTTCAACTATAAATTAGGGCTCACCCCCTGCTTTGCTTTTTGTTACTTTCTGAGGATGGTTCACAGATCATAGTAAGCACTGGGTGCAGAGGTGCGTAGGAGACAGGAGGCATTGTGGGTCCACTGTTGGGAACAGAAGAGAGAAAACAGAGTGAAGATGTTAGAATGGTTGGGAGGGTATTATAACAGTTATGGATGAAGGCATGGGAAAGGAAAGTGGGACTTTCATGCTCTCTACATGTACCATGCCCTCCAGGACTGCCATGAATTTGCTTATTATGAAGCTCTCTGAATTTTTTTTGTTTTATAATGGAAATTCATTATATAGTGTGACTGAAGAAATCATTAACCAGCTCTTCCCTCACCCATCCCTAGAGCTTGGGAGATGAGGTTGAAAGTCCCAACCCTTCCCAACCTGCCTTGGTCTTTTGTGTGACCAGTGGCCTTTGAGAAAAAATGTACCTAGGGGCTGCCAGCCATCAACCAACACATTGTCAAACAGAAAGGTACTTCTCACTTGGGAAAATCCAAGGAATTTGGGAGTCTATAATAGAGCAAACTGGATGTTTTACAATGTCACAGGAATCAATGATGAGTGTCTGATGTCTTGCAGGCTGTAGATTCATGCTGTAGATTCATGGTGGGATGGCTCCACTTTGGGAAGGAACTGGGGAGGCATGGACACGGTGTGATGAAATTGATGACTGTGCGTGCTGGAGTCAGGCTTAGTGAATGAACACGGGCTTGGAGGGTGGGCTCCAGTCCAGCTATGTCTCTCCTCAAACGTGTTTTCTGAGACAGTTATCTTCTCTCTGCCTAGGCTTCATTCTCTATAAAAAAAGGACTTCCAACCAATCCTTGTGTTTCACACCTGTAATCCTCATACTTGGGAGGCTGAGGCAGGAGGATTGTACAGTTCAGGCTAACCTGGGATACATAGCAAGTTCAAGGCCAACCTGGGCTATATAATGAGACTTCATCTCAAAATAACCAAAACAAGACAAAACAAAAACAAGACAAAGATGTCAGGATGGCCTCTGCCAGAGCAGAGATGGATGGCTAGGAAAAGGATTCTGATAAAGCACTGTGCTCCGGAACACTGAGTGACCCATGGTGATGGGTCCAGAAATGTACATGAGATGAAGGCTAGTGTGGAGCCATTCCTGGGACAGAAGAAGGAAAAGAAAGAGAAGATGTCAGAGTGGTTGGAAGGGAATGCTTGCAGATCTCAGGTGGCAGAGTGGGTCCTGGTCAGAATTTGGGGTGTCTCGGGGCCAGGCCCTGTCATCGTATTGTCCAGGGCAGAATGCGTTGTTCAGCTGCCTACTGAACAGCCTGGAGCAAAGTAACCCTCACTCCCTTGCAGCTCCAAGGTGTAATGATTTGTGTCAATGTTATTTATGAAAGACTTGTCACCAGAGCCCCCAGTACCTTCCTTGTGGCTGAGTGTGCAATACTCTGCTCTCAAAAGATTTTCTTTAAATTTATGTGTCATTTTCTTTGTTTTACAGTTTGTTTTTGTTGGTGCAAAATGAGGTCTTTTATTGACATTTTGTTGAGCCACTTTTATTATCATTTTCACTGTTAGTTTTAATTAAACTCTCCTTTGCCTATCGATAGATTTCTTTTACATCTCCTTTTTAATGAAATAATTGCATCTTAAAAAATGAACGAAACATACATTCAGGAAAAAACCCTTGTACATTATATAGTAGGAACAGATACATATTACTGTATTTAGTCCTATTATTAAAAAATATAGTCATACAGTGATCAAATACTGCATATTTCTGGAACTTGCTTTTTTTCACTTAAAATGAAGCAATTGTAGAAATATTGACTTTGGCCTTAAGTTACATTGTTACCACATGTGTAGTGCCTGTAAAATCTGGTTTGACCACTCCTGTTGCTGCCATCCATACAGGATGGTAGGCTGTTTTAATTACTTTGGACAGCACCTCACCAAGTATCTTTCATGTGCCTGTACAGTTCAACTTATATAGTGAATTCATAGAAGAGAAATTACAATTATAGTCAATTTTTTCTTTTGTGAAATAGGGGTGAGCTATGTAGTCCAGGCTGACCTTGAACTGGCAGCTCACTTAAGAGAGATGGAATTGTATGCATGTGCCATGGTGCCTGGTTTGAAAGCTATTTTTAATGGAATCATGTGGAAGAGTGTTTGGAAATTTTTAAATGGTACAGTTCACATGAAAACAAACATAAAAAATCAAGCCTTAGACCAGAATGAACAGTGAAGTCTGATGAAGACAATTATGGGCAGATAGATTTCTTGTTTGCTGGGTGATCCATTATCCATGTCCTCAGTTGCACAGGATGGAGTTATATGGGGTCCTTTGGGAACAGGTGAACTTGTCTTAGGGTTGATGAGGTAAATCCTTTTTTCCATACATAACTTTTGTTAATTTTCTTTGGTAATTTCACATGTGTATATAATGCATCTGATGATGCTCACTGCTCCTGCTTCTCTCCCACCCCTGTCAACCCACCTCTTTCTTACACATCCTTTTCATGTCATTTCATTCTGTCATGTGACCTCTGCAGTTAAGCCAGGGCTGTCTGTGTAACTATGGGTTTTGAACTACCACTCAGAGCCTGGTAGGGTCACTGTGGGCTCAGCTGAAGACAGTAACTGCCTCTCCCCTCAACTCCACTAATAATCACTAGTTCAGCATAGTAAGGCATGGCCTGTGAATCCCTCCCTGGTCCATGCTGGACTGATGACTGCCCCAAGGCTTGTGCAGGCCCAGGGCAGGCAACCACGGCTGCCGTGAGACAGCAGTTGCAATGACTATGACCCAGATGATATGATAGCTTTTCACAGGCCTTACTTCTGTCTCTAGGATCTTACATTTTTCTACTTCCTCTTCCCCCGTGTTCTCTGAAATGTAGAAGGGATAGGATAAGTGTCTTGGTCAGGGCTGATCGATCAACTGTCACTTATTCCAAGCAGGTAGGGAGGTAAGTTCTTTGTGTGTATCTTCTGGTCTGAGGGACTCAAGAAAGCAGTGTGCCCAACAGCATGATCTTGTTTGAACTGGCATAAGTGCTTGCTGAACACAAACCAGCAGCATAATGCCAGATGAGTTGGCCCAGACTAGCCCTGCCTGAAGCGTTTTTGAGGTACCAGCTGCTTGGCCAACCGAGTTCTGTCTGTGAACTAGACTAAATCATTCTTAGTGGCACTTTGAGTGCTCTCAAAGACATTGACAGAGTGCTCATGGGTTGGGAGACATCTCTGACTCAGGGGAGCTGGGCCCCAGCAGCTGTAACATCTTCAGTCTTTGACACCACAGTTGTCCCTGTACGTTTCCAAAGGGCCTAGCATAGGTCACATGCATAAACTTCTGTAGTGATAGGGCAAACTGTCAACCCCTACCTCCAAACCAGGAACTACCAGTCACAGACAGGCAGGGGATTGATGAGACAGGCCCTGTGCGTGTACCATCTCCACTGAGTTTGCCTACATTGCAACTGTTGGCTCAGTTTGATAAAATAGACAACTAGGAAAAATAAAATCTCTTCTAGACCATAAGAGTATAATCACGCTGCCCCCTTTTTTTGATTCAGTTGCTCTTTACATGTAATACCCTGCTTCATCTCAGCCAGCAGAAAGACAAGGAAGTATCCAAATATTAAAGCAGCAGTCTTTGCTCGCTCCAGGTGGGATACTTTTGCAATCTGAGTGGTCTAGAGGTCACTGCTGAAATGCAAGCACAGGCTTCACCAAGACCCAGCTAAGCACCTCTAGTGGACATGCAGCCTGGGCACTTCCTGCACAGTTCCAAACTGCTCTTCCTGGGTTTAGATATAAAGACCTTCAACCACATTCTGCATTTCCCCTTTATTCTTCCCTCCCCTTCCCATTTGCCTCCTTCCTTTCCTTCCCTCTCCTCCTCTCCTTTCCTTCTCTCTTCCCATTTAGAAAGAACAGCCCATGCTGGGCTCAAACTCAGCCTTCCTGCCTCAGCCTCCTGACTAAGGGGAATATAGGCTTGTGTCACCCTTCCTGGCTTCAGCTGTATTTTTGTGGCTGAATAATGCTTCTGACTCTCTCCTCAAGAGCTTTGTGACCAGGTCTTAATATCTTTGAATCTCAATTTTTGTAGCTGATAAATAGAGTGATAATTCTTGTCAGCCCTCTCTGTCAGATCCACAGTGAGGACCTAATGCAATGTGGTTTAAGAAAAATAAAAGTACTTTCTTAAATATGAAGGTTTGGGTATGATCCAGAGGATCATAGTTATGTATTTGTGTATTTTGATTTGGGTCAGTGCATGTGAGTATAGAAGAAGATTCATTCACCCTTCACCCACAGCACATCCATATATGTATGTATGTATGGATAGATATGTATGTATGTAGGACTGGCTGTATGCATGCATAGATAGACAGGTAGATATATGTTTGTGGAGATGGATAGATAGATGTATGTTTGTATGGAATGATGAATGATGGATTGATGGATAGACATATGTGTGGATACATGTATATATGGGTGGGTAGATGTGTTTTATGTATGTTCTAGATGAATGTGTATGTGTATATATGGATAGATGAATAGATGGATATGTCCACAGCACATCCACCTGTCTCTCTGCCCACAGCATGTCCACCTATCTATCTGACCAGCCTACCACACCTTCATCTATCTGTTGATTATCTATGCATATGTGCAAACATATGTACATCTATCCATCTGTTCATATATACATACATATATATATGCATACATCTATTCATCTATCCATCATTTCATCCATCCATATAATACATCCATCATACATGCAATACATATATCTGTCCATCCATCTATCCATCCATCCATCCATAGAATACATCCATACAACACACAAATCTATCCATCCAAATATCCATCTACACACACACTCATATAATGCATACATAACATACATCCACCCCCACACACATACATTTATTCATCAATTCATCCATCTTTCCATATAAACATCTACCATCTATCCATCATACATCTTTCCATCCATATGTACATACATCTATCCATTCATACATACATATGTCTACCCATCCATCATTCCCTATAAACACACATCTATCCACATATACATACAATACAGACATCTATTATCCACCCACATATCCATATATCCATCTGCAAACATACACCCATTTATCCATCATTCCATACATAGATACAATACATACACACACGTATCTATTCATACATGCCTATATATCATACATATGTATATTCATACATATGTATATATAGATTCATAGATACATACATCTACTCATTTATCTATTTAATACATCCATCCAAGTCACAGCATTTATTGAGAACCTCCTATAATCTTGAAACTTTGATCCCAAGATGAAGCAAGAGGCATACTCCCACTCCCAAATCTTCTTTCTAGTAGGGAGACAAATAAAAAGAGTGGGCAATGCAATGCATCACAATACCTTTTTTTCTTTTTTAACAAGAAAAGCCAAAACAATAACAATATCCCACCACCAAAACAAAACAAAACCCCCAAACACCCAACTTTCCTAATTAGAACACAGCACTTAGATCTGAAAACTCAACCTGATGGATATATGAATAGATGTATGTGTGGGGGTGGATGTATATTATGTATGTATTATATGAGTGTATGTATATATGGATAGATGTGTGTTATGTGAATATATTCAATTTGATTGGCTCTGGGTGGGGTAGGAAGCAGCAATGAGCATGTATCCATTTGTCAGGCAGTTCCAGGAGGCTGACAGGGCTGGCCTTCCAAGCCTGTAATAGGGCTGAAGATAAAGGGGCCATGGTGACCCTAGTCCTCAGGGGCCTGCTGGACTGGCCGGTTCCCGTGAAGCCCCTTTTGCAGTCATGACAGGAGTCACATGTATAGTTGCCCAACACCACCATCATTTAGGATCACTCAGCTGATGTGTGTTGAAGGGATCCCAGTCTAGTTTCTGTGAAAAACATGAATTTTTTTTGGACTCACTTTCTGCAGGTGCCCGGTCATACACGGAGGAATCTGCCACCCAAAGGAGTATCATGTCTGAGTTAATATATTCTCAAATTTAACTGAGAATCATTTCCTTAACACAAATGGCCCATCAAAGAACCACAGTGGCCTCCTCAAACTGAGGATGTCCTGAGCCCTTTTCTATACCATCTTTATCCCTACACATTCTGTGATGGCTCATCTTGGTTGTCAACTTGACACACTTGTGAAGACAGCATCTCAACTGAGGAATGGCCTCCATCAAATTCAATAGTAGGCATATTGTGGGGGCATTTTCTGGCTTGGCAAATGATATAGAAAGGTCTAGCCCACTGTGCATGGTACGATCCCTAGGCAGAGGGGTCTGGGCTGTATAAAAAAAGAGGCTGAATGTGTGCTACAGAGCAAGTCAGTGTGCAGTATTCCTCTATGGTTTCTGTTTCAAGTTCCTGCCTTGAGTTTGTGCCCTGGCTTCTTAAAACCCTTAAGATGAAATAAACTCTTTCCTATCAAAGTTGCTTTTGGTCATGGTGCTTTTATCATAGCAATAGAAACTAGAACAGCCAGGGAACTCTGGAGCCATTAGGAGTCGTTCCAAACTCTTTTCAGGGTAGAGTAAAGCTACCTGGCCACTAAACACTAAAGGGAATATGACACTTAAGGTGATGAGAGGTAGCAGTTCTGTGCACTTATGAGACTCTCATTAGTACAGGGATGACACATCTGGCCAAGACAGAGGTCTCAAGTGTGTGGAGTGGAGGCAATAGAGGCCCCCAGGGCCACTCAGGTCTAGACACCCATCACAGAAAAGCTTCCACAGGTCCCCTTTAAGCACTTAAACTGAAAACTAAACTGGTCTTCTCTGTTCAGTTGACAAAGACAGAAATAAAAAAGACATCTTCTATCATACCCACCCTGTGCTACCCATACCACATAATCCTAATTATTTTGTGTTTTTATGTATAAAGAGCATTAATGCTTTTCTGGGTTCTTAAAAACAAGAATAAAACAGAAATGATTCCTCTCTAAATTTAGGCAGTCTTCACAGGGGAGGCCCAGGTTTAAGGTTGGTGACACAGTACATATTATTTCTGAATAAATTTTCTTGGAGCCATTGATCCACTGAGTGTCAAATAAAATGTGATACCCACAAAATTCGTGTGTGACCCTGACATTTTTCCAGTACTTAAAGTAATTGCCCCTCTGTTTAATAACAGTGTTTATAAAATTACTTTCTGATTGGCTAGGTCCATGGCACACTCGTGTCAATAATCTGCAGCAAATATATGCCTGTGGCCTTTGGCCTTGGTTTTCAAAATCATTTTCATCTTTTAAGCATGAATCGGTGGCTTGCCCTGGGAGCTAAGAGTCAATGCTCCTAGGCTCAGATCTTCCTCTGCTGTTGGCTCTGGACATTCTGGAATGATCACTTCAGCTTCCTGAGTTTACAGGCTGAATCGAGGAAGGGTCTTGTGTCCTTGATGATTTCCATTTCTTCCTAATGGGATTTGAGGTCATAAGCCGAGTGGCCCTGCTGACAAAGTCAGGGCTCCTGTGCGAGCTTCATTTTGTCTTTGGAGTGAGTTTTAGCCTCCTTATTTTATGGACCGAAAAAAGGGCGTTTGGGGGCAGGTGAGCCACTTCCCAAAAGCTTTCAAGTGGAGAGGCTTAAGGGTAGTGAGCGTTCCAGACTCTTGCTTGGAAATGCTTAGATTTGAGTCCTTAGGTTGCATGCCCAGTGTTTCCTGCCCCACTCAGCTTGTCTTATTTATTTACTTGGTTTTTGTCTTGTTTTGTTTCCAGGCAGGGTCTCAGTCTGCAGCCTTGAACTCACAGAGCTCCATCTGCCTCCACATCCGGAGTGCTGGGATTTAAGGCATGTGCCACCATTCCTGGCTTTGCCTAGTTTTCGAAGGACCACCATGACTTTAGCAACTAGGGAAAGGGAAGATCTCTAGGCAGGGAGTATTGGTGAGGAGAGCCCAGGGTTTCTGATGGGGAGGAAGACTAGTTGTAGCAACTTTCCATTTTGATTGAAGGCCTATCAGCTACCGTAGCCTCTTGCACTTCTAGAATAATGCTTTCTAATATATTTTAAAATCTTTTATTACATTTTTTTATTTTTATTTTGCATATGCCTGTGTGGGGTGGTGCGTGTAACAGCACACATGTGGAGAGGTCAGAGGACAGCTTGCAGGAATCGATTCTCTCTTTCCACCACATGGATCCTGGGAATCAAACTCAGGTCCTGTCAGACATGGTAGCAAGCCCCTTTACTGGCTGAGCCATCCTCACCAGCTCTTAATTTACTTTCTAAACTTTTTATTTCGAAGTAATAGCAGAATTACAAAAGAGAATTGCAAATAAATCAATAAAAGTATAAATTCTCTCCTACCCTTTCACTCCTTAAATACAAACAGCTTTACATTTCCTTGACCCGAAAGATCAAAACTAGGAAGTGAACTTTGGAACAATATTATTAATTAGTCTCTAGCCCTTACTCAGATTTCCCCAGCATTCCACTGATGCCCTTTCTCCGGGCCAGGATCCAACTCAGCAGCCTGTGTGGTAGCTTTACATTCAGCTGCTCAATCTTTCAAGTTGCCTCTGACCAAGGACAGTTCTCAGTCTTCATCTTTCATGATCTTGACACCCTAGAAGAGTCAGGGTTGGTTGTTCTATGGAAAGCCCTTCAGACTGGGGTCACTTACTGTATTCTCATGGTTAGATGGAACCTATGGTTTTTGAGTAGAAATATCAGCTCAGAAGCACGGAGCCCTCAGAGCATGTCATCAGGAGACACACAGCTACTATGTCTCTCCTGATGAGGTTCACATTTGATCATTGGGCTGAGACAGTCTCTTCCAAGAATCCCAGGCCAAAAGATACTGGTTCTTTTTTCTCTATCTGTGATGGCAAAGTGTCATGTGGAAGGAATTTTGAGATGATGGAGACATCCTAAACCTGCTGATGTTCCCTCCTGCACTCCCACCTCCATCCCCACTCTGTGTGGGAATTAGTAGAGTTTGCCCATAACAATTATGACACAACTCTAATGGAAATACTTATTTCTCTAGTTCTTAATCACCCATAAAGTGTCTTCTATCAGATACTCAATTTTATTATCAGTGGACTCCTTGGTATTAGCTTTGTCCTATGAAATGTATTTGAATTGCTGTCAGTAGGGTGTTGCTCAATTTGTCACAGGCTTGGGCATTGAAACACATCTGAATTGGCCCTGTGTCTTTTTAGAATGCATCCATCATATTTCAGGGCTCTTGAAGGGCTTGTGTATACCTGCTCTCAACTAAACCTATAGGAAGAATGTGCATTGGAAGGAGAATCTTAACTTCCTCTCATCCTGACCCCATCAAGTTGATACATATACTTCAAGACATTTTCTATACAAATGCATTCATGCATATATTGTTAAACACAAATTGATGTGAATCACATACGTTGTTTTATGCCATGTTCTTACATTGGTCAGCTTTTTATTGCTGTGTCAAAAATGAATTTATGAGAGGAAAAGCTTATTTGGGCTCCATCCATGGCTACCCCATTGCTTTGGAGCTGTGATGAGGTAGAATATTGTAGTGGAAGTATTTGCCTCATGATGCCACACAGAGTATGAGGAAAGGGCTGGCATCTGAACATCCCCTTCGAAGGCACAGTCCCAAAGATCTGACTTCTCCCCACTAAGGCCCCCTCTTAAAGATTCCTCCACCTGCAACCAATCACATCAGCCTTTAAGAGACAATCAATCCATCTCTAAACCATCCATAACAGTTTGTTCCATGTTGGCATTGTACTCATCTTTGTAAATATTTTGTATTTTGTTTGCAATTGCAGAGTTCCTAGTTCTTTGTGATGATTTACAATAATTTACTTAACAAGTGCTTTGTGCACAGCAGATTGAATATTTGAACGCACACACACAAATATTTTAAAACTGGTCTTTTGCATGAGAGAGACACACACACAGAGGCACACGCATAGAGTGAATGAGAGAGAGAGAGAAAGAGAGAGAGAGAGAGAGAGAGAGAGAGAGAGAGAGAGAGAGAGAGAGAGAGAGAGACAGACAGACAGACAGACAGACAGACAGAGACAGGCTGACAAAACAATTTCCAAGATGCAGGCTGCTTGGAGATGGAAACTGTTGCCCAGCTCATAGGTTCTCATTGTTTTAGTTGCCTGTCTTTAATTATGAGTGACACTGAACGTCTCTCCATATGTTTCTCATCTCTAGCTCTTTTCCTGGAATGACGTGGCTTTTCACATCATTTGCCCATTATTTTTCCCTATTGCATGATTGATATCTTTCTCACTGATTTGCAAGGGTTCATTATATATTAAGGAAATTAGCCCCTTTCTGTCACTTACATTCTAAATATTTTTCCCGGAGTGTCATATGCCTTTTCATTTTGTTTAGATTCTTGTCGTAGTGAGGCTTCCAGATTTGTTCTTAGATTCATTTGTCATATTATGGCTTCCGTGACAAGCTCACTCCCAGGTTTTATATCACCCTTGGTGTCTCCTTTAGCCTCTCCCTTTTTCTATTTAGATCTTCAACCATCTTGATTTTGTTTTGATGTGAGGGAGTGAATAAAGTTCCAGTCTTACTGTTTTGGCGCTCCTTCCCATGCCGTGGTTAGCTATTTCCCAAACACCATTTACTAAACCATCCTTTCTTCTTTCTCTCTTTTTTTTCTCAACAGTTGTTAATTTGTTTTTGTTTTGTTTTGTTTTGCTTTTGTCTGTTTCTTTATTTTTTTTTTAAATTTATTTTGCAATACAGTTCAGTTCTACATATCAGCCACGGATTCCCTTGTTCTCCCCCCTCCTGCCCCCCTCACATTCCCCCCAGCCCACCCCCTATTCCCACCTCCTCCAGGGCAAAGCCTCCCCGAGGACTGAGATCAACCTGGTAGACTCAATCCAGGCAGGTCCAGTCCCCTCCTCCCAGGCCGAGCCAAGCGACCCTGCATAGGCCCCAGGTTTCAAACAGCCAACTCATGCAATGAGCACAGGACCTGGTCCCACTGCCTGGATGCCCCCCAAACAGATCAAGCCAATCAACTGTCTCACCCATTCAGAGGGCCTGATCCAGTTGGTGACTCCTCAGCCACTGGTTCATAGTTCATGTGTTTCCATTCGTTTGGCTATTTGTCCCTGTGCTTTATCCAACCTTGGTCTCAACAATTCTTGGTCATATAAACCCTCCTCTTTCTCACTAATTGGGCTCCCAGAGCTCCACCCGGGGCCTAGCCACGGATCTCTGCATCCAGATCCCTCAGTCGTTGGATGGGGTTTCTAGCACGACAATTAGGGTGTTTGGCCATCCCATTACCAGAGTTGGTCAGTTCGGGCTGTCTCTCGACCACTGCCAGCAGTCTGTTGTGGGGGTATCTTTGTGGATTTCTGTGGGCCTCACTAGCACTTTGCTTCTTCCTATTCTCATGTGGTCTTCATTTACCATGGTCTCCTATTCCTTGTTCTCTCTCTCTGTTGTTGATTCAGCTGGGATCCCCCGCTCCCCCAAACTCTCTTTCCCTTGACCCTCACCCTTCATTACCCCCACTCATGTCCAGGCTGTTCATGTAGATCTCTTCCATTTCTCCATCATTGGGCGATCCCCGTGTCTTTCTTTGGGTCCTGTTTTCCAGGTAGCCTCCCTGGTGATGTGAGTAGCAGTCCAGTCATCCTTGTTCCACATCTAGTATCCTCCTATGAGTGAGTACATACCATGTTTGTCTTTCTGAGTCTGGGTTATCTCACTCAGGATGATTTTTTCTAGATCCATCCCAAAAGGCATGTTTATTACTCACTAATTCCCATATGCTTTCATATCTCTGTGCTTCTGCACTCCCAGTTTCTCTGAGTTGATCTGTCTGCTCTTTCTGCACCTGCCCCAGCCAACTTAATGGTTACATAATTCAGTGTCCTCTCCCACAAGGCTGTTGTTTTCCTTCTTCAGAATTTAGCCATCTAGTTTCCTAGTGTTCTTATATGATCTTTGGTCTCAGATGAAAATGAACTTCCTCAGAAAATATTTAGCAGTGTTTTTTTGAGGGTGAGAAAGGAAAAAAAATAGGATAAAACTTAGCAGACTTTAAAAAGCTAGCTTACAGAGGTGGCTCAAAAATAATATGCCACTCTGTGTCTTTAAACAATTGTTATTCATTCATTTATGCTCTGTGCTGGTTGATTCTTGTCAACTTGTCACAAACTAGAATCACCCAGGAAGAGGGAACTTCTGCTGAGGAATTATTCCATTAGATTGTCTGTGTACAAATCTGTGTCGTATTCTCTCCTTTAATGATTGATGTGGGAGGGTCCAGCCCACAGTGGGCAGTACCATCCTTAGGCAGGTGGTCCTGGATTGGATAAGAAAGCAGGCTGAGCAAGTCATGAGGAGCAACCCAGTGAGCAGCATTCTTTTGTGGTCTCTGCTTCATTTCCTCCTTGATTTCCCTTAATAATGGACTGTACATTGGAAGAGGAAACAAACCTTTTTGGGTCATGGTATTTATCACAGCAACAGAAAGCAAGTCAGCACTAAATCCATTCTGTTTGTTTCTAGGCCTACCCACAACTCTGCATTGTAAATCAAATATTTCTTCCTAATTGACACCATCCTAATTGGCTATTATTTGCATTCACTTTAACTCAGTGGCTCTCAACCTTCCAAATACTATGACCCTTTAGTACAGTTCCTCATGTTGTGGTGACCCCCTACCATAAAATTATTTTCATTACTGCTTCATAACTGTAATTTTGCTACTGTTATGAATTATAATGTAAATATCTGTGTTTTCTGATGGTCTGAGACAACCTCTGTGAAAGGGTTTGGCCCCCAAAGGTATCTCAATCCACAGGCTGAGAACCACTGCTTTAACTAGTGGGTTTTTGTACCTTCACTTGATAATCACCTCTGAATTTTCATATCGCTTCCTTCTTTTTCTTTCCCATTGGTTTCTCATATGTATTCTGGGATGGAATCATATCATCTTCTTTTTATAAGCAAAGCTAGAACCCATTTTTCTTTCTCTTTCTCTACTGCAATGACTAATACATTCCAGAAGATGCTTGGTAAGGGGGTGGTGGTGGGTCCCCGCTCTGCTTCCAAAGCACATGATTTCAGCCTTCCTGCCACAGCATCTGGCCATATGTGTGTGACAGAAATACCCTGTGAGGACTGCTTGGCTGATTGTTTATTTCTTTTAATCAGAGATTCATGTTTAAATTTATAAATGCCTCTTATGGAATTTGTGGAGATGATCAAATAGTTTTCCTTGACATAATATTAAAATAGTGAATCATATTAATAGATGTTCTTATGTTAAAGAATCTCTTTATTTAAGGAATTCACTCTATTAATAGATTTTTCTTATATTAAAATATCTTTTTATTTAAAGAATTAACCCTATTTGATTAAGGTTTTTTTATTCAGTAGTAAAAATTGAATCTAAGGCTGCCTATTTGTTAGGCGAATGCTTTACTACTGAGCCACACCCCAACCCCTCACTGGAGGATTTTAGGCAGGTGCTCTACCACTGAGCCACACCCCAGCCCCTCATTGGGGGATTCTAGGCAGGAACTCTACCACTGAGCCACGCCCCAGCCCCTCACTGGGGGATTCTAGCCAGGAACTCTACCACTGAGCCATACCCCAGCCTCTCACTGGGGGTTCTAGGCAGGGGCTCTACCACTGAGTCACACCCCAGCCCCTCACTGGGGGTTTCTAGACAGGGGCTCTACCACTGAGTCTCAACCCAGCCCCTCACTGGGGGTTCTAGGCAGGTGCTCTACCACTGAGTTACAACCGTGTCCTTTTTTCTTCAAATGTGGAGACAGAGTCAGCAGATGTGTTGCTCAGTCTGAAACTTAAGGCCATGCTACCTCAGCCTCTCACTATCTGGAATTACAGGCCTGGACCACTAGTCCCAGTGCAGCCTTATCTGCCAAGCATACTATCATATGCCAAGTATCAATTCTTATGAAATTTCTAGGATTTGTTACATTGATGTCCCACAGAGGTTTGGTTTTGAAAACATCTCTCTTGGGTTTTGGTATCCATGTTGCTCCTTCAAAAAGCAGTGAGGAGATTTCCTTTCTCTCAGCTTTTGAGCAGTCAGACAGAACTTGTACCATGTGTCCTTGGAAGGGTTCATAGAATGAAGGAGTAGAAACGTAGGCCTGGTGTATTTTTCACACAGCTCATCAGTGACTCTCATTCTTTTTTCGTAATTGGCTTATTTAAAATATCTCTCTGTCTCTGTCTCTCTGTCTCTCTCTGTCTCTCCTAGTCAGTTTTGGTCATTTCTCTCTGGCAAAAAGGTATCCATTCTGTTCATTGAAAGTTATTTGCACACAATTAAACAATTTCTTCTTCTTTTAACTTTTTTATTTTATGTTTATGGGTGTTTTCCCTGCATGTATGCCTGTGCACAAGACTGAAGTTGTGATCCACCATGAGGGTCCTGGGAATTGAACCTGGGTCCTCTGTAAGAGCAGCCAGTGCTTTTGACCACTGAGCCATCCACCCAGCTCTGCAATGCATTCTTTACATAGTATTTCTTTTATCCACGATTTTTATCTATCAGGTTTTGTGGATAAATATTTTCTTTATTGAGAAAGTTCAGGATTTCTCATCCTCAGTGGCTAGTTCTTTGTTGGGGATGATGTGGGGGAGGCTTTTCCTGTGACATCTAGAGTGTACTGTGGCATCCCTGGCCAGAGATAGCAAGGTGCTCTCCAGACATTTCCAAGTATCACCTGCAAAATCATCTCTCCCGGCTGGAGATCACTGAGACGGCTCTTTCATTCTGCCTGTACCACACACCGCACCACACATTGCACCCCCCACACACATACAGTAAGAGCTTTTTTTTTTTCTTTACTAAGTTTTGATTCCTCTGTCCCTGTACTGTGAACTTGTACTTGATTTATATGTTTTCTTCACTTGTCACTAAATAATCTAGATTTTAGACCATATTTATTAATTTAATTTTATGTGTGCAACTGTCTTGCCTGGATGTATGTTTATGTACCATGTGGCTGTAGTCACCACAGAGGCCAGAAGAGGTCATTGGATGCCCCTGAAACTGGAGTTACAGATGATTGTGGACTTACACACACGTGTGTGTGTGTGTGTGTATGTGTGTGTGTGTGTGTGTGTGTGACTTGAATCTGAGTCCTCTGTAACAACAGTCAGTGCTCTTACCTGCTAAGCCTCTAATCTGTGCTTTAAAGTTTCTTTTCCCCTGGTTATCTCTATATCCCCTTGATATGCAATTATTTTTTAAACTAGGGATTCTGCAATTTCTCTTTAATTTCTACTTAATCTTGAGTATTTTTTAATCTTTAAAAGGTTCTAAATGTTTGTTTGTTTTGTTTCTTAACTTAGAAATTACAGCTCTGCTCCACATACATCCTACACAGAGACCACCACTTAACTCTCTGGAGTCGGGTTATGTGCTAGATTTCCTTATGATCAAATTACAGTAGTCGTGTTTGTATTCTTTGGGCATTCAGAAAGAATGCTGGTTTTCAGTTTCGGGAGAATGGAACTTCTGCCTCTTTTCAATTTTGTTGCTTATATTCTCACATCCTCCGTGTCTGTTCTATTTTCTTGAGTTAGAGTCTTTTTATGACTGGTTTTGCTTTGGGTTTTTGCTCTTGGGGTACTATGCTTCAATCATTGAGTCTAGTTGAACTCATTAGTATGAAGTGTGTCTAATTTCATTTAAACTTACCTGATACAAATACTAAATTTTTATTTTATTTTTGTTTATCTGTTTTATTTTAAAGACTATGTGACCCTGGCTGGGTAGAACTTGCAGAGACCCACCTACATCTACATCCCAAGTGCTGGGATTAAAGGCATGTACCATCATGCCCAGGACATTTTATTTTATTTTATAATATGCAACCATGTTACAACTGATATCATTACAACTTTATTCTTTCTGAGTCACTTTGCCTAGTAAATTACATATATATAGGATCATGGTATATTGGAGTCTTATTACAAAATGATTTTTCTGTATCTATCATATTGAATATGTGTCCAGAAAAAAAAGCATGCTTTCTGAGACAGGTTAGTTAAGAAGAGAAAAAGGTTATTTGACTCACAGTTAGGAGGCTCCAGTCCATGATCAGTTGGGTCCATTGCTTTGAGCTTGTGATGGGAATGTATGGTGGCACTTACCATGGCCAGGAATAAAAAAAAACAAAACCAAGAAGATATCCTCCCAAAGACATGGAGACCTTCTACTGGCCCACACTGGGGACCAAGCCTTTCAAAGACAGGTCTTTGGAGGGAGGCATTCAAGATCCAAGCTCTATGGATATAAAAAACATACTCAGTTATAGTTCAATGATTTTGTGTTAAAATTCCTTTTACCTTTTGTCTTACTTGTTTTTCCTGTTGGTGTGATAAAGTTTCTTGACAAAAGCAACTTAAGAGAGAAAGTGTTTGTTTCGGCTCACAGTTCAAGGGCAGAGTCCTTTATGGCAGAGGAATCCTGGTGGTAAGAGCAGGCACCCCAAGGCAGCCAGTCATGATGTATCCAATCAGGAAATAGAGAACCCTGAGTGTGGTTAGTTAGCCACCTTCCTCCATTTCATATAGTGTAGGACACAGCCAGGGGAAAGTGCTGCTCACATTGAGGTTGAGGGTGGGTTGTCCCAGCTCACTTAACCTAACTAATGTAATTCGTCACAGGATTCCCAGAGGCTAACCTGATCTAAATAATCCTTCATAGGTGTACCTGGAGGCTTGTTTCTGAAGTGTCTCCAGGTCCTGACAAGTTGACAGTCAACACTAGTCATCACATTTTGCCTTTTTACATCAGTGGCTATATTTTCTGAACTTTCTTCATCATCTTGGGTGTGTGCTTATATTTGCACACTAGTAGCTGAAAATTGTAGTGTTTTATGTATCTTCATGACTGCCACTATAGATTTTAATAATACTCTCAAGTCCTTCTGTTCTATCTTTTGTTTTCATTGCTCTGTTATTCAAATGTAGTATCTGTGGGATTCTTTTTTCTTTTGATTCTTGATATCCAAAATATCTGAAGGTTTCCTAAAACAAGATGGACTGTTTCAACCTAAAAATTGTATTTCTTTATTTGAGGAATGTCTTATTACTTTGTGGGGTTTTGTTACTGTTTTCTTCAGAGACATGAACATACTGAGATTTTTTTTTTTTGTCTAGCTTGTCATTCTGTTTTTTCATTAGTTTGTTTCAGTTCTTGATTTTTTAAACTTTGTTTAATTTTATCAAGCTCTTCTTGCAGATCTCTTCTTGACTGTAGCTCGAATTTCTAAAAGGTCTTTTAATAAAAAACCCAGAGCAGATATTGGAGTAAATGCTGAAAGATCAGAGAGACGAAGTAACAAGCCCAGCTCACCTTGCCAACTCCACTACTCTGTTGACTGAATGTCTCAGAGTCCTCACCCAAAAGGCTCCAGCTGAAAAAGCCTCTAGCTGAAAGGGACCCTTCTGCCGAAAAGCCTTTAGTTCCTGTCTCCTCACGCCTTATATACCTTTCTCCACCCAGACATCACTTCCTGGGATTAAAGGCATGTGTGCTTCCCAGTACTGGGATTAAAGGTGTGTGCCGCCCCTGCCTGGCTCTGTTTTCTCTCCTAGACTGAATTAATCTCATGTAGTCCAGGGTGGCTTTGAACTCATAGAAATCCAGATGGATCTCTGCTTCTCGAGTACTAGAATTAAAGGTGTACACCACCACTGCCTGGCCTCTATGTTTAATCTAGTGGCTGGCTCTGTTCTCTGATCTTCAGGCAAATTTTATTAGGGTACACAATATATCACCACATTTCCCCTTTTTTGTCTAAAATAATAAAAGAAGGTTATAACTCATATAAGAAGAACTATATACAATAAGTATATACAATACATTCAGTCAAGAATTACATTAACAATGTCTAGTCCATAAACATTTGACAAATTCAGAGAATACTCCATTATCTATCCTATTTTGGTGAGTCCAAAATGTCGTACCTAATTCACTTTCTATCCTAACTTGTATTACCAACCAAATACTGTCTTTTGATGTCTTTCAAACTTATACAGTTTATACCTCTTTAGTGAGTTTCTTTTCTGAATTTGTTAACAAAGAAAACTATAACTATCTAGTCTTCAACTCCCTCAAGGACCCAAGAAGGAAATAATATTACCTAAGTAAGCAGGAAGTTCAAGCAAATAACTTCCAAAAAAATGTGAGAAATGACAGAAACAGCTGGCTGCCTGGACAGTCACCCAAGGTTCCTCTGCAGTGTTGGGGCATCCATCTTCAGCCTACAGGCCTAGCATATCTGACAGATTCATCTATGAAGTAGGATTTTCTAAAGGGCCATCCTACCTTGTCTTGACAAGGTTGGGAAGTCCTTTGTTTTGTGTCCTGCTTGTCCATTTTGGACAGAATACTGTCAGCAGTTGAGGCAATGGGATTTTCTTGCCCAATGGCTAACTTTTACCACAAAGAAAGTAAACTCCATATGGAGTTTCTTTGATGACCAAATCTTCTCTGAAGTAGATTGGTGCTGCCAGGAGCAGACATGTCTCATTGTCATAAAAAAACCCCTGAAGTGTTTGAAGGTGACCTGTCTATCTAAAATATATCTGCTTGACCTTGAAAACATATCTGATCTAACTACAAGTTTGGCTGTAATGGCTAACTACTAACTTGCATTTTGTTTGATATCCTAATTAGTAATAATAACTTTCAAGGACTAACAATTTGCATTACATTTTAAATGAACTGTATAGGTACAATACCTTAAACAAGATTAGAAGTGTATGTACAGCATGTTCTAACAAAATTAATCTCAAATTTGTATCAATATACACAATTTGTATACAATATACAAAAATCCAATCCAATGTAAAATATTTAAAACTAGTAGTTGCTTTTTAAAAGTAGATTCAATAATCTACCTTTTTATCTTATCATATCTATATCCTCCTCCCTTTTTTTCAGAGTAGATTCAATAGTCTACCCTTTTTCATATTATTTCTATATCTCTTTTTTTCAAAGCAGATTCAATAATCTGTCCTTTTATCCTATCATTTCTATAAAGCATTTCTATACCATATCCCCCTTTCTTGTTTTAGAAAGAGATTGACTATGACCAATAACAATTTTTAACCAACCCCTAAACAAAGACAAACATCCATAATCTATTATTTTGGGAATGTGGGCATAGTTCTTAAAATTACTTCCTGCTGTCTGGGGGTGAAGGCATCTTTAGGGGATCCTGAAAATAAAAATTTTGGGTTAATTGTCAAGTCCTGGGAGAGGCAGCTATATCATTTGTTTTCCAGTCTCTGCATAATGTGAAAGTACAGGGCTTGTCTCAAGTCCTGGCTAGAGCAATCTGTGAGGCTGCATCATCTCAGCTAGCTATCTTAATATTGTCCTGAGCACTTTGTAATCCAAAGCCAATCTTTGGGTGGTGTTTATCAGCTTGGTGGCATTATCATAGTCCTGATGGAATCATCGTTGTTGGGTCCCATCATCTTTTTGGAGACTTCAAAGTTGCTGTTAAGTGTGGTCATGGTTCACTGCAGAAAACTGATACTCAAACCTGAAATCATGTACAGAAAGCTAGATGAAGCCTTTTTTCTAGAAGTAGTTAGTACTGTATATGACCATTAATATCATGACAAAAGTTTAAAACATATATATAAATCTTATAAATTTTAATATAAAATTCATACCTTAAGAAAAGATTTAAAGAGTCAAAATAAAACCAAAGGATCATGAGTTTAATAGCAATAGAATAGTCCCTCAATTTTGGTTTTTCTTCTATCCCATATCAAGTGGCTTCTGACATGATACAGAGATTTTGCATTTTCTTTTGATAAGCGTGCTTGGTTTTAGAGAAGGAGAAAGCCACACTCCAAATCCAAAGCCAGCTTTAATTTTTAATTTAACTGGGACTACATAAAGACCATTTGCATTATGTGTCTGTAGAGAACAGCAGAAATAAACATTTAGGAAGACTTATGAAATATTACCTAATAGATATGTGATATAACAATAGACCAATTTACTCTTTTTCTAGGGACATTTTTTTCTGGATGATTTGTCCTTTTTCTTCAGATGTCTCATTTGTCCAGTGTTCTTCAGATTCCTTAGCCTTCATTCTCCTGAAAGACAAAAACAAAACACTTCCCCAACTCTAACTTTGGGGATGTTCCCTTTTGGCAAGTTATATTTGATCAAATGAAAAGCATTTGTTAGTGGTATAAGTTAGTTTAAATTGAATGGTCGTGCTGGTTGATGAACTATCACCTTTTCTAATTAAGAGGTCTCTCTTGTTCAAATCAAACCTTTATCAATTTTGATGGTATCCATAGCTTTTCTTCTTCTGTGGAAACAAAAGCAAAACCTCATCCCCAATGTAACACATATCCTAGTTTCCATTCTGAGGTCAGCACGTCTTTAAAATATACAGGCTGGTTTAATTCTGTAGGTTTTTTTCTATTATTCAGTGTCTCTCCATAGCTGTTGTTCATTCCTCATTAGCACTGAAAAAAATCAAAGTTAATAAAGCATTATGTAATCTATTTCTGGGTTTTTTGTGTTACCCCTTTCTGTTTATTTAGCATATCCTTTAGAGTTTGATTTGATCTTTCTATGACTGCTTGGCCTGTAGGATTGTGTGGTATATCTGTAATATGCTTTATATTGTAATAAGCAAAAAACTGTTTCATTTTATCAGAGACATATGCTGGAGCATTGTGAGTTTTAATTTGTTCGGGTATACCCATGATGGCTATAACTTCTAGCAAATGCATGATTATAGAATCAGCCTTTTCGTAACTCAGAGCAGTTGCCCGTTGAAATCCTGAATAGGTATCAGTGGTGTGGTGTACATATTTCAGTTTTCAAAATTCTGCAAAAATGAAACACATCCATCTGCAAGATTTCATTCCTTTGAGTACCCTTTGGGTTATATCCTGCATGTAGTGGAGTTTGATTGTATAAAGAACAAGTATCTCAAATTTGTATCAATATACACAATTTGTATACAATATACAAAAATCCAATCCAGTGTAAAATATGCGTTTTAAAAGTAGATTCAATAATCAGCCTTTTTAATCTTATCACATCTATATTTTGCAGATCTTTTTGACTCTTTCTGTGTCTAATAGAACTTTTAACTTGGCCATTTGATACTTGGTTTCTCTTCAGTATTGCTGCTTCAAGGATCTTGTACTGTGTTGGTTTGCAAGCTGAGTGTCATTACAGGACTAGTTTCTGTCTTTCCTAGAAAACATTAGTTCTTAATATGTGTTTAGTACTCCCCCCTCCCCCTTGTTTTGATAGGCCAGTTATGGTCTGTTGATTTTCTTTTTAAAAAATTTTAGGGCTTTATACTTGAGTACTGTGTCTATATCACTTCCACCCAATTTCTCCCTTCTTCAACTATGTCCCCATACTCTGTCACATTCTCTTGACCTCTCCTTTAATTAAATATGTAAATACACACACACACACACACACACACACACACACACACACACACACACACACACATATATATATATATATATATATATATATAAATGATAAGTGAGTTCATGTATAAATCCAACCTGCCAAGTCCGTTTAGCATTGCACACATGTACTTGTGTTTAGGGATCACCTCTTGGGACTAGATATTAGCAATCTCATTCTTCTCTCTCTCTCTCTCTCTCTCTCTCTCTCTCTCTCTCTCTCTCTGCCATTATTTCCCTGTATTTCTCCATGTAGTTGGGGGCCTTGTGAAATTTCCTTAATCCACATCAGAAGTTCAGCTGGTGTTGTCACTGTGTGTGTCTTATCCAGGCAATCATATTGTTACAATTCCATAGGCACAGCTTCTTCCTGTTGCAGATGTCCCAGTCCTCTGCTGGCATGCCTGAGGGAATGAGGAGTAGGGACTGTATCCTCTGGTGAAGGCCTTCCCCTCAGGCTTAGGGCCATACCTCCTTTAGAAGTTCATACACATTGTTTCCTCTTTTATGATACTTCTTGTTTTCTGCCTAACTTTTAGTAGAAAGAATGACACACTGACTTCATCCCAGAATCAGATTCAGGGGACCCTGGAGACCCTTGGTACCCAGTAGTATACCACAAACCCTATAGGAGCTAACATCTGGTCTTTGTTAGAACTAAACCCTGTGGCCTTTCATCAAGGAGTTTGTCCCCTTGGAAGGATGGACCTCTGTGGGAAGACATGGGCAGAGACACCAGGCAACTACCACAAGGCCTGGGGCTGTAAAAATCAACAGGACAACTCCCATTATAAACCCTCTAGAGTATCCCTGTGCTGTTTACTCTCCCTCAGTCTTTCCCTATGGTATTTCCCACTTTTCATATATATATGATATATATATATATATATGATATATTTATTCTTCCTATCTTCCTAGTCTTTAGCTCTTCCTCTTCAGGAAAGGGAATTTCATGAAGAAAGGAAATGTTTGATTTGTTAGTTTGTATTTCTGGTAAATGGAGCAGTTCTTGGCATATAGTAGGTACTCAATAAATATTTGTTGAATGAGTGCCTGTAGGTGCCAGGCAGGTGACAAAAAATTATGACATGGGGTTTATATTTACATTATAGTTATGTCATCATCTCCCATTTTCTATAGTTTCATTTTTTTGCAGTTTTAATTATCTGCAGTCAACTATGGTTCAAAAATATCAAATGAGGACTAGAGAGATGGCTCAGTGACTAAATGCACTGGCTGCACTTCCAAAGGACCTGGGTTCAATTCCCAGCATCCACGTGGTGGCTCAAAATAATCTGTAACTCTGATTCTAAGGGATTTGATATTTTTCTTCTGCTCCACATTGACACCAGCATGCACACGGTACATAGACATGTATGCAGGCAAAATACCCCCACACAAAATAAAAATAAGTAGATATTTAAAAAAATTAAATGGAAACCTTCAAAAATAAAAATTAATATATGCTTTTAGTTGTGTGCCATTGTGAGTAGCATAGTGAAGTGTCCATTCAAGTCTGACTTATACATTTGACCAATGTGTCCAAAGTGTGTATGCTATCTCCCCATCAGTCACTTGGGAATTATCCTGGTTATCAGTTTTAGAATGTCAGTGCCAGTGGCCAAATTGTCTGCATCACCATGTACATGCTGATCATGCCCCTTCATCCAGTCACTTGGGTACTGTTTCATCTCATGCCATCATAAAAGAAAGGAAGAAGAGTGGGCTAGAGAGAGGGCCAGGTAGAGGGGAAGAGAGAGGAGAGACTCCCAATAACATTTTTGGTGGAATATTGTTAAACTATAGTTCCATTGGTAGTTGCTGTTCATCTTACTCATTTCTAAATTAGTCAGTATCTGAGAAAATCTGTGGAGACTGTAGTAATATCTTTGGTTTGGGGCATCTACTGAATTCTTGGAATAGACAAATATTTTTAAAAGAAGAAAGTAAAAAGAAAGAAAAATATCAGCAGTAACAAAATCAACATTATCAGGTCAGAACTGAATGGAGCCTACCAGGGATTGGTGCAGGTGAGTATTAGGCTACAACATCACATGGCCAGACAACAGCCATGTTCAAGGTACTGGGGACTCTGGGGTCTTTGGCCATACAGAGCTCACCATACATGCTTGCTGCTTGGCAACATGGCTTCTCTCCTGCACTACTGTGCAGAGTCTAAATGTTACCCTGTGTGCACCAGTGGTGATTGCAGAGTGAGCTGTCGTGGTGAGCTGTCTAAAGGGGGTGTCAACTCATTGGACAGGGTATAATTTTACTCAATGTGTTCTTGTCTTATTTTAGTTCAACATCGTTTCCCAGTTGCAAGCCTTTTGAATGACATATAGAATGCAAAACAACATAAAAGGTCCTCCCTCAGGCAGATTTGTGTCCAGGTAGATCTTTAATTATTCTTTTGAATCCTTATATTAATGTACTACCCCAATTCTGGCACACACACACACACACACACACACACACACACACACACACACACATTAAAATCTGATGGAAAAGATTTGTGTCACCTGTACTAGGATTTTATTTCATACTTTGCAATAGGTTTTATATTTTTAGAAGCTGGGAACAAAAGGAAGGACCTTCCTAATCAAGAGCATTCTTTAGATGCAGAACACCAGACAATATTTGCAATAAATAGGAAAGAAATGGTCTCCTAGTCTTCTGAGGTGACATTTAGAATCCAGTGTTCATCTGTAGGAAGTAATTTTAGTCAGATCTGAAGAAAAGCTTAGAACAATCTTGGGGGCTGGGGGAAGGGTGGATGGATCATTCAAGAGCTCATAGATTAAAAGATAATATTTAAGTCTATTCACTCATTTTAGTTCCATTTTGAAATTAAGGACACTAGCCAGTGTTTGTCAGATTGACATGCTGTAATGCCTTGAATATGTGTAATCTGTATTTGCCAATTACACTTCAATAAAGCTAATAAAAGAATTTAATAATAATAATATTATTTTAGTTTATTTTTGAGCATTTCATATGTGAGTATTATATTTACAATATTCACCCACTCTACTCCAAATCCCCTCATGTCCCTCCCACTTCTTTTCAAATTTATGACCCCTTGTTTTTTAATTATAATTGTTACACACACACACATATATATGTATTTTTGTAACTTTATAAGTACAACTTATTGAGTTTATTTAGTGTTGCCGATATGTTTAGGACTGACCATTTGGAATTGGATAACCAATCAGGGTCTCATCCCTGGATGAGACTAATTCTCCCTCTCTTAGACACCATCAGTTGCCTGTAGTTCTTCTTCAAGGGGTAAAGCCCTGTGAGAATTGCCCCATCTATATTGGAATGTCAACTGGTGGTGTCATTTCTTAGGTCTTGTTTAGGCAAACATATTGTTGAGATTTCCAGGATGCAGCTTCCCCTTCATATAGAAGAGACTATCCCCAGCAGACATCCCATCCCAGTCTTCAGAACTTACAATCTTAGATTTGTAAAATCATTTTAAAATGTCTTTCTAATCAATGCATAAAATTGGACATATTTATGGAACACTATGTCATGCTTCCACAATTATATGTGTGCTGTTCAAATAAGGGTGTCTACCTTCTTAAATATTTTGTGTGTGTGTGTGTGTGTGTGTGTGTGTGTGTGTGTGTGTGCATGTGTATGTGTTTTGCAACACTCAAAATTCTAGATCTTATGAGAGATATAGGGCATTACTGTCCTTCGCACTCACAGATTGCACAATGAACCTTGAAATGCTGTGTGTCAGGACTTATTTGTTACACATACCCATAATTCCACACCTACTCACAAGTCTCTACCATCCCTCCCCTTCACTGCTGTCCCCAGAATCTGATAAGACCATTCTACTCTCCATTCCCATGACTGGATAATATCCCCCCTCTGAACATCAGTGGAAGCATCCACAGGTCATTACGGTTGCTTTGAAGTCTTTCTGTGGGGAGCTGACCTCTGTCGTCACACATGAGGTCAGACCTCGGAAGGGCTGCTGCCTCTCTGTGCCATTGAAAGGCTACAAAGTCCAGACTTCACCCTAGACTCAGAGGCTGAAATCAGCATCTCCTCCTCTAAGTGCATAAAGCAGCCTACAGGTCATAGTGGTTCATGCCTGCAATCCCTATACTCATATGGTGGTTTGGATGAGAATGACTCCCATGGGTTCATGTATTTCAACACTTGGTCCTTAGTGAAGGCTCTGTTTGAGGAGATTTAGGAGGTTCGGCCTTATTGGAGGAAGTGTGTTACTAGAGGCAGGTTTTGAGAGATTAATGACTTGTACCATTCCCAGTTGATCTCTGCTTCATTCCTGTGGTTCAAGGAATGCGTGAACTCTCAGCTTCATCACACCAGCTATTGGCTGCTTGTCTTTGCTCCTCCATCACGGACTCTTACCCCTCTAGAACTATAAGCCAAGATAAAAGCTGTCTTCTGCAAGTTTCCTTGCTTGTGAGGATTCATCACAGCAACAGAAAAGTAACTGATACAACTTGGGAGGATGAGGCAAGAGGATCTTGAGTTCCAGACAACCTGGACTACAGAGCAAGATCCTATCTCAAAAGAAGAGAGGAAGAAAAGGAAGGAAGGAAGGAAGGAAGGAAGGAAGGAAGGAAGGAAGGAAGGAAGGAAGGAAGGAAGGAGAGAAGGAAGGGAAGGGAAGGGAAGGGAGGAAGGACAAGGGAAGGAGGGAGGGAGGGAGGGAGGAAGGGAGGAAGAGAGGAAGAAAAGGAAATATAAGCCTAGGAGTGTTTCATTTTTTGTGTTTTTTAAGGTTTACTTTTATTATTTTAATTATGTGTATGTGTTCATGTCTGTGTGCAGATATGTGCACATGAGTACAGGTGGAGGCCAGAGGTGTCAGATCCCTGGGAACTGGAGTTTTAGGTAGTTGTGTGTCCCCTGGCCTGGGTGCTGGGAATCAAACTGGGGTCCTCTGCAAGATTAGTAAGTGCTCTTAGACACCGAACCATCTCTCCAGCCCTGTTCCATTGTTTGAAAAACTGTGCAAAATAGTAAGTGCTCTTAGACACCGAACCATCTCTCCAGCCCTGTTCCATTGTTTGAAAAACTGTGCAAAATTGCAAACCTAAAATAATGTTATCTTCCTACCACCACCCACCAAAAAGTTCGTTTGAAACTTGACAGAACATGAAGTTACAACAGATACAGAGCTGGAGTAGAGGACAGCTAGTCATGGGACCTGAGGCCTTCAGGCTGAGCAGGTGCTGCCCATGGATGGAGGGCACTTGACTAGGAGGCATCACTACAGCCCCTGGGGATTGGGACTTTCACAGAATCACCCAAGACCATGTTCCTTCATCTTCCTCTCTATTTTAGACTCTCCCCTCTTGGACTCCTGTTTGATCCATTTGCATTTTAACCACAGCACCCTGAACCAGTTCCTTAGGTAGAGTACAGTGCCTTTCAATTCACAGGCACACTCCTTGAACCAACAGATTAAAAATAAGTTTATGGCTTGCACAGTTGAACAGAAACCTGTAGTAATCAAAGCTGGCTCACCATGAACTTCCTGGCCTGGGCTTGAAGCATCCATTTCTCCCGCTGATATGACTGAGAGAGTCAGTTTTTCCCATTACCTTTCAACTGGCCCTCAGGCAGGTGGGAAGAATAGGTTCCCTGTTATTTATTTGGGTGTTTTGGGCAATTTGCTCTGTATAAAAGCTATAAGTATAGGAACAGCTGTACCTGCCCAAAGAAGGGCCTCATAATGCAGGCTTAAGTGGTGTTCAGCAGGCACAAACCTCAGGGACATCAGCAAAGTCCAAGCTGAGCTCAGGCTAGGAACCAAGGGTGTTCTGAGAGGACAATTGTGTTGGATGGTTGGGGCAGCCTAATGCCCTAGGTTCCCTGCCCCATTACTGCCATGTACTCTTGGCTCTTGGCCCCAGCAGGTCAGAAGTGCTGCTCTGTATTGGTTGTTAGGAGCCGTAAGATGCAGCGCCTTGCTAGGAAAGTGTAGCAGGCAGGCCCACATTCACACCTCTTAAAAGTCTTTTTGAAAATAGTCCCAGAGGCTTTGGGGTTGGGGGTGGGGTGATGCGAAACTTTACATCTGTGTTTTTTCCAGCTATTTAAGGAGGTGTTACATGAATGCAGTTTAGCCTGATGCAACCTAGCTTCATGCTGTGCTGACCTGAGTTGGTGACCCATTCACTACTGGATATCACCATGGCGAAGAGACTGCATGCCCAGGGTAGTGAGGGAGGCAGCTGGCCTCCAGGGACTTCATTGGTCTCTGAGGTCCTGAGGCTCCCAGTACCTCCATGTCTCCCTAGATGGCCAAAGCAGGAGCCCTAGACAGCCTTGTTCACCTCACTCAGCCTGCATCTTTCATACCTCTGCCCACGGGAACTCTATCCCCACCATGATCTCAGGTAGAAAAAAAATCTTAGTGTCTTCCTTGGTGCTCCCTACCAGCAGACTTTCCTACCCCATGTTGTCATGTCTGTAGACTGCTTTCAGAATGAGTCCAAAATTATTCTATTTCTCAGGATGGGACCTACACAACCTAATTACTGTCCGCTAAGCCTGTCCTGATCATACTGCCATGGGGAACAATCCTCAAACCTACTAATCTTTTTGGAACAAGCCCTTTACAACTCTTGGCAACTACTGTGTAAACCCTCTCTCCTGCTATGTAAAACAACTCAGCCTAGGGACTAACTGGGGGATATCATGGTGTGTGTGGTACTCTGAGATCTAGATTGACATACGAGAAGAGAGTCCCTAGGTCCAGTCACTCTCCTGTGTGACTTTTTGTGTTCTGAGTTGGCCCCTCCCATTTCCACCTATCCTAATACCTAGGCCCATTAGTCACCCCACTAGTCACTTCTCATTGTGGGTCCTGCTCTTAGAATTCAGAGCCTGCCCTGAGCCTCAATTGTTTTCATATGGACTTAGATGACCCTCCAGAGCTTGTGAAAGCTCTCAGCAAGGAGAGTGATGGTTTCTTAGGAAAGACCATTTTTAGATTTTTATTTTTAAATGTGGGGTTGGGCGGTGGTGGCACACACCTTTATTTTATTTTATTTTCTGGAGCTGAGGGCTGAACCCAGGACCTTGCACTTGCTAGGCAAGTGCTCTACCACTGAGCTAAATCCCCAACCCCATAGGTTTATTTTTTAGTTATGTGTATATGTGTGGGCTGGTTGTACATGGGAGCACAGTGTCCACAGAGTCCAGAAGAGTCTGTCTCTTGGAGCTAGAGTTACAGATAGTTGGGAGTTATCCAACATGGGTGATGGGAACTGAACTTGGTTCCTCTACAACAGTGCTGCATGCTATTAACCATTGAGCCATGTTTCCAGCCTTGGGAGCATTTTTTAAAAGTTATATCACATAGAAAGGCTTCCAGATGACTCCCTCTTTACAAAGGGCCATGAGGGTTTTTGTTTGTTTGTTTGTTTGTTTAATACGTTAGAGGAAGGGATTCAAAGATCATAATATTTATTATAAAGTGAAATGTTTTTAGACTTGCTCAATTGAAACATGCTTGCATTAAACCTGTCTTAGAGTTGATGATCTATGGGACCTTGGGCTGGTTGGGGTGCAGCTGCCTAGGTTTGGGGCAAGACAGTCATATGCAGTGATGCAGGGTGAGGTCACAGCTTGGGTAGATGACCAGATGATGACTGAGTCCAGGTGAGCTTTTCCTATCACACCACAGGGTGCGGGGGCATAACTACAGGGTTCCTGCCTGGCTTCACCCACCCACCTCATAGTCACTATTCACTTGCCTGATGCATGAGCAGGAAGCATTTGATATCAACAGCCACCTGTCTGTATTTCCCAAGTGATAGCATCTCTCCAGGCAAGTCTAAGGAAAACATCGGCCCCATTATTTCACAGCCAGGTTAAGTGCTAAGTTCTCCTACAGATGGTGGCAATGCCAGAGGCACCATTCAGGACACGCTTCTTTTTGTGACAGGAATTGTGTAGAAGCTTGTAGGTGATTTAATTATCTTAATCTTCATGAGCACGGAGTGAAATTAGAACCAGTGTGCCCACTCTACCAGTGAGTTTTAAAATGTGTTCAAGGTCACATAGCTGAAGGGTATGCTCTCCCCAGGGCGCCTCATTCAGGGAGCATCCTGAACACCACTTACCCCAGGTCAGCTCAGACAGTTCTGAGGCAGAAATTATACCATGGACTGAGTTGATCTCTGGTGCTGGGACTGACATGGGCTGGGGAATAACAGGACCCCTTGGGGCTTGAAGATGGGGCTTGAGGCTGGAAAGGGCCTCCTGGCTTGTTAAACAGCCAACTTCCTGGCTCTTTCTTTCTCTTTCAAGATGGCAGCTACATGAGGCATCAAAAGAATGGAAGCAGCTAAAATATTTCCAAATAATTTTCCTCATATAGGCAAAAGGTTATATTGCAAGATCAATGCTAATTACAGCTATTTACCATAAGAAAAAAAATCCACAAAAGGAAGGAAATTTGGTTTTAAAAAAAAAAGCCCCACAAAACACTGTGTGTTCCTTTTTGCTGCTTGGTCCAGTCTGTCTCCATGGAAGGGAGTCAGGCAGGAGATGTCGCTGGCTGGAGCAGGGTGATAAATAACTCAAAGGTGTCAGACATACAAAAGAATTATGCCTGTCTGACCTATGAGGGGATAAATCCCCAGTCTCTGCTTATGGCCAGAAGATGTGACTTTAAATGCCATAAAAATGTAGCATTTCCCCCTTCCTAATTGTCTCCTATAATTTTGCCAGATTTATTAAAACAAGATTGGGGGGGTATTTTTTCCTTCTATTCACTGGTAGAATGTACTCTTTAGTATCATTTTACATAATTTAATACAATTTGTTCCATCCATTGATTTTCATGGGGATACAAGCTGTTCGCTTGTGCAAAAGCTGGCATAGGCATGAGAGCTGGCACCACGGCACCTCCAGGAGCCTAGTGCTGCGAAGTTCTGGGGGGCTTCGGCCATTTTGAAGCAGGTTCTGTAGAGCCGTGATTTCCCAGGTCTCCTCTGTCCCCTGATGGAGACACAGAAATGGGACCCTGGGCCACACCACAGCTGAACTCCAGAGGGGACTTGAGTCTCCCCTCCAAGTGATGTGAGAGACGCTGTCCCCAAATGTGCAGCCTGATGGAGAAACACAGGTGTTTCTTAATTACTTGTGCAGAAGGGAAGTGAATGCTGAGCGGATGTGCGCAGGGGTGACCGAGCCAGACTGGGGCGTCCAGCCAGCAACAGCCACACTCTGGTATAGGGAAACCTTCAACTTCAGCCCTCCCCATCCCTCTGTCTTGTTTGTTAGATTGGAGAAGTATATATTTTAAGGTTCAGCCAAACTTTCAATATATGGACACACACACACACACACACACACACACACACACACACACACACACACACACACCAATTAGAATGTAGCGGTGAAGTTTCGGGATCCCATTTTGGTGGGGCTCATCTATGAAGGAGTTTCCCTTCATCTGCCTCCTGATCCAGCTCCCTTGGGCTCCTCTGATAAGTCTGTGTTTTGAAGGGGAGGCTACTGTTTCTCAACTCTAGGTGTGAGACAAAAGAATGAGGTCCCCATGGTGCCTTCATTGTGCTAGGTGACCTTGGACCTGATACTTCACCCTTCTGGATAAGTGCCCCTGTGGTAAGGTCTCTCAACTCTGTGTATTCTAGACATTGAGCTCTAAGAGTCTGTGGAGCACTGAGTGGTCACAGGCAGAGATCACATTCTCTTGCTTTGTGCTCTCCAACATCGCTGTGTCTCTAGCAGTGACCTGAAATAGGCATGTGGCCATGTAGACAGCATCACCCCTCTGTTCAGCCCTGACCTGTGCATGGTGCTTGCAGAGGGGCTCAGAAATGATGTGCCTGGATGTTCCAAACATGCATCGGACTTTGCTCCTGGCTGGCTGAGTACCCATCACACCACATCCCAGGACCAGCAGCACCCTTCCATCTTTGGCTTCCTGTGGCTGGAGCCAGGGACTGAGCTTGTCATGTCACACCAATTGACAGAGATACAGCCCCTCCCTGGTGGACCCTCTCTGCAAGAGGGTGCCCCAGACAGTGATGAATCATCCCCTTCTCAGCACCCCTGGGGGACAGCTAAGTAGGCCAAATGAAACGATCTGAGCTGGCCACTGGCCAGGGCACAGGGCTAATCCTTGCCTCTGTGGAAGAGCCTGGGGCTGGAGGCTCTGTCACCAGTCACAGCCTCCTGTTAGAGTGCTGGCCTGGCAGCCCTGTCACCACCCTGGGGACCTCAAGGAACTTTCACTTGCCTCTTCTTTTCTCTGCATTCTAAATGTGGGCAGGAACACAAAGTTGCCTCCACTTTTGCCTAGGAAGACAGAGGAAGGGCCACAGCATACCTTGGTGTTCCATTCTGGACCAGAAAACTTTGTGCCTGTGGGAGGGGTGTCATTCGAGAAAGGAGAGACTGTGTAGGGTGATTCAATCTTGTTTGTACAGAAAGAACACAGTGGGGAAAGAGTGGCAGCCTTGCTGGCTGCTTGCATTGACTTTGACCCTGGTAGAGTCCAATCTTAACATAGAGCTGTCCTAGGTATGGAAGGTATGGTGAGTGTGGTTGTCATTGAATGTCCAATGTGGCATGCTGGGCTGTGTACTTGACAGTCTGTTGCCTTTTACAGCCTACCAACAGTCCTATGAAGTATCTCCATTTTATCAAGAAAGAAGCGAGGCTCAGAGAGGTTAGGCAATTTGCCCCAGGTTGCAGAGCCAGTGAATGCTATAGTGAGAGCCCAGCCCTCTCATGATTTGCTCCTCCTCCTTGGCTGAGAACATCTCTCTGCTTTCATGATATTGGTATTCCTGGGTCATGCATCCCACGCATCCACTAGGGCATGCAGTCTTTACCTGGCGGGAGGAAAGCTAAGATGAAGAAGAATGAGGGACCCTCACAGGCTCACCAGTCCTGTTTTACTACAACAAAATGGACCTGAGCAACCCCAAATGTCCAAGACCAGTTAGTGCAGCATGCAGGCTCTACTCCCTGGAGTTTGTACTGGGAGAGCATCATGCTGAAGATAGGGCCGGCTCAGGCAGAGGCTAGAGCAAGTGCGAGCTGGGGAAGCAGAGACTCCTGGGTGGGTGGGTGGGTGTTGTTATAAGATCAGCTGTGGAGACTGGGAAGGCTCAGAGGACCTGGGAACACCAGGGCCTCTCACTAGTACTTCAGCTGCATTGCACAGGCATGGAGAGACTGAAAGTGGGCCTCACTCACTTATTCACTCATCCGTTCATTCATTCACTAAACATCTTGCATATCCCAGACACTTTCCAGATTGTGATGGGGGATGGGCACGTCAGTTGAATAAAGCAACCCAGGTCTGTTCTTATCGAGACGCTGCGTGAGTGTGTGTGTGTGTGTGTGTGTGTGTGTGTGTGTGTGTGTGTGTGTGTGTGTGTATGGGGGGGGGGGGGTAGGGGGGTGCGCATACTCATGCAGGAGTACCTGTTCCTGCGTGCTTGCTCCTACATTTGCATAGCCGTGTGTGCCTGGGCATGCAAGGACTTGGATTTCCTGGAAGAGAAAGGAGACTCTGGGCAGGAATAAGACCAGGCTGAGCCTCCTTTCAGCTCTGGCCCATAGACCCTGCCAGCAGCTTCTGCCGTGAGGGGAGCTTTGAAAAATCCTCGTTTCTCCAGAAAGCCCTGTTTGGCACAGCCTATACCTCTTCTGCCAGCTCTTCCAATCCCAGGAGTTGCTACCACCTTTCAGACAGGGGCGAGGTCATTGTCAGGACTCCTAACTCCTGGTCAGCAGAAGGAAGCAGCCACCCAGGGTTGCTGGTGAGGCCAGACTGCAGACCACAGGGAGGCTCCTTTTTATGGCTCACCCAGTCACTTCCTGAAAAATTAATTTGCAAATGTATCCTATTTATTGAGACCTTCTGGATTGGATAACAGATGCAGCATGGCCTGTTCCAGAAGACCATCCAGAAAAGCGATCCTAAAGCAGTCAGTGGACAAAAGGATGCATGCTGGCTGAGCCTACTGCCTTGTTTGAGCTCCACACTCAAGGTGGGCATGCATATATTTGGAAGGCTCCCCAGAATTGGGGCTCCAGCCTGCAAGGCGCCCAGAGAACATGCTGAGCCGGGCACTCCCGGACGGCTCTCTGGATTGGTTCTCCTGTAGCCCTCAGAAACAACCAGAAGCCGGCTTCCCCTCCCTGGCCATCTGCTTGAAGCATCTGGTAATCAGGTGCAAGCCCCACACCGGAGCATTGAAGCTGAAATGTGCAGTCACCTTGCCACCCACACTGGCTTTTGTTACTGCGCCAGGCTGCCCCTCTTTGTGTCAGGGAGAATAGTTTGGGGTTGGAAATCCAACTACTGATGCCAAAACTTCACTGTAGCTGAGTGGAGATCCTGGGTCTGGCCTGGTCTCTAGATCCTCCCACTACAGTCTGTGGACTTGTGTCAAGGAGAAGACTTGGGCTTTCAGGAATGGGAGAGAAAAATGTTCTCCTTAACTGCTGAGTAAAGTGGGCCTCGGATATCTGGATCCTGATGTGCAGAAGAAAACTGTCTGTGCTATGTCTCCACATTAACATCGAAAGTGGGCATGTTTCCAGTGCCCCTGTGGTCCAGAGTGGCAAGGGGTAAATTTGAGGGACCACAAAGACATGCAGTGGGGTGGGGATGGGTGTCTAGGGATCTGCTCTCCAGGCTGCTTGCATCTCTTACTCGGAACCAAGTGTTTGGAAGGCAGTGTGGGTGTTGGTAATATTACAAATGTCCTTTGCTCTAGCTTGCTTGTGGGAGGCCACCAATTGCTTGATGCAGGGTGATTCTGTACAAGGGACCTACTCTACTACCTGAACCGTTGGAGTCTCAGCCTACAGATGGAGAGCACTTCCATGAAGAGAGGCTTTTGCTCACCATTGCTTCTTGTAGACATGACCATGTGTTTCACATTTCCTAACAGTTGTTGGTGAGGGAGCCTGTCCTCCAGGAGAACACTTGAGCCCACAGACACTGCATTTGCAGATCTCTAGTGGAGGAATCGGCATCAGCAGGCCAGAAGATGGCCATGGTGGGCTAGTAAGCTATGGCTAACTGTTTGTTAGAAGCAGTTGTGTATTCTCTTGCCCTCTGTCTTAATTGTCAACATGGTCTTAAAGATGCAAGTGAAATCCTACTGTGTGTAGGAGTGCTCCTCCTGTCTGTCTTCCTGGATTAGTCATGGGAGGGACACATGATGAAATCTGTAGAGACTGTTCTGTAAAAGCTAGAAGTCCTGCCCATGTCCAGTGGATGTGTGTCTGTCTCTCCTGACAAGTCTGGCCAGTGCTAATCCTGACAGTAGGTTGGGTGTGACAGAAGTCACTGCCTTTTGAGACTCTTGGTAGCTTTTTGTCTTTGAATGCAAAGAAATAAAGAAGTTGAGAGACTCAAATGGACTTGATCAGCTCATCTCAAGAAAATTTTACTTGGGATTTTTGTTTTGTTTTGTGTTCTCCAGGCAAGATCTGTCTATGTGGCCTCTGTTGGCATCTAACTTGTGATTCTTCTGCTACCACCTCCATAACTGGTGCTAGGATTGTAGGCCTGCACCACTACCACATCCGGCCTAAGGAATCCTCATCAGATGAGGAGGATGGACTCTGTGGGTGTGGGGAGCTTGCAGATGGGGTTGGGTCCTGAAGGAGACTGCAGAGGCCCCAATTCCTAGATGGTGTTCCATATAATCTCCTGTTACTCATTTACCCCCAGATCCTTTCAACAAGGCAGCCAAAGAAGACAACAGTGGATGTTAATGTTGGCATCTTGCAGCTTTTGTAATTCTATAATGGATCTGCTTCCTTAGCAAGGAAAAATACCAGTACCCTGTCTTCTGTCTCCAACACTGGAATGAAGGATGCTGAGGTCATTCAGAGATGTAGAAGCTGGTGTTCTTTTCAACATGATCTAGCTTTTCAAAGTTCCCATGTGACTTCTCCAGTATATCTCTATTCGATTTTAAACACCCTCCCACCCCAAGGATCTTTGATTTTGCAGATGTAATCTTTTTTCTCCCCTTTTAACTGCACATACATTTAGCATGTGGTGTTATTCCCTCATGAGGAATTAATTGCCTGTCCAGAGCCTGAGCCCTGAATTGACACTCCAGTCTCTACCCCCAGCAGACTCCCTTCTCAGAAGTTTGGGTATAGGAAGGTGGTGTTTCTTGTATCCTAGTGCTGGCTTGGCAAGCCTTTTCCTATTGGCACTCAAGGCCCAGTGTCTTTCTCTCTCTACCCTTGGTTGAGCATAAAGACAAGGTCCCTTTTGGCTTAAGGCGAGATGCTGGCTTTCTCTGATGGTTGTGCCGTAAGTTAGCAGAAGTTTGACAGTCATTTAATTTTCATTGACAAATGCTGTCATAATATTGAGGAAAAAGTGAGATGTTATATCAACAGTAGTGGTCGACGCTCAGCCAGTCATATGGACCGGGCGAACACCATATGCTTCCTCCAAACTCGCCTTGGAAAGCTCTGGCTAAGTGCTTGACAAGCTTAAGATACCAGTCAGGGAAAATGATTACCCTTGAGAGGGAGGTATTTGGGCTATGCTTCCAGTTCCCTAACTTCTTAGGGAAAAAAAAAAAAAAAACTAAAAGAAGAGCATTTCCCAGGTTTCAGTAATAGACCATCAGTCTCCCTGCTTAGGGCCACCCTTTAAGGGTTCAGTAGAAGGTGTTTGCTGTGGAGTGTCTCCCACACACCAAAGTCAGCAGCAGCCAAGCAGATGCCTGCTGACAGCCATCCTATCACCAAATGTCTGGAGATGGTGAAGCATACCAACTTCCTGCTGGTCTGTTTGTCTCTGCCTTGGTGACTCTGGACATCCAGTGCCCTCAGATGTTGCATTCACACATATAAAGGTCAGGTTCATGTCCTGCACTCAGATGACCCACCCAGATAGGGGATAAGATTTTCATCTCAAAGATGTAGCTTGTGATGCTATTTATCCAAATCCCAGTCTGGGCCAATCCAAACCATGAGCAGACTAGATGAATTTGTGTACCTGCCCATGCAGGTGTCTGACTAAATTCTTCGCCAAAAACCTTGGCTGGGTGCTTCTACTGAAAGATGGGCAAGCCGGTCTTGATTTGCCGTTTTTCTAGCATTGGATTTATTTTAATTCTGTTACTATACATAGAAAGAGGAACTGATGAGTAAAGTTACAGTCTGGGAGAAAATCTGTGTGTCTGTGTGTGTGCTTGTATGCGTGTGAGGGTGTGTTTAGGACACACCATCCCTGTGCATATTCAGCTGGTGTCCTTGCTCGGCTTGCCAAATATTCGGGGACCTTCCATTCTCTGAAGGATTCCCACCCCAAACAATGCTAAGTAAAGAAACAGGCATATGGCATGTATTGGAGATGGCTCAGCACTGGCGGGGGAACATCCGTCGTGGTGAACAGGTATCTGGAAGAGATGACAGACCCATCCTGTTCTTTTTGGAACTTACCGAATATTTGGATTTTGTCTTTGCTATTGTTATGGCTTTGTGGCTTATTATTGTCTTAACAAAGAGAGGAAGATCATACAGTTCTCAGAACTGGGCATGGACACAACTGCTCTCCAAGATGGCTTCTGCCTGTGCCAGGAGCTGTCCTTCCTGCAAGGCACTCTTGCTCCCTTGTTCCCCCAAGGGGGTGGATTCTCAGCAATGCAAGGCCCTCTGGCCAGAAGGAAAGAGTGCCCAATGGGTGCAGAGGCTCTCGGAAGGTGAAGAGAGCCCCAGAGTAGCTGGGGGTGTCCTTGGTCTCCAAAGCAAGTACTGACTTAAAAATGCAGGGCAGATTGGAGGAGCAGCTGCCCTCCTTGTGGATGGCATCCGTTGGTGGCTGTGGAAAGACGACTTCCGGACTGCCTCCCATTACTGTTTCATTACACAGCAGCAGATCTTTGCACGGATCCATACGCTGCCTCTTGGATGGGGTTTCTAAACACAGCAGGATGCTGTGGGGAGACAGAGCATGCCTCCTCCTCTGCCTGCTGGAAACCCAGCTCCCTGCCATGTGGCATTTTTAAACTGGTGGTTGCAATCTTCTCCGGCTACCCCAGGTGATGAGTGCAGCTCTTCTGTGGGCCAGTACAGTACTGTGCAAGATGCCCAGGGCTGCAGCATTTTCCAGAAGGGTCTCTGGAGAGAAAAAAATCCCACTTACAGTCTATCTTCTCACTAGGTACATCTGGCCTTTGGATTCCTTCTTGTTAATCATTAACAGTGATGGCCACCTAAAAGAAGTTTCTTATCTGGATCTGGTCATCAGCATTTTAGTGATAAAGGGAAGATGCCAGAGTTGTTACCTTGTTTGCTGACACCCGGATGGGAAGCCATATTCCTACCCCCCAACCCCCAGTAGTACAGTCCCCAGAGGGACTGGGGAACTGATACTTGCCCTTCTCCAACCTAGCTTATATTGCTTCCCCTCCTAACTGAACTTCTCTCCTTGTGATGAGGTGAAGGGGCCTGAGTGCACTGTCTGTTAGAGGATAGGATCTCTTCTTATTGTTTGAGCAAAAAGCTTTATCCTTCTCCTGATGCATCAATAACTATAATATCAATAACTACAGTGTGTGCTTTGCCATCTCTTTCTTGGAGATCCAAGTCTGCAGGCATAGGACATAAGCCTGTATCTGCCACTGTAAATTTTTCCACCCCTATAGAGTGAAATCTAGACAGATAAACTCCCCCGTTAAGTATTTTTCCATGACTAGTGACTTCTTATATGCCTTTGAGTCATAAGACCACTTTGTCTGGGTTGTGCCAGAATCTGTCCATGTAAAGTCAAAATGTCAAACAGCATGAACTAGGAGTGAGGCTTCCAGAGCTAGCTCAGCCTGCTTCCGGCGGGAGCAGGCATAGCCAGCATCTCCCCTCTCCCCTCTATCGCCTCTGCTTTCTTCCTGGGTTCCAGTCGGCCTAAACATTTAGCCTCGCATGGTTATGTCTCCTGGGCTGGGTGCTCTGTAAAGCGGCCTAGGGGCCTCCTCTCTTTCCAGAACTCTATCACCCATGGTTTGAGATGTCCTATGTAACTTCTTGGGCAAGGCCATTAGCAGTGCTTTATGCAAGGGATCCCTTCCATGGTGGCCTGCATCCATGCTATGGGAATTACCTGTCCTTTGTCTCTGTGAATCCACTGCAGGCCATCCTGTGAAACTTCTCACCTCTCCTCAGAGCCATCACCAGGCTTCATTCTTTCTAAGCTGCATCTTGGAAGGACATGGGACAGGCTCTCTTTGAGGCAGCTCTCTCCACTAGGCTTGAAGTGGACGAAACACCTGTGTATGCCCCTGCAAGGAGAGCTGTGATCACAAAACACCTGCATAACCTGTCTTTTTTCCCACAGAAGTCTCATGGCCTTCCCAATATAATCCTTCTCTGCCATGAAATAGGGCCCTGGCATGGTATTGAAAGCATGTCTTTGCCATCCTACATTTCAGTCTGGGTGAGGGCAGCATGCATCTCTTTCAGCTTATTCTAACATTCTGTTACACTTGATTATCACAAGGCCCTTCTCTTTTACTAGGATCTTAATCCTGCTCTGCTTTCAGATGCTTGGTCAGAGTGCGATTTGTTAGTTTTCTGCTTGGGATAACCCTTCTGGTACATAAAACTGATTGGGCATCAGAATGTTCTATGAGGATCTGTGTAAGGGCAATGCTGTGTCTACAAAATAAATAGCCACTTCACTCTGTTTTCACCCAGTAGCTGAGTACCTGTGGCATCAAAACAAACATCATTGGGGGTTTCATCATGGACTACCCAAAAGTAGCCTGTGGATGTCCTGGGAGCTCCCCCCTGACAGTTCCAGGTATACCAGACAACTCTGTCCCAGCTATGAGGCTCTTGTCCTAACACACCACCTGTCACTCTAGGTGATGATGAGGTCAGGCTTGCTAGGCAACCAGAGAGCCCTGGCCAGCATGGCCGGTGCAGCCACTGGCCAGACCTCTGCCATTTCACCAGATCTTCACAGCTTGTAGCCGTGATCCTCACCTTCTGGATCTGAAAACCTCTTGGTGGTTTGAATGTGGAATGTCCCCTCAGGCTCCTGCGACTCGACAGCTGATATGCAGCTGGGGGCACTGTTATGGCAGACTGTGGACATAAGGAGCGTCGGCCCTAGCTGTTAGATTTTAAACCATAGGAGTGGACTTGAGGGTAACAGTCCAGATCCGGGAAAGCTTTCTGCTTTCCTAGCTGTGGCTCCATGTCGTCAGCTGCCCCACTCCCATGCACGTACCCATCTCTGCTGCAGCTACAAGCTAGTCCTGCCTCCAAGCTTTCTTTGCCATAGTGGATTGTATCCCTTAAACCACTGGTTCTCAACTCCTTTAGCAAACCTGTATTTCCAAAAATATTTACATTATGATTCATAACAGTAGCAAAATTATGCTATGAAGTAGCAGTGAAAATAATTTTATAGCTGGCAGTCACCACAACATGAGGAACTGTATTTATTAAAGGGTCGCAGCATTAGGAAGCTTGAGAAACATTGCTTTAAACCATTAGCCAGAATAGAACTTTCTTCCTCTGAGCTGTCTCTGTATTATTGTCACAGTGATGGCTGAGAAAAGTCACTAATATAACACTTAACACTGCTTAAAACCTCCGACTGCCTGGAAAGATCTGCAGGTCTCTCAAGGACATTGTAAGGTAGTTATGGGCCGGAGGTACTTAGGGCAGGTCTTTCTAGACCTCTGGGGTCAAGAACAAGGGATATTAGTGTAGTACACAGATTATTTCTAGTATACCAATTTTTTCTTAGTTTCAAAAATTATCTAGTTCTTGGGGGGCCAGAGAGATGGCTCAGTGGTTAAGAGCACTTGTTTCTTTGCATAGGAACCAGGTTCAATTCCAGCATCCACATGGCAGCTCACAACTGTCTATAACTTCAGTTCCAGGGGACCAGATGCTCACATTCTCTTCTGGTCTCCACAGACACCAGGCACACATGTGTGGTGCACACACATACATTCAGGCCAAGCACCCATAATCATAAAATAAAAATAAATTTAAAAATTTAAAAATCATCTATTTCTTAATTTCAGATATTATATTCTTTAGTTCTAGAACTTTCCACCTCAACTCTTCACGTTGCCACCTATTTTCATACATATATTACACATACATACACTTCTTCTTAATGCTTTTAACTCAGTATATGAAACATCTGTGAATCTGCTTTTATTACTTACTGTCTAATTTTGCTTTTCCTCATTCAGTCTCATTTTCTGGTGTGCCTGGTTACTTTTCACCACATGTCAGACATTTCATGTAAAACTATCGAGCTAACTGTAAGCTCCAGGTCAGAAGAAACAAGCACGTATCTGATGTGAGCTGTACGTGTTATTTTAAGGTTTTAATAGCCCCATTAAGTCCATACAAATAGTTACAAAAAGTAACTTCAATATATTTTCTTTAACAGTGTGCCCCCAGAATAGTGTTGTTTGAGCATGCAGCCAACTATTAATTCAATATCAACACACTTTTTCGTATTAAGTCTTGGGAATATGTATGATTTGTACGTTGTACCAATAGCACTTTTCAATTCCTCAAGAGCCACAGCCTAAGTGTTCAAGGGCCTTTAAAGGAGCACAGTTCCTGTAGGCAGATGGGCTTGGGGCAGATCGCCTTAAGTAATGAAGAAGGAGTCATTTCAAGGGTTTATTTCCTGTTGGCCCTTAGTCTGCACTCATCCCTAGAAGGCTCTCAACTGAATACGAGACAGTTCACCAGGGACTGTCTCCCTCTCTCCAGGCCCTGGACTGGAGCTTTTGTCTCCTCCCTCCTTGGATTGTAGAAGTCTGTGTTTAGCTTACCCCAGCTGCCACCTGTAGAGCAGCCCCAGAAACAGGCTTTCTCTCTGTCTCTCTTCTTAGAATCTTGGCCCTTAAGGTCCTGGCATCTTGTGCCTTAAAGTAATTTACACGCATACTTTATTTTTTAGTGCAAGGGTTTTGTTTTTGTTTTTGTTTTTGTTTTTTGTTTTTGTTATTCTCAGTAAGTCAAGGAGAAGAAGAGGGGAAAGCGGAGGAGGAGAAGGAGAATAAAAACCTTAACATCGTAATCAGCTGAAGCTAGATATATTTTTTTCCTCTTTGGTAATCAGGACTGTTTTAGATTTTGGACAAAGTCTTATTTCTTTCCCTCTGACTCAGCCCACCAGACTCCCTGGAGTCTTACTCTGTTCTGTGCAGCAGAATGAGGCTGATCTCTTCTATAAAGCAAAGAGGTTTATTTAGCTCCCGTTTCTGGGAGTTTGAGAGCATGGTGCCAGGTTCTGCTTGGCTCACAAGGGTCCCAGGGTGGATTTAATCACATGATGAGAGTGTGTAAGGGAGAGGTCAGATGGTGAACCTGGAACAAGGGGTGGGGGAGGGACTAAGCAATCACTTTTTTATACCAACCTGCTCTCTCTTAGAACTAATCCACTCTTCCCTGACCTGAATGGCTCCCTGGAGACAGTATTAATCCCTTCAGCGCCCCCGTGACCTAATTACCCTACACCAACCTTTACTTTACTTATTTATTTAGACTTCATCTCCTCCTCCTCCTCCTCCTCCTCCTCCTCTTCTTCTTCTTCTTCTTTGTCTTCGTCTTCTTCTTTTTAATGATAAGGGGAGTACTAGGCATCGAATCCAGATCCCTTGCACATACTAGGCAAGCACTCTGACCCTAGCCCAAGTCTGGCTAGTTTTTCTTTTTAAAAATGTCTTAACTTTTGAGAAATTTGTACATGTATACAACGAAATATGATCATATCTACTCTCAATTTCCCCCCTCTGCTCCATCATATCCCTCTAACATGTCCCACTTGCAACTTCATGGGTTTTTTTTTTAATTTTTGATAACCCACTAAGTCCAGTCAGTGCTGGACATATGTGTATGAGTGTAGGGCATCCACTGACATACGGATCCTACCAAAGTCCACACCCTCAATAAAAAATGGTCCCCTCCTATAGCAACTACCCACTGCCAGTAGTTCCTCAGTAAGGGGTGGGGCCTGAATATCCTCCACCCCTACGGCACCACCAGAGGCTAAGCTTGTGGACTCTGGGAGACAAATGATATTCAAAGCATGGTGCCTGGGAGTGAAATGACTCCCTGTCCTAAGAACAAGAAAGAAATCATAAAGTCACAGCCAGTGAGAGTCACGGCCATGACCCTAATTCTGTTTGCCATTGTCTTTAGTGGAGGGTTTCTCACAGAGCAAGCCTCCTGCTTGCCTGCTCAAACCTCACTGACCCGGTGTACGTGGGAGCATGGAGAAAGCAGCCCTGGCTGCTGTTTGGGGCAAGCTCAGGATTTTACAGACACTGGAAGGCCAGACACAATGGTGCACTCACTCCTTCTGTCCCAGCACCCCAGACTCAGGAAGATCAAGAGTTCAGGGCCTGCCTGGGCCATGTAACCAACCCTTGTCTTACTCCTCACCCTCCAAATTGACTTATTTTTTTCTTGAAATAAAAGAATTTCATTGTTTGAGAATTTCATATATGCATATAATGTGTTTTAATAGAATTCACCTCCTTTCCTTTTTCTCCAATTCCCCCCATTCCTGTCTCAGTCAGTTTTCATGGGGTCCTTCTCTCTCTCTCTTAAAACACACTGAGTCCACTTAGAACTGCCTAGTGTGCACAGGTGTAGGGCCATCCACTGAAGCATGGGTAACCTCTGAGGAGCTGCATACCTGAAAAAAACTGGCATTCCTTCCTCCAGTGGCCATAAGTTACCAATAGCTCCTCAGTTATGGGTGGGACTTTATGAGCCCCTCCCCCACTCCTGTAGGGATTTTTATCTAGCTTAATCTTGTACAGGTGCTATGTATGCAGTTCCAGCCACTAAGTTCATATGCATGCCATTTATTACTGCAGACATCCACAACCTCTGGCTCTCACAATCTTTCTGTCCCCTCTTCTTTGGTGATCCCTGAGCCTTGGAGTAGGGGGTGTGATACAGATATCCCACTTGGAGCTGAGCATTCCACAGTCTCTTGTGCTCTGCACATTGACCAGTTGTGAGTCTCTGTATTAATTACTGTCTCTATAAAAAGAAACTTCTCTGATGAGGGTTGAGAGATGCACTAATCTATGGGTATAAAGATAAGAGTGTAGGGGTCAGCTTCATACTGAGCCTGTTTAGCAGGATAATAGTACTAGGTTAACAGTACCAGGCATGAGTTCTGTCTTAAAGATTGCAATTTAAGTCCAACTAGAAAGTGACTAGTTACTCCCATAACATGGGTACCACTATTGTACCAGTACATGTATCTCACCAGGCTCATGTTTAGATTATTTAAGATAGAGAAGAAAAATTCAGCTGTATTTCACAACATGAAGATGGTCACTTTTGGTTTAATCTTTTTTACATTTCCTCCTGTACTCATTTTCTCTTTCACTGTAACATTATTCTACATGTGACCTCTGAGTATCGTGTGTGTGTGTGTGTGTGTGTGTGTGTGTGTGTGAGAGAGATATGGATTTTCTTGTGTTATTAAGGTTATACATAGAAAGATATACATACATATACACATTTATAGCTGTACTATAACTTCCCATTTGGGACTATACAGTTATTTTTCCTGTTGTTGAAGATGTGGGTTGTCTCCAATGTATTATTTACAGAGAAAGTCTTTGAACATGAAGGTAGCCCTTCTTAGTCATCCTTGTTCATAGATTCCATTACAATAAGTTACAGGTTGACTATAACAAAGGGATGTTTACATGTCCCTCAGCTGAATTGTATCATTTTTATTTCGTTTTTATGTTTTGGAAAGAGGGATGGGATGTTACATTGTGGGCATGTGGCAGTCAGAGGACAACTTGTAGGAGTCAGTTCTCTCCTTCAGCCCTGTAGTTCCCAGGGTCAGGCTGGGCAGCGGGTGCCTTTACTCAACAAGCCATCTCATTGGCTCCTTTCTCTGAATTTTAAGCTTTGAATTTACCTCTCAAATGCAAAGGCACTTCCTACCAAATATCAAGATATCACAGGGCAACAAGGCAACATACTTAGCTGAGATCCACGGTCTTCCTGGTCAGTTCACAAGACCTTTAGGGTCCTTTAGGGGGTAGGTCTACTGAAGTGTCTTAAGGGCAGGCTATAAATACTAAAGGTCAACTATACCTTTATAAGCCAGAGAGAGTCCTTTATGATGAAAGGGCTGACATACTCCCAGGGGGACCCAATGAGAACCAACTTTCAACACATTCTCTGGAGTGCCTGGATCTTTGCAGTGGCTCTGCGGATGGGGCTGCCCCTGGTGTGGCATGTGAACTGCATTTTGGCAACCAGATCCTATTTTAGATGTGCTGAGAGCTGAATCCTATTTTAGATTGACTCATGGAAGGAACCCTGTGGTGACTCTGTAAATCAGAACGTTCGTTTGCATTGCAAATCTTTCTCAACTAAGTAATCTTCAGCTCCTTAATTTTACAAATTGTATATTGTGAATTAAAAAAAAAGTTGTATATTGGTTTTTACAAAGTACACTTAGAGGGCACGTGGGATCCATTTTAGCTGTGGAGTTTGGGATCGTAGTGGAAGAAAAGCCTTCGATTTGATGCTCTCTGGAGAGCTGGCAAGCCTGCCCTTGACCTCTGGATGACAGCTTTGGATGGTTTCCTTCCATGGTATCCTGAGCCCTAGTTCGGGGTTACCACCAGCACTAGAACATGGAAGGAGGTAATGTCCTCATTGCCTTTAGAGGAGACGGATATGTGCTGTCTGGTGAGACCGTGGGAGGTCAGGGAGATGAGAGGGGATTGAAGCATTCGGACCTGGATTCATCACAGAGTGGAGGCTGGCATTTCTGAAACCAGTCATTAGAGGTTCCCACCAGCCCTATCCTCAGCAGCAGACAGATCCCACTGAGAAAGGAGAGCCTGCACTGCCCCTGTCTCAGCTGGGGAAGTGATAGGGAGAGGGAGAGCTTTATCCGATGGCTACATGGAGGTGCCAGTGAGAGCCTCTTCAGGTCCTTATGTAGGGGATCAAGGAACAGCACACTTGGGTTCTTTGAGTAGAAGAGGCTGGGCTTGAACTTAGCAGCCCAGTTCCCCAGGGATGTGACCAAGGCAGGTGCCCTTCAAGGGCCTTGGCATCCCCAGTTTTCTTTCACTTTCATGACAACACCAGGAAGCCAGGTAGTTGTCTCCAAAGTCACATGATAAATGATGACCATGGGACCAGCAAGTTGGCTCATTGAATAAAGGCAAGTGCTGCAAGCTTAACAGCCTGAATTTGATATGAGAGCCCACATGGTAGGAGAGAGCCAACAAGTTGTCCTCTGACCACTACAGGCATACTGTGGCACACGTGTGCTTCCCACACAGAAGGAAATTTAAAGTTTAATAATAAACTTAAATAATAAAAAATTACATCATGGTCATGTTTAAGGAATGCACAATGTCTGATTTGCTCTCACAAGTAAAGCTGTCTTTACACTGGGTAGCACAATTTCCCAACTTCACAAGGAACCTGTGATGGGGGCTCCTCTTCCTGCGAGCATTTCAGTCCAGGCTTTCATTGTGTCTTCCACACTGGCCTCAAATGCCACAAACTGCTCAAGCCACTGAACTTTGCAAGTTACTGTAAGTCCCAGGGACCTGCTGAGTCTCCTCACTGAATGGAAAGTGGGTATGGGAAAGGATGTTCTCGAGACACACACTTGATTTGGGGAAAATACACAAGGATCCTGGTTAAGTTCCATCCCTGCCAGAGCTTGTTGAAAATTCATGCATGTATCAGTAATTATTTAACAATCAGGTTCTCCTAAACTTTTATACCGTTTATACAGTGTTTAATTTACATTGATTTTTTCATTTTACATGTAGTAATTAATTTTGTCTTACTGACAGATGATTCTCGGGGACTGCTTTCTAGAGACAGCCCTGACAGGTACTTTTTAACCCTTTGTCCTCCTTCTGTGAGGCCTTTTCTATTCTGGGGTGCTGCTGGCTACCACAAAATGGTTTCCTGGAGTGGTTGGGCCTTGGGGAGAAAAGGAAGTGGGAGGTGAGCTTTCCTTTAGAGGGCTTGTTTATGAGGGTGGATGATGGGAGTGGGATGGGTTTAAAACTCTCTAAATAACCCCAGTCAGACAGGGATACTGGAAAGATCTTTGTGGTTTTAAAAGAAACCCCAAAATTTGAAAAACAAGAAGTGTGTGTGTGTGTGTGTGTGTGTGTGTGTGTGTGTGTGTGTGTGTGTGTGTGTATGTGTGTTTCCTTCTTAAAATCCATGGGAAAAACTTCAAATATGATGGCATAAAAATGGCACAGGAGCCATGGGTACCAAGTCTTATATACCTTTTCCCATGCAAAAAACCCTGTCCACTTGGTCTGCCCCTGGAAGATGTTAGAAAATGCTGTCAGACCAGAGCAGGGCAGTCTCCGAGCCTTAGTCTGTAACTGTCACATTAAGGACATATACATATCCAGAGCTAAAATGAAAAAATGGAGGCATAGATAATAGCACAGATGTTTTTAAATGCTGGAATGAAGGAACCCTTTGGAACCTTTAAATTGGGATAATGTACCTGTTATTATGACTGAGAAGGACTTTGCTGCCTTCGTTTTGCGACTCTTCATCCTAAGTGACCTTTTAAATATGGATACTGTTCAAGTCACGTTTTAATATTAATGAATGGTGTATACGGTAAAAAGAGGTTCAAGTTCTGATATTTTACACATTGGGATCTGTGTCTGCACATCCGCATCTGCTCCATGGGCTTGTCACAATTTTGTAAGCAGCAGAGGGACTTTAGCTCTGACCTCCAAGCATGGGAGTTGTCTCTGGGTAGGATGTATTCCAATCAGATGACATCACACCTTGCAGCTAGATTATCCCATGGCCACTGGGCATCTCTCAGACTCTGGACATTGCTCATGTGTCCCAAGAGAACAGCAAGCCTGCACTCTGGGGGAGCCCTCTGTGACTTTGCTCAGCTGGACCTTTCCCTACGTCAGTTTTAAGAGCCTGGAGGACAGAAGAGCCAGATCCGGTTACTTTCTTCCTTTGGTGTTTGCCACCATGTTTATAGCTCTGTCCCAAATGCCACTCAAGGCCACTTTAGGTATCTCTGTCATTTTTCCAGAGAAGGTACTGTGGTCAGGAAGGTCATTTTGTGTGTCATGATTCTCTGCCCTGTGTCTGCTTTCATTCCCGTAGCATTTATTATTACAACGATGGACAAAGGGGACCTTTCTCTCCCTGGTATATCTCCCAGTATTTCCTGGCAGAAAATAGGAAGTTCTCCTTCTATCTCTAATTGCCACCTGTGCATTACAGTGCAGTTTCTGGGGAGAGACGGAGCCTGAGCACAGGCGTTCATGTGTACACATGACTCTATGAAGGGGAATGTACATAGTGCTTTACGAAGATGTATGTGCATGTCTATGTGATGTGTGAAAGGGTGCAACATTGAAAGGTGTTGGAGTGTGCTTGTGAGTGTCCCCCTATGAGGTGTAATGTGCACCTGTGGTGTGCATGTGCTTATGTGTGAAGCTGTCAGGGTGTGTGTGAAGTGTACCTTTACCCATCGGTGGGCATGTGTCCAGATCATGGGGCTTCAACCCCCACAATCATGTTCTATATCTTTGTGTTAATTATTCATGTACAATTAATGGCTATGTCTTTTCTCTCTAATTTGGTCACAAGCAATCTCACTCTATTTGCAGAATAGTCATGTGCCCATCACATTTTAGCCAGCCTATCCCAGTGATGTGACCCCAGCTGGTCCTTGCCCTCCAGCACCCCACCTGCATGAGAACAGTATTGTATTCGGGCTGAGGAGGCACTGTGTTTTAAAGAAAATTAATTTAAAAGAGTTCAGATCTCATGAAATTCCAGCAGTCGCCCTCCCTCTCCCCCCACCCTAATCTCTCCATGGCAGTGCTCACAAGTACCGTCGTTCCAGACAATTCTTCATTTATTCTCCACCCCCCACCACACTCCAACCCAAACTCCCCACGGCTGGAGATTAGTCTTTTGTGAGGCAGGTCATCAAAGCTTTCTTAAAGTCCCAGTAAATTATACCCCTGGTTTCCCTCTTCAATTCCTTTTTGTTACTTTTTCAAAATATTCTATTAGTTTTGTTACGTATGATCTCCCTTTTGTGAATCCATGCTGAATATCTTTAATTAAATCATAACTTTCCCTATTTTGTCTCTGATTAGTGTTTCCAATATCTTCCCCACTGCTCAAGTCAAGCTTACTGGTGTTTAATTTCCTTGATCTCCCTCAGAGTCGTTATTAAATATAGGTGTTGCATAAGGGCTCTGGTCCACCAGCACTTCTCTGGCTTCTCGGGGTATTTGTTAATCGGCCCCCAGTCTCCTCACCTCCTCCTGCACAGAGCCGAAGATAGCTCCCACTTGCTCTGGAGTTATCAGTCCTTAGGTAGCCTAATTTCTTCCTCACCTGTTCTGCTGCGACGCCGATCTCCTTTGGAAATATTTTCTTCTCCTTTGGAAACACTTGTCTGCTGCTGGCATCTGCTCTCCTTTTCTCTTTGTAGACATAAGAAGGCAAATAAAGTTGTTTCATTTATTTATTTTTGGCAGTTGTCACACTTAGCCCAATACACCAGGCTCTCTGCCTTTTAAAGTTGGCCACCCAACACACACCCCCAGGATCTCACCACGTAGCCCAGGCTAGCCTCTAACTCTCAGTCCTCCTGCCTCTGCTTCTCTGGTGTTAGGATTATAGCTATGTGCCACCAGGCTGGGCACCTCATTAGGTCTGAGAAAAGCATGCTTAGTGTGCATGAGAGTCTTCAGGTCAGTAGGGAGCACAGGGGGAAAAAAGCACCATAAATCCACTTTCTAGTACCGTTTTTGTAAGTCCCTAGTTCAGGAACTGGTATTTCCTTCCCCCACAGGTTCATAGCAGTTAATCCAGGGCAAAGAGTGCTGACCCTCAGCTGTTCCCGGGGAGGCAAGAGGTCGGGGAGGCAGGAGGTCGTGGGGCTTCCCTGACAACTACCAGGAGAAGAATCTGGCTCCCATTATGGGTCGTAGGGAGTTGTAAAGATTCCCACGCGTCCCTCTGGAAGTCTTTCATGTGAAGTCAGCTCTAACCTGAAGTTTTCCTTCCTTTCATTCTGTGCTGCAGCTCTGATCTGCCTGTGTCTGATGGATGTGTTTCTGCTGTCCAGGGGCTTGCTTACCTTCGGGCAGTATCTCAGGCTCAGCCTCAGATGGAATTTGCTTGCTTCTTGGCCTCCATTCCCTGGACTCAGATAAAGGGCTGCCCCCTGTAGAAGGCGCCAGCCACTACTCTCAGATGCTTGGAACAGCAGACATTCTTATGAAGGACATGGGCAACAGGGGCAGCTTTTGAGCCTGACCTGAGGTCCTAAGGAACCCTCCTTAGATGCTCTTCTCTCCTTCCCCACCTGACCTCATTTCCTCTCTCAGCACACACAGTGCAGACAGGTCTTTGAGCTAAAACATTGCTCTCTGGTTGTAACTTCTACGCCAAGTTTAAAAGCGAGATCTTTCCTAGAAACCCACAGGCGTGCTCGACCTACATAACACCAAAAGGGCCAGGGTGGTAGCCCGGGAACAGAAGGTGCCAGGCTCTTCCCCTCCAGCAAGAGCTGCTGGCCTTATGCAGGAATCCAATTGCAGAGGCGACATCAGCCAAAAAAAATTTCAAGAAAGTATGAGTCATAATTAGTCCTTTTGACATTGTTTCACATCAAAAGACACACAGTCTGTGTTCTGTGTCCCTCATCCCTAACATAGAAACTGCTGGAATTTGCACGCACAGAGGGATTTGAAATTTTGAAAGCTTAATAAAGGCTGTGTATACACACACACACACTCCAGTCAGTTTCTTAAAAGTGCATTTAATTAGGTCAGAGAGGCTGTTACTTTGGGAGGATGAAGATCATTTCAATTGCCTTTTAAAGTTACCATATTGTGTTTTGACCACCTATAATACTGTCCAGACCTGCTAGATGGTGCTACCCAGATCCATCAATGAGAAGCAGGAAGCCAACAACTGGCTCTTTCGGAGCCTGAGAGCTTCTTTCTCCATGAAGAGAGGTCACTGTCCCTTTGCCTTGGAATGATGGGGTGGGATGGCTGTGGTTTGTCATCCTGACATTTACCAAGATTCCTGAGACTCAGATCCACACCCAAGGTCTCCATCCTTGTCACTGAGCTACTGACAACTGTCCCAGACCTGGAGGGTTGGTCTCTCTCAGCCTCAGTACCATTTCAGCTGCAATTTGTGATGGACTTTGTGTGTTTGGGGGGGGGGGGGAATCAAAGTTCCAGGTGCTCCATGATAACGACTGGAACATTTACAGAATCGGACATTCTGTCATTTAATAAACCTAAAACGAAAAAGCTTTTGTCTGTGAAAGGTGACCAATAGAAAAGGAGTTTGGATTATATGATATCTCATAACTTAATCATATGGCTCTTAAGAGGGGACATACACAGCTGTGTCTCGCTAATATGCATGCAATATGTGTAAGCTGATATGCTTTAATTCGAAACTTGTTTTTAGCAGGAAGAAAAAAAGCGTTTAGATGAGGAACATTAAGATTCAATATTAACCATTTTTTCTCCTTTGGGCAAAATTAGTCATCACTTGATGTTTTTTAAAGCAATATTATTATTATTATTATTATTATTATTATTATTATTATTATTATTATTATTATTTTGCTACACTGAGATGTGCCCAAACATCTTCAAAGTTACATGGAAGAGTGAAGAGAGGAAGACAGCCGTAGTCCATTTTTAGCCATCACAGGAAAGATGGACTTTTTTTCCTTTTGACTCAAGTCTCCTGTTAATCCCCTAGACCTAGGGACAGGGCAAAGGTTAGGGTAGTTTGGAAATGGTTTCCGGTTTGTGCCTCCTCTGTTAGGCACACTCTCTGTCATTTTAATTGTTACTTTGTGCTACTTTAACCTGAATTATTTAAGTATATTTTCCTTAATAATCTTACACCCCCCCCCAAAAAAAACCCAGTAAGACAAAGGAATTGTAGATTAGAGACTTTTTATTTTCAGGGCAAAATGATACGGATAAGTGAACATCAACTGACCAGAAATTATTTGCTTCTGTCTGTTAGACACGTAATGGAGTCATTTAACTAGTCAAATTAGGAGCCGCAGAAAGCACCATGCTTCATTACTGAGTTCGAATGGGCACCATTTTACATTTACGTCAAAAATTATCTCATAGCAAATTAATGTTTTCATTGTGCCGAAAAGCTGGAGTTATGCAGTGTTAGCACCACCTAGAGGCTGGTTTGAGAAATGCAGGAAAGGGAGACTGTAGGAGACAGGCGGGATCAGGTTAGAGGCAGCCCTGCCCTGGCTAGGGAGTGAGGTTTTCCAAAAGCAGGCATGGTGCTCTCTGTTCCAGGACACCTGGAAGTTGCCTACGCTGATACTCTCTTAAGTCCTGTACATATTTCTACTTACATTTTTTAAAGGTACTTTTTAAAAATTTTTATTTTGTGTGTATGGGTGTTTTGCCTGTGTGTGTGTGTATATCACATGTGTGCCTTTTCCCTGTGGAGGCTGGAATAGAACATAGGATCCCCTGTTGCTGGAGTTGCAGGTCATTGTGAGATGCCATGTGGGTGCTGGGAATCAAACCCAGGTCCTCTGTGAGTGCAGTAAGTGCCCTTACCCACTGAGCCATCTCTCCAGCCCCCCATGTCTGTACTTCTTATTCCTGTCATACTCTACCTGAGTTTTTTCCTCCCGAAGACTTAACATTGTATCCAAACATCAGATGGAAGCCAAAGCAGTGATAAAGAAGAGCTCTGTCTGCCATGGCTGGAACAACCGAGCATCATATGTTATCGTCAAAATTTCCCTCTCTGGGAAGAGACACCAAATGATACTGTTTCTTTTAAAGCCACACTAAACCAGCTCAGTTCTCCATCCAAACAGGTTAGGAAGGTTCCTGGGCGCCCCAGGAGTACTGGTTTCTGTGTAATGCAGAGAAAGATAATTTAGAATAAAATGGCAAACCCTTCCCAATAAAAATATTTATGAAAATGATGTGAAAGCAGCCGGTGGCTCTGGGAGAGCTGAGCATACTCTCAGAGCAGAAGCAAAGGGGAGAATCGAAGCATATAAATAGCCTTGAGAACTGGAGAATATTTCTAGACAATATTGATGTCTAAAATATATGTGAATGACTGCATAATGATCAAGGCAGACATAATTCAAAGTAAGTCAGAATCTGGCCTCCAACTCACAGCTTTCAATTCTCCAGAAGACATCTGTTTGCTGAGAAAGCCTTCCGAACAGCTGCTCCATGGAAAGGGGGCAGAGCCCAGGGCAAGGTGGGGAGCTGAGGGGCTCAAGAGGCCCCCAGGTGTCAGGCCTTCAGTGTGGAACAAACTGGTTACCCCTCACTCTTCAGAGTGTGCAGAGCCACTCTGCGGAGGAGTCTGAAGACCAGGGAGCAAAGGTCTTCGTGGGTGTAAGCCTCCTCAGGGCTCCTGTCCCAGGCTGCAGCATCTCTCTGTACTCCATGGCACAGACCACCTCAGTGTATAACCAGAGGCTCTGGTCTGGCCTCACCTCTCTTTATCCACCAAGCTGGTTCTCTCTTGGTCTTTACCTTTTCCTTGTGCACCAAGTGGAAGCAAGATTCTTTCTGAAGAAATCACAGGTGTGGTTTTTCAGAACAAAACGTAACACTTTGACTAACAACAACAACAACAAAAGCAAGTCCAAGCAAACAGACAAACAGCTATGCTGCTGACTCTTAAGAGTCTCAATCAGTTTGTAACTAACTTACGGATGGAGTAGGGTTGGGGGCGTTCCTGAAAATGTTCTCTATTCTCTAGTTTTAGCAAAGACGCAGGCATTTTAAGATTTCAAAAACAGGATCTTCTATCTTTGAAAATAAATAGTTGCAGACCTCAGACAAGCCAGCTAAGTGCAGTATTTTGAATCCACGCTACGTTCAAGAGTTCAAGAATTCTACAATGACCTGGAGACCGCAGATAGGGTAATGAGAGGTGGGTGAGGGAGGGAGGCCGGTATCTGAGAGTGAATTCTCTTTTGTTCTATCCAGAGCTCTGTGTGTGTGTGTGTGTGTGTGTGTGTGTGTGTGTGTGTGTGTGTGTGTGTGTGCCTTAAGCTACCAGCTCAATAGGATTTCTTTCAAATAGAATCAACAGTGTTGAGAGCTAGCTACAAGCACTGTGGTCTTCTCCTCTTCCCTTTTAAAATGCAAGGGGAGGGTGGGATTTTTTTTTAACCTCTTCTCATGAATCTTGCCTGCCAGAATGTCTCAGACTTCATGTTATGTTTACCAAGGCCAGGCCGGGGGATCGGATAATTTATAACCATCCCTATTGGGTTTTATGTAATAACTTTGAAACTCGTATAAAGTAATGATCCACAAACTCTTTTAATGTTCATTATAAAATATGAAATATTCCTCAGAACCATCGCAATTATGTGACCAGACATAACTGTTTCACACATGAGTAAATATAGGGAGGTTTAACATAACTTTATTATCTCCCTGTCTTTCCTTCACACTGATGTGATAATGCTGTTTTAATATTTTTTTTCTAAAGAAAAGTTAAGTAATTTTAGAATCTCTACCGAGGCCCGCTTTATTGGCTTTTGTAATAGAACTCTCAAATCTAATTGTATTTATGCACAGACTGATACTAGTAACTGTCGTGAATGGAGGGAAACACAACCCCCTGCAAAATGGTGCATTCCATAACTGTGGAGAGCAGCAGCTCTGCTGAGCAGGCCTGGAGACCTGAAGAGTCTGTCCAGGAAGCAAAACCGCCAAGGAAGCCCATTTTCTACTGCATCCTTCTGCCCCTAACGATGTTTGTAGATTTTCAGCAAGTGAACAAGTAAGCCTGGGATAGGGACAGATGCTCTGGACAACTCCTCACCAAACCTTTCCTCCCTGGCCATGTCCTATCTGCCTCCTGGCTCCTCTGGGGTGTGGCACTAGTAGTGTGAGATTTTTTGTCCTTTGAAGAAAATGTTTTCCAAGATGCCACCTGATTTGGAGTTGAGTACTGTTACTCTGGGGGGACTGACCTTTCTCCTGGTAGAGCTTAGGGGGTAGAAAGTCTCTTGCAGAGAGGAAGCCTGAGGGAGATGATTCTGGAAAACCAGTTTATTTTTCTTGCCTGGAGTTGGTTGAGCGAGCTCTTGAGTCTCCTGAGTCTGAGGCCCTTGACTTATCTGGGAAGGCTGATGGAGGAGACTCTGTACAAGGGAAAATGTCTGCCTTCATGTCAGGAGAGGGAGGGAATGGGTTCCCTGATCTTAACTTTACAGTCTCATTCAGTCTTAGGCAAACACCAGCCTTACACAAGTGTGTACACATGATTCTCCTTGGATCTTACAAATGCAGCCACTGTTGGTAGGGTTGCAAAGAGCCCACGCTTCCATGCTTCGCTTTGCCTTCTGGGTCATGCCCAGGTTGGCCATCCATAGACCTTACGTACATCTTCTCCTTGCTGCTCATCCACAGGGGGTGGGCAAAGCTGACCAGCCCTATGGAGAGCAAGCAAGGCCTTCTGAGGCTCAGAGAGGAATCGGGACCTTATCGGTGGCCTGCTGGCTGGCCTCAACACACAGATGTGTTTCCGTTGGCCTACACCATATTTATACTTTTGTTTTCAATTAGTTGCAAACAGCCTGAAGTGTTTTGTTTGTTTTTAACTTATATATCCAGATTTCTGGTTATGCTGGAAAAACCTGGAATGTCCTGGACAGAGGACAGAATTCAAAGGGAGAGGTTATCCTCAGAAGGCAGCTCTGAATTGCGTGGGCCCCTTCACACTGCCCAGCCTGGATAGCAGCGAACGGTCCCCCAAAGCTTGGTTCCCAATGTCCTCATTAGAGGGACGGACTATTCAGAAGTGTTTGATTCCTGAGGACTCCACCTTCATTAATGGGTTTAGAGATTTTGATGTTATCACTGAGAAGTGATAGAAAGTAGGGAGTGGGGCGTGGTTGGAGGAAGTGGTCACGGGCCTTTGACCTGGCTCCTACATTGCTTACTTTGCTATTCTATCCATGGACTATAGTGATCTGAGCAGCTTCCTTCTGCCATGGGTGTTGGTCATAGTATTCTGCCTCACCTCAAGGCTAAAGTAATGGTCATCCACTGAGACCCTAAAACCGTGGGCGCCAAGAACCCTTTCCTCATTTGGGTTATGTTCCCCTCAGAAATGTGTTGCGAAGGCAGAGACTAAGACAAACAAGGGACTGACACCCAGAGGAGGGAGGTCTCCCTGAGTCCACACAGGGGTGTGCAGAGGCTGGGGGCTGGCTCGGGGGCTACCTGCTAAGGCCTTCTCTGAAGTTCTCCGCAGGGGCTCCTCTCACCCCACCCCACTCCAGGGTTCTCTCTAGTGCTTTAACTCTGCCTTCAGGCAGTTCTGTGTCTCTCTGTGTGAGTTCTTCCTCAGCTCTCTAGCTCCCACAAGCAAGCCACTAGAGATGGTGAACTTCCCAGCTAATTACAGGCCTGACAGTCTCTCCCTGAGGCCCTGCTTGGAACCAGCAGGCTTGGTGGGGAGGCTCCCTGCTGCCTCCTGGTGGCAGGTGAGAGCCTAGCACGAGTGTCTGGCCTTGCCCTTTACCCGGGAGTGAGTGCAATTTGGATTGTCCTCAAATCTGGAATACTCGTTATGCTTAGAAAAAAAAGTATGGTCACTCATTCCCATGGTCCCTTGACCACTCTCTTTGTACCCTATCAGTTGCTTCTGGAAACCAATAGACTGCATTGGGGTTTGATGTAGAAAAAAACAAAAATAGCCAGCGTTAACATGGTGGTTGTTAATGACAGCTGCTTTGTTCCAAATATTTCCCCCATGACTTTCCCTGGTCATATGATGGCATTAGGGTCAAGCTATAAGCATCATCTTGCTTCCTGGACAATGGGTATCTTGACATCCAGTTCCTTTAACAAAGGGACTGTAAGTGTGTGTGTGTGTGTGTGTGTGTGTGTGTGTGTGTGTGTGTGTGTGTGTGTGTAGGGGGTGGCACAGGGCCTTCGCCATGTGAGCAGAAGCTCAGTTTTCAGTGTCTGGGGACCAGAAGCTCAGAGCTCCAAGTGAAGGCCATAGGCTGTTGCCAGGAGGCAGAGCCTGTTGGGCCTCGAGCAGATGCTTCTGATGCAGGTGTCTGCCCTGCAGAGCTGGACCAAGACTGTGCTTAGAGACTCAATATTTATCCTGATCAGAATTCAGAATAATGTTTCAAAAATGGTGCCTTTGGATGCTGGTTAGAGGCAGGGTCTTCTTACCATCATCATCTACAGTAGATAAGAGGGTGGCCTGAGGCACCTGGCATGCCCCTGCTGTGGAGAGTTTGTTCCAGGGGTGTTGGCAGGTACGTTTAGACTGTCAGAAGACTCACACACACACACACACACACACACACACACACACACACACACACACACGACAACTGACTTGGCATCCATCAGCATTTGGTTGTTGGTCAGATAACTCTCATATAAATTGATACATTTATTTTTTTTTCTCCCCCACCCCCTGGAATTCCTGGTAGAAACCATCAAGTCTGCCTGGATTCTCTCTCAGAGGAGACTTTGAAACAACATGGGAGGTGTAAGCACTTTGGAGACTCTTAGAGATGGACTAAATGTATCTGAGATTACAAGATAGGCACCAACTTTGTGGGGCCAGGAGAAGAGTGCTGAGGTTTGGATCTAGAGTGCCCCTCTAGAAGGCTAAGGAGGTGAAGGCTTGATCTGCGCTGTTGGTGCTGAGGGGTGACTGTATCCTGCAGATGCTAACCTCATCGATGGGTCAACCCACCGATGAGTTTATAGTTGAGCAGGAGATTAGGAGGTGGGGAGTGGCTTAAGAAGTAGTGACTAGGGCATCGTTTGGAGGTTGTGTCTTGCCCTGGCTCTCTCCTGTGTGCCTCTCTGCTCACTGGCAACCATGAGATAAGCAACTTCCTCTGCCACATATGCCTGGCCCCATGTTTTGCCTCATCCCAGGCCCTTAGCAACAGGGGCCAAGCAAGGGCAGAGAGCCCAACGGTACCATGAGCCCAAATAAGCCTTTCCTCTTTACGCCATTTATAGTAGACACTGTCACAGTGATGGGAAAGTGACTTACATAGTCACTAACGTGGGGAGCAGGGTTTGCTTTTCAAAATCTTCCACTGGTACTGAAAAGCTTCAGGATTTTTCTTATATGTACACACCCATGGTAAAGTCTGACATATAAATTGGGTCCAAGAAGAGACTGGCAGGCAGCAAAAAGCAGTAATAAGAAACCGGGATTATAGCAACATATCACAATAGAAGTCATTTAAGACATATGAATCAATTGTTTCTGGAATTTTCTGTTTGGCTTTTGCAGACTGAAGTGGGAAAATGAATTTGGAAAGTAAAAGGCACTCTGGAGGTCCTTGCTGCCTCCTCCTTGCTAACAGAATTTCCAAAATGAAAGCCTTGATCTCCTGATCCTCCTGCCTCCACCTCCGAAGTGTTGGGATTACATGTGTGGGCCACCATGCCCAGGTTTATAATATCTGGTGGCATTCTGACAGGAATGTCAGTCGTTAACAAGGTGTCCTTGCCCTGTGAATTGTCATCTCCAAGAGGTCTGCTGCTTTTGACAGGTGAATATGGACAGGGGAATCCATTACATATTGAACTAAAAATTAGATATGCAATTTAAAAAATAAAAACAAAACCACGTGGCACCCAAGGACAGCTGCATGCAAGGCCAACAAGTGTGCCAAAAGGTCCACATGCTTGAAAGTCTGGAGAAAAGGCTGTACCAGAGTGTCGAAGGGCTAAGGAAGGTCAGGTGAACTCAGTCTTCCTCTGGTTGCAGTGAGTCTTTTCAGAGGAGTGGAACATGACATTGCATTGCCTTCTGAGGTGCAGAAAGATGACGTCAAAATAAAGGGCGAGAAGAGAGGAAAACTTGAGAGGCCAGAAGCAGCCTGGGCCTCCAAAAAGGGGAAGGATTTGACTTAAAAAAAATCACTTTTTTTTTTTTTAGCCTTAGATGGTGGTCTACACCTGTCACCAGCACGGGAAGACTGAGACAGGAGGATCATGAATTTGAGATCAGTCCTGAGCTACAAGAAAGCCTTTCTTATCTCTAGTATACCCAAACCCAAACCAAAGCAATTGCACTCACAGGAGGAAACCTGGCAAGGAGGACTTGCGCCTGTCACCCTCCAGTCTGATCAGTGGGTGTTCTGTCTGCTCTGATGTCTCAGGGTACAGAGGGCTCGGGAAGGAGCTGGGTCTATGGAGCTGCAAGAAGATGGAGCTATAATGTTCTAGAGCCCTACTCTGGGGGCTCTTCTCTAATGCTACCCTCAATATTAATCAAAGAAATGATTGTTCAATCTTCTGAGTTGGGAACTACTTTAAAGAAAAAAAATGCCAATGCTTTCTATAAGGAATTCCATTCTCTTCTAGCAGACCCTGGGAGACTGCTCTTCTGGGCACATATGACAACATGGCATTACCAGACCATTTTCTCACAAAAGAAAGTAAATTCATTTGGCGTTTTAAATCACACTGAGACAATATTAAAGCTTGAGGTGGGGGGTGGGATGAGGCTTTCTTCAGGCAGTCCCTTTGCTGAAGCACACTGGGTCTTTTCATGATAGGGCTGCCAGGGAACATGCTGTCCACTGACTGCCACTGTCCTGTTGGCTGTCAATACTATTGTGTGGACAAGTGGACAGGGTAGTTGCCCTGTCATCCCAGGACCCATCCTTTCTTTTCAAAGGCACCTGCACATGAGATCTCCCATTCTTATGGGAGGTGTCCTTACACCACTTTATCTAAGAGTCCCCACAGGAAGTATGCACCTGAGCACAGGTTCTTCTCCATCTTATCATCTTCCTGACAAAGAAACGAGAATGTTCTATTTCACCCAGAGACTTGTATGCTAAAATATGTAATCAGACATATAAAGGAAAGAAATTGATACAAGGTCTCAAAATAAATACATAATTCAGTAATAGCCAATAAGCTAATAAATATCTATCAGTATTATATTTCATAGTTTCCCAAAGATATCTGAGGAGCACTTAATTGTTACTGACTAATCAATTATTCAATTAACCTTCTTCTCATTGAATATATATTTGATACAACTTTTTGAAGCTTCAGCTTTAAAAGGCTCCTATCGATTGAAAGTTTCAAGGCCATATGGCCTGGTTATTGGATTTGTGCCTTCATGATTGACAGCAGGGGCCAGTAATCTCATGCAAATATTTCAGATGATGTGCAGTCTCTGTGATGAGTCCACAACGGTGATGCTCATTCGGCAGATAAATGTCTTTATGTGCACGAGTGTCCATATACACAGCAGAGTCTCTACCTCGTCTGTGCAAGCAGCAGTTCTGTGCACACACACGCAGTCGGCTTCATCTAGTACAAACACTGGCCTTGATCCAGGCCACACTCCAGACATGAGCCCAGTGTTCCAAAGAGTAACCGCCTCATCTCACATCCCCCCCACTCCCCCGATATTTCAATGATTCGAATTTCGGAGTTCTTCTATTTAAACAAGATAAGGGAATATCCGTGTTTCCATATTCAAAAATTGAATTGCATGAGGCTCAGGCTTGAGAGTTGAAAAACTCAATCATTTTGGCCCCCAGAAGATCTGTTCTCCTCTGTTTGGTCCTGTGTTACTTCTCTATAATGTCTTAGGTAACTTCAGGTTTATAAAGCTCTAACACTGACTGCCTGTCTTAATATCGTTTTTTCTCTCTGTGGTAGACTTTGGGGTCAGTGTGCAGAATCCAGTCATGGTCACCATGTGTCTGTGGGGATAAGCCAGAAGGTCAAAGCTGTGTTTGAGAAACCACTGTGGTTGGGCATGGTGGCTCACATCCAGACTCCTAGCACTTTAGATACAAAGGTGGATAGTTTGAGACCAGCTTGGGCTACATAGTGAAGCCCGGGAGGGAGGGAGGGAGGGAGGGAGGGAGGGAGGGAGAGAGGAAGAGAGAGAAAGAGAGAGAGAGAGAGAGAGAGAGAGAGAGAGAGAGAGAGAGAGAGAGAGAGAGAGAGAGAGAAAGAAGAGGCTGGAGAGATGGCTCAATAGGACCTGAGTTTGGTTCCCAGCACCCACATTAGATGGCTCACAAACACCTGTAACTCCTGCCCCAGAGGACTGCCCACCCTCTTCTGGTCTCCACTGGCACCTGCATATGTGTGCACATACATATAGACGGACACAAACACACACCTGCACATGTGTGCAATGCATATAGACACACAAACATACACATAAACCAAAATTTTCAAAAAAGAAAGAATACAAAAATGTCAAATGAAGTCTGTGGTTTGCCATTTGAGTCTGTATGGAGTCATGCATGTACTGTGTCATGCACAGCTGTAAGATTTCTGAAAACCAAAGAAGAAACATTTACCAACTAGATCTAAACTCTGCCTGACTGTCCATTTGCCATTCCCCTTCCAGGAAGTTATTCAAAGAAAATTACCCGATCCACAAGGGAAGGTTTTTGCATCAGGATATTGATTGACACATCCTTGATAATGGGGGCACTTAAAAAATAACCCATGTGTCCAAGAATGGGAATAAAGTTGAATTAGGTGCCTCTACAGGAAAGAGCACCATGTAGCCATAAAATTATATTACAGGGGAGTAATTAATGGTACAGAGAAACATTGGCAGTCTCAATAACATTTAGTGAAAAACTGGACCTGAAACATAAATTTCACAAAATATATACGATATAGTTATGCCCAGAAAAAAAAGGTGGGGTGAATTTATGAATTTACAGGCAGAAGGCCCAGGGGGAAATAATCCTTCATTCTTTGTATTTCCCCATTTTCTCAGTCATCTATATGTTTTAGTATCTAGCCCCTGAAGATCAGGAAATTAGCATCGTTCAACAGCTCAGAACCAAACTCATTTGATGCATCTGACTGTCCCGGAAAAAGGCTTGTTCTTGCAGGGTCCCTCCTGACCCCCAAATCGTCTTTATCTTCTCTCTCTCTCAGGGTAGCTCTCTAACATGTTGATCTGTGGGTACCCAGATGGTCTGCTTCCTCCCCTAAAACAGTCATAATCAAGATATCAGCAAAAGGGTTCCATCCCGAAAATGCCATCCCCAGGCTGACCTCCTTAACGCAGGCGCATTTTGGTAAATCTGTGCCTAATGATTTTTTACATTAAGCCCCAGCTTGTGTTGGGTCCTTGTGAGGCACAGTAATTTAAGAACACTCATTTTGCACATTCCGATCCCATTATGCTACATTGTTACTGAATAAAGACTGGTATTATGTTGCTCCCATAAAGGGCAGAAGTGGCCTGAATTTTATCTGCTGAACGAATCAATCTGGATTATGTCAGCCGAAAAGAATTGCGGGCTGTAGTCTACCGCAGATGGGAGGGGGGTACTTTTTTTTTTTTGATGTATCTTTTTCTTCTGAATACATGAACTAAGATAATACCTTGTGATGACTGAAAAGTAGTTTTCTCTGATTTTTTTTCAATAAAGAGTGTATCAATTATCATTTCAACATAGCGTCTTAGGGGATCAAGTGAGAACTGAAGACCATTTCCCCATATTAATACTGTGCTGTGTTTAAGCTGCCCCAACTGCCCGTTGGGGCTGTGGGAAAATGACTGGACAGATAATGAGAAAAGAACAGAAAAAAGAGCAGAGGGTGGGGTTTGGCAAGGACGGGGCTATTCAAACAGCTCCACCGGGGAGATGGAAATAAGTCCTTCAAGAGGGGAAGGCTGGCCTTTCTTTCTCTCTCTCTTTCTTTCTTTCTTTCTTTCTTTCTTTCTTTCTTTCTTTCTTTCTTTCTTTCTTTCTTTCTTTCTTTCTAAATTTAAGAAATAGTTTCCCTTTGGTGGTGGAGGGGAGAAAAACACATTTCACCCTGACTCTGTCTCACTTTGCCATCAGCCTTTTCTCTCACTTTGAAATGGATAGTGCACATTTTAAATAGTTCGCTCCTTTACCATCAGTTTCAGAAAACAGGATCCAATTTCCAGTCCCTTCGTGCAAATTTCTTAGCATAAGGCGGTGTCATTTAATATCTAAAGTACAGTAATGCCTTTGCCTTCACTTGGGGAAATACAGTCAGACACCCCCAAATAGTTTGTGTGATCTTTGAACTGACTGTGAATAAAATTTACCTCGTGCTCTCTATTCCTTTATTTATGTGCCGGGGTGGGGGGGCACCTTTGAAACCCAAAACTCTCAGGATGGTGTCTACACACCCTGTAAATTACTTAAAGGGACATAACATGAGGATTGCAGTTTATAATCCCCCTCCCATGCACGCCCCAGCCAGTGTTATGTGGCCCCTTCTAAATATTTACTTTAGAGATGAATAGCTCTCCTAATATTATTATGTTCAGACTTGCTAGATCTCCATGCAGCAGGCCTAATTCCACCATCTGTAAAGTTCTAGGTTTTTATAATACTTCTAAGCTGTTTCTAATCTATTTTTACTGCCTTGTTCTGTCCTGAAATGTCAAAGAGTGCAGACTAGGTCTCGGAATTAACATGACAGTTAAGAAACTTGGCAAGGCTTTACAGCAGATTGTGACATTAACGGAACACAAAGGGGCATGGCAGAATTAACACTAATGCGTGCTTGCAGACACTATAAAAATCTATACGTCCACGATCAGGGAATTGAAAAATAGGCCTGGTTTTAGGACTGTGCTATTAAAGACAGATCTTTACAGTGAAGGGAGATTTCCATATGAAAAACTAGTTACTAAGAAGCAGTGCCCTGGCCCCTTCTGGAAAGTACAACAGGTTTACGTCCTAGGTCAAGCAGGCATATGGCTGACTCTGGCTGCCAATCCTTCCACCCCTAGTCCCTACCCCCACCCCTGGTTTCTTTAATCTGTGGTGAAACTGCCTTGAAAGCATTAATAGCATTTCCCCCCACAGCTGTGGAAACGATCATGTGATAGATGTACCTCGAAGCGGGATCATTTGTTTAGATTCACAGATTGGAAAAATAAATCACGTAGGGCCAACTTTTAATTTCATTTTAGGAAGGTTTCAAAGAGCTGTCTGGAGGAAGGCATGCTGAGTTGTGTTCTCTCTCTCTCTCTCTCTCTCTCTCTCTCTCTCTCTCTCTCTCTCTCTCTCCCTCCCTCCCTCCCTCCCTCCCTCTCCCTTCTACTTAATTCTTCCTTGGTGATTGTATAAACACTAATGACCTGACCTCCTTGGCAGGCTCCTGGATTCTTATTGGAGAACTCCTGAGTCTTGGCATTTTAATCACAGGACTGCATCCACAGGGAAGGGTGGATAGAACTGGTGCAGTTTACAGGTTCCATGGGGAGCAGACTCCAAACTGGGACCCATTTTTCTTGCCTGTGTGACCTCAGGTCAGTTTAGCAACTTTTCTGGACCTCAGACACTTCATTCCAGAGTGGAGGAAACAAACGTGTGCCCACAAGGGTGACTGTCTTGGAGTGGAGTCCGTGAAGTCCCGGGGCGTACAGTAACTGGCCCGCACAGTTATTTTTGTTCTTTTGTTTTTAATTGGAATGGAGTGGTAAGACCCTGCGAGGGTTGGGAGGGGAGAGTGAAGTCCTGGCCTTTAAACACAGTCTGCTCCCCCATGGAGTCAGTCCAGCTGCTATCAAAGAAACCTTTCTTCTAGAAAGATCTCTGATCCCTTGTGTACTCTGCATGCCTCCCTGCTGAGAGGCAGAGGGCTGAGACACAGCTGCTAGCTCAGATCTTTGGCCTGTCTGCTGTGCACACCAGCATCCCAGGCCTCTCTTTATCTACCTGTAAATAGGGTACAGTAGCTCCTCCTCAGAGTTTTGAGAGTAAAGCCAGTCAACCAATAGGAAGCCCTGTGGGCTTAAAACATAGTGCAGATCTAAAAGGAATCAGAGTCAGTATTGGACAGAGAGGCTTGCACACTGTTCACTGTAGCCAAGGTACAGGCCATCCTAGATGCCCATCAACAGGTGAGCAGAGAAAGACGGTGTAGTAAATATACACAGTGGAATATTAGTCAGTCATAAAAAAGAACTAAACTGTGTTCCCTGTAGAAGGAAAATGGATGAAGTCAGAGGTTTTCATTTTCAGTGAAATAAGCCAGATGCAGAAAAATAAATATGCATTGCTGTGTCTTGTGTGGAATCTAGAACAAAAGGAAGAGGAAAATAGCAAAATAGAGTGATCAGAGGCAAGGCATACAGTCAGAAGGAAGGGGTAAAAGTAGAGCTACCAAAGGGTAAACATAGTGGAGGACATTAGACACATTTATGGAAATGTCACAATGAAGTCCAATAGTTTAGATAATTAATATGCATTTTCAAAAAGATAGCAAAAATCCAAAAGTGACAAGACCCTCACTTTGCCCAGGTGAGGCAATGTTTAAAAGCAACAACCATTATCTCATGAGAAAATTTACAGAAACCTTTTGGGAGGGTGGACTGTGTTTTCTTCAGAGGTGTTATGGGGATGGTTACACCCTTCAGTCCATAGCAGGACAGGACCCACGTAGGCAGTTCAACTCAGCATAGACATGTGACCCTGGGGACTGAGGGAGGCTTGTTTGGTGTGGGGTTCTGCAGGGTCAGTACCGGTTTGGTGTCTCTGGGACAGTGTCCCTGAAAACGTTGACCATTCCATTTTAAGGTGATCTGGAGAAATCTTCCCTCACACCAGGCCCTAAGGACCATGTCAGGCTTTCCTCCCCCCGCACGAAGCTACCCCAACAAGCACTACGTGATTCCCCAATAGCAATGAGGACTTTAGGACCCACTAGTCTGTGAAACCCCCTGGGTGGGTGGCACACATATCTCCTGAAGTCAAGAAGCTGAGGGACAGGAGTCGTCATTGGCCGGGAGCACATGGTGCTTGTCTGCAGATACTTCGCAGATGTGCATTTACATGCATGCTCTCTTGGCTTACTCTCTTCTCCCAGGAGATCCTCCTAGCTGCAGCTGTGAGCCTGCTTCCCCACCCTCAGCATCCACCTTAGCTTTCTCTCACCTTTAATGTCCCTGGTGGCTTAGGGTTCATACTTATCTGGGCAACAGGTATCCTTTCCTACCTTCTTTTCCTGCTTTATATCCTGGGGATGCTGTCAGGGCTGACTGTACTTATGTAATTCCACCAGTAGATGGCGGCATCTGCACAGCAATAAGATCCATATTTTCCTCCAGGATTAAATACAGCTGGCTCTGCTCACTAAGAGCTCTAGGCCAGTAGTTCTCAACCTGTGGGTCACAACCCCCAAAGACAACCAGGAAACACAGATATTTACATTATAATTCATAACAGTAGCAAAATTAAAGTTATAAAGTAGCAATGAAATAATTTTATGGTTGGAGGGTCACCACAACACGAGGAACTGTATTAAAGGGTCGCAGCACTAGGAAGCTTGAGAACCACCAGGAGGCCTTCTGAACCCTAGAATATTCTAGCAACAGCCTTGGGTCCCTAAATCCCACAAGTAAGGTGACAGGGAAGTTGGGGACATCACTATCTAGCAACCTTTATCTCAGAGGTGAGGTTGAGCCACATCTTTTCATTTTCTTTTTCGGCGGGGGGCGGGGGGGGGCTAGCTCACAGTTAAAAATCTGGGACATTTTACAGACCGCACCAGGCCACATCTGAGAAGTCAGAAGATGTGAGGTCTGGGAACTGAGCCCTCTGAGCCGCAGTGAGAGGAGCTGAGTGTTGCCGTCCTATGCTATACAGGATAGGCATCAATGTCTGCAGTGTCTGCTGTTCTTCCAGGAGGATGAACTGTCCAAGCTAGCCTTGTTAGCATCTTTCAACACCATAGCAACAGCTATTTGCTGCTGGGTCCCAGGCTTCCCAGCACTGGGCGCTTCCCCGACGTTGCAGTCCACAGAGACTGCCATCACTTGCCCAGTAGACAGTTGGGGGGGGGGCTGGCTTAGTGCAGCGCAGGCCATCTGGTGCAGGAGGAGCCCTGGGCTGGAAGAAAGCTTGACCCCTGCATTTCCAGTTGTGTCCTCTCAAGAACACTCACAGGGAATAGGAGTACAATTATGACATAGCCCTGCCCAAGCCTGTACCAAAGCAACTGACAAAGGCTGTCTAAAGTCATGGTGGATATGGGCATGAGAATCTCAATCTCTCTCTCTCTCTCTCTCTCTCTCTCTCTCTCTCTCTCTCTCTCTCTCACACACACACACACACACACACACACACACACACACACACACACACTAACAATTTGTAACAGCTGCACAGAAGTGTGACCCAGCAAAGGTCAGTATGCTCAGAACTGCAATGTAGACTTAAGCCCAGTAAGGTATGACATCGCTAGCCCCATTTCACGGGTTCAGAGAGGTTAAGATGCTTACCAGAAGCCGCGTGGCTGGTGAGCTGCATAGGCAGGCTTGAATCCAGTTCTTCGGGGCACTATCATTCTAGCCATATTGCATAGGTTGCCTATGAAAGGGCTGTGGTGCTTTCTAGAAATGTTAACTGCCTCCCCATCAGCTAATGGTTTTCTTTCCAGATGTTAAGTACAATATTATAAAAAAATAATTGAAACTTCTTAGTTCACATTAACGAAGCTGGTCATGTTTCTTTCCAGGAAACACACTGACAAGTTAGGATGTGTTCTCCTGAGTGGTTTAGGTTGGAGGATCCCTGGCCTTGCCCCTTCTGTGTGTGTGTGTGTGTGTGTGTGTGTGTGTGTGTGTGTGTGTGTGTGTGTAAATATTCTTATGGGAATGCCTTCTGTGTTCCTCATTCAGAGTCTGGAGTCTTCTCCCCCAAAGATGGCACATTTCAATGTGTGTAGATGTATGGGGTCCCCTCCTGACTTGGGGATAGGGCTTTCATTTGGAGCAAAGATGGGGCTCACTGTAGTTCTCAAAGAGCAAATATGATCCCTGATACAGGATGGGGGGTGTTTCAGGGTTACAGACATGTAGTCGGGTCTGGCTGGTGCCCTGACATGACGCAGTGGGGTCTGGTACCCTGACATGACGCAGTGGGGTCTGGTACCCTGACATGATGCAGTGGGGTCTGGTGCCTGACATAATGCAGTGGGGTCTGGTGCCTGACATAATGCAGTGGGGTCTGGTGCCCTGATATAACTCAGTGAGGTCTGGTGCCCTGACATAATGCAGTGGGGTCTGGTGCCCTGACATAACGCAGTGGGGTCTGGTGCCCTGACATGACATGACACAGTGGGGTCTGGTGCCCTGACATGACGCAGTGGGGTCTGATGCCCTGATATAACTCAGTGGGGTCTGGTGCCCTGACATAATGCAGTGGGGTCTGGTGCCCTGACATAATGCAGTGGGGTCTGGTGCCCTGACATGACGCAGTGGGGTCTGATGCCCTGACATGACACAGTGGGGTCTGGTGCCCTGACATAATACAGTGGGGTCTGGTGCCCTGACATAATGCAGTGGGGTCTGGTGCCTGACATAATGCAGTGGGGTCTGGTGCCCTGATATAACTCAGTGAGGTCTGGTGCCCTGACATAATGCAGTGGGGTCTGGTGCCCTGACATAACGCAGTGGGGTCTGGTGCCCTGACATGACATGACACAGTGGGGTCTGGTGCCCTGACATGACGCAGTGGGGTCTGATGCCCTGATATAACTCAGTGGGGTCTGGTGCCCTGACATAATGCAGTGGGGTCTGGTGCCCTGACATAATGCAGTGGGGTCTGGTGCCCTGACATGACGCAGTGGGGTCTGATGCCCTGACATGACACAGTGGGGTCTGGTGCCCTGACATAATACAGTGGGGTCTGGTGCCCTGACATAATGCAGTGGGGTCTGGTGCCCTGACATGACACAGTGGGGTCTGGTGCCCTGACATGACGCAGTGGGGTCTGGTGCCCTGACATGACGCAGTGGGGTCTGGTGCCCTGACATGACGCAATGGGGTCTGGTGCCCTGACATGACATGACGCAGTGGGGTCTGGTGCCCTGACATGACGCAGTGGGGTCTGGTGCCCTGACATGACATGACGCAGTGGGGTCTGGTGCCCTGACATGACGCAGTGAGGTCTGGTGCCCTGACATGACGCAGTGGGGTCTGGTGCCCTGACATGACGCAGTGGGGTCTGGTGCCCTGATCTAACTACCTATGTTGCTCTGAGAGAGCCTAGAAAGAATGAATGTGTGAGGACCACACCCACTTCCTGGCCACCCTGAAGCAGCAGCCTGGTGGCCAGGGACTCTCTGTTGCTTTTTACTGCAGGGAGCTGTGAGGAGGATCTGCATGGCATCTTCTCTAGCTCATTTACCCTCTGCCAGCTCCCAGCAAGGGGCTCAAGGGATCTTTATTCCATTACAAGAGAAGTTAGGACCTGTTCTGGGCTAGCTCAGGCAAGATGGCTTCATGTGGGCCCTTCCACCCATGGCGTCCATCGAAAGCTGTCTTCTGCCTGCTGGTTCTCATGGAGGCCCACCCAGAACCAGCTAGATCTTCCTGGGGGGTAGGGCCTCAGCTGTCTCTCAGTGAGGAGAAGTGAAAGCAAGCTTGGGCATCTCTCCCCTACCTAGTCAAGACCCTCATTTGTGTTCCTGTTTCTCCGGGGCCACCAGCAGACGTCTGGTAGGCTATACTGTACAGATGTGTTCCGAGGGCTCCATGGAGAGACCGTGGTATGCAACCCTCCCAAGATGTTCCCTCCAGGCAGCTACCTGTCTGCAGCCAACTTCCCTGGGTTTCCAGACTCCTAAGTTCAGCCTGAGTGAAGGAAGAATGGGCAGGGTCCTGAAAAGGGAGGCCACAGACCCAGGCAAATCTTCAGCCAGGGAGAATCCCCGCCCCTTTCTCAGAGCAAGGAGCGGAGAACTGCAAATCCAAGGTGGCCACAAGAGGGCACCCAATACCCACAGAAAGATCGGGCGTTGCTCTGAAAAAGATGGCTCTGGGAAGGAGCTGTGTGAAGAGGGAGATGCAAACCACACCCGCTGGGCTTAGTCATCACAGGGTTCTTGTGACAATGATCTCATGGGCCAGGTGTGTTTGCTTTTAGGGGAGACCTCAGTTTAACCGCTTGGTTCACTTACTCATAGGTGCATTTATGGAGTGTCTGCTGTATGCAAGGCCAGGTAAATCTGGAAGGGTCCCAGCACTGGAAAACCACCCAGCCCATATTGGGCCAGGAAGTTCATTGCTGGGGGACTTTTAAAGGATGCTTCAGCACGCCCCCTCACCGGAACCACACAAACCGTCACCCGCACGACACTATCCTTGCAACCTGTTGTGCATGGTCCTTCCTCTGTATTAGTCACTGTAGTAGTTTGAATGAGAGCTACCCCCAGAGGCTCAGGCATGTGGTCACTTGGCCTCCAGTCACTGCTTGGTGAGGTTTCGGAGGTGTGGCCTTGCTGGAGGAAGTATGTCACTGGGATTAAAGTGACATACTTTGAGACATACTTTGAGATTAAAACCTCTTGCCATTTCCTTTGAAGATGTGAACTCTCAGCTGTGGCTTCAACCACTGTGCTTGCCCCCTGCCATTGCCCACCGTAATCGCTCTGGACCCCTAAGCACAAACACATTCTCCCTTCTGGATGCTTTTGGTCATGGTGTTTTATTACAGTGACACAAAAGGATCCAATACAGTAATTTTCTTCAGAGTTGTGACAAAATGTCTTTCAGAAACAATTTCATCGAGGAAGGGTTGTTGATTTAGCTCTCACTTCCTATCCAGGCAGGACAGGAAGCCATCAGGGGCTATATCCTCAAGGACCTACTTCCTCCATCTAGGTCTCACTTTTCCTAGGTGTCCAGACCCTCCCTAAACAGTGCCGCCATTCAAGCATTCAAATCGTGAGCCTGTGGGCGAGAGACCATATTCTAACCATAATACACCTGAAAGAACATTGTGTTCAAACTTAGTTCAATTCAGTAGCTCAGCCTACACAGAAAGTCCTGTAGGTCAGAACTAGTCTCAAGTGTGCCACAAATCCCTTTTCTTCTATAAGTTTCCCTGTGAGGTCTAGAGGGGGCATACCTAAGATGAAGACTTTAAAGGTGGAAGTCACAGCCCTTGTCCCAAATTGATACCCTGCAGTTAATATGTATATAAGGACTCCTGGAGTTGCCGCAGTAACTGGTGAATACATGCATAGATGCTAAATGAGTTTTAAGTATCAGTCTGGCCCATTGGATTCCTGACACGATTTCTACAGAATAGGGCATTAAAGTTTCCATTCAGGAAGCAGTGTCACTCTACCTACAAGAAACAAGACTCAAAACTGTTCTTCACCAGTAGTGCCGTTCTGCCCACAGGTCAGTGTCCAGAGAATCTGGCCATGCAGATGCTGAAGGCTGAGGAGAAGCCCTCTGGTCTATAAAACAAAGTCGGGGTAAACCCTGCCTACAGTCAGCTCTGTGACCTCAGGGAAGAGAGGGGCAAGGGCCAGCTCATTTTGGAACCCTTTACTGTGGGTAAGGATGGAACCTCTAGGATACCCAGGAAGCTGCTAGGAACCATCTGAGGATACCCAGGAAGCAAACAGCGGTGGGTTATCTCTTGGAGACCGGAGATGGGAGGGGTGCTTCTGCACTGGCATGGTTAAAATAAATTCCTAGCATGAAGGGAATACAGAACCAACAAGTCAACTAACCAGAGCAAGCACTTCCTTCTTGCCTGATGGAAGCCTACTGTTCTAGCAGCTAAAGCCTGCCCTGGAGGGCTCAGCCCACTGGCCCCACCCCACACATATGCAAACTGGAATCCTGATTGCAGGTTGTCTGTGTTTATGGCTAAAATATTACCAGTGATCGACACGCAGACCTTTCTCCTACATTGTCATTTTATGTTAATTGAACACCCCTGTTAATCTAATAGAGTTTAGATTTATGTAGGATTCTGTAGGGCATCATATTTTAATCAATACACATTCCACATTCAGACAGACAGATGCACAAACTCTCCCCCATCCCTGCTCTTGGATCCCATCAGCTGTCAATAGTGCCCAGCTGAATCCTGCAGTGAACTAGATTGATGGGTCCAAGCATGTTCCGTTCATCACACAAATTAACTTTTGGGGGAAAGGATGTGAAGGGTCATAGGGTCATGCAGCATCTCCAAGAGAAGAGGAGCTCTAAGTTATTTATCTGGGAGAGTTGGAGTGGAAGCAGGAGGCTGGGCTAGAATGCCACCGCATGGGGGCACTGCCATGTGGGCACTGTCAGGGTGAAGCGGGATGCACTTTGTATCTCATGGACAGACAGGTGGGGCCAGTGCTGCCTCTGGGTGTTGCTGTCCCACAAACCCTGGGGCTGGTCATGGATACCCGGATGCTATAGGAGCAGAGAGACTCTCTCACTCTGTGCGGCTCTGCCTGCCCTTCACTCTGTGTGTGTTAGTACCAGCACACTGTGGGTGGTACAATCCGTAAGCAGACAGTTGTATAAGAAAGCGGGCTAAGCAAGCGATGTAAGCAGCATTCTTCCATGGCCTCTGTATCAGCTCCTGCCTTGGCTTCCCTCTGTGATGGACTGTAAGCCAATGTTCCCCTAAACTTCTTTTTTTTTTTTTTTTTTTTTTTTTGGTCAGTGTTTTATCATAGCATCAGAAAGCAAATGGATCTTCAGGTGGCAGGGCCTGTGAAATGTCTTCCCTACGGATATTTGTGACACCCAACAGGGACCCATGGAGCAGAAAAGGATGTTAGCAAAGTTTGCACCATCAAGGCCAACTGATTTCTTGGTCTTCAGAGCTCTGGGAGCTGCTGCACAGCACTCCTCAGAGGGACTGAGTCTGAGGAGAGCAGAAGCTGCATTTGCTTCCTGTTATCAAGATAAGTTACTTCTGGGCCTTCCCTCTCAGGCTCCTCTGGCTTACCCCACCACTGACTGTGCCTGCCTCTGTGGCCAACCACGGAGTCAGCAGAGTGACAGCTGTCCTCAGGGGAATAGCCTTTGGCATTTGGACAGGAGAGACAGGAAGACCAGATAAGGCTCTCACTCAGAGATGCTCTCCAACTGCCCCCAGGCGCCACTCAGCCAAGGACATTCAGCATTTTGGGCAGATTATGGGAAGGTTTTGCTGTCCATGTTCTCAGCTGCTTTGCCCAGGTCTCAGGGAAAACCCCTTTCCCCTGAGCCACCAAGGCACCAAAAGGTAGTGACGGCTGTGCTTGTTTGCAGGGCTCCTCCAGAGGCACAGAGAAAGTCTCCCAGGGCTGCATCCCTAGTCTGTAACCAGCCTTATCTTTTATAACTTTAAGTCCTAAAACTTCTATAGCATGAAGCACACTGTGTTGGGAATGCTTTCTTCCATCTCTAAGGATGTACTTATGTTGTTTTGACCCTGGTGCCATTAGACAACTCCACAGGGATGTGGCTCAGGTCGGGCAGCAGTGGCTGTGGCTCTGCTATGTATGTGGGTAAACGGATCTGCTCTTCAGTTGGCCAGCTCAAGTATTTGGGATGTACTGAGCCTAGAGGCCCTAATCCCACAGACCCCAGGCCGGATTCTATTCCTGTGTAGCTGTGAGAGAAAGCCTTGGAGAGAGAGTCGGGGGAGGCAGAGCTGGCACACTGGGGGGCTCTCTCTCCATTTCCTTTCACCTTCTTTTCGGAGGCAAAGGTGTATGTGTCTCAGGCTGACTTTTTGGTTTCCTGGCCTTCTGAACTGTTTGGTCTATCTCAGACTCTTGATCCAGATGATGCGGTCTGAGGACCTCAGGGAGTGAGAGGTGTTCAACAGTGAGGGCCTGGTGACACAGGTCTGAAATACCAGCTACTCAGGAGGTGGGAAGATCATGAGTTCAAGGCTACAGAGGAAGTGTAAGAGCAGCCTGGACATGTGGGGAGCCTGTCTCAAAATAAAATTAATGTTGTGGAGGCTGGAGAGATGACTCAGTTCAGTGGTTAAGAGTGCTCACCACCACCAGTAACTCCTTCCAGGGATCTAGTGGTCTCTTCTGGAACTCAGAAGGCACCTGCAAGCATGTGGTATTTATAAACTCATTATATATATATATATATATGAGTTTATATAATATATATATAATGAGTTTATATATATAATGAGTTTATACATATATAAAGCTTTAAAGAACTGAAGTGATGTATGGCTTAGAGGTAGAACACTTGCCTAGAATCCCCCAGTGAGGGGTTGGGAGTCTGGCTCAGTGGTAGAGCCCCTGCCTAGAATCCCCCAGTGAGGGGCTGGGGTGTGGCTCAGTGGTAGAGCCCCTGCCTAGAATCCCCCAGTGAGAGGCTGGGGGTGTGGCTCAGTGGTAAAGCCCCTGCCTAGAATCCCCCAGTGAGGGGCTGGGAACAGTGCTTATCCCTAAAGTGCTTTCCTAGAATGTATGAGGCCCTGGGTTCCATCCCCACTACATTAAAAAATATTAAGATCATTCAGGAAGCACCTGTTGTAGAACCCAAGTCCAGTTAATTACCTCTTGAAAAGAACAAGTTGCTTGGGTGAGAAGAAGCTTTATTGTATAATCTAGCAAGATTAAGCATGGTAGACCAGTTACCCAAAACATCATCATCACACAGGTTTCCTATTTCCTTAAATCCTTAGGAGAATGTGAACCCAACAACTAGTTACCTACTGACCTGGATCAATCTTAAAGCAGGAAAGCAGAGACTGGGGAAATTTCCAGCAAATAGACCCCAGGCTGCTAGTTTAGATGATTAATGAGGTCTGTGTGCTCAGAAAGGCTCAGGCTTTTTCCAGCAAGGCTGGTCATAAGCACGTCTGTGTTTACTGTCAAATTCCATACACTTAGAGAAGCATCTAAATGCTAAGGCTCTTTGAATGTGGTCTATTCCAGGTTTATGTGTTACTTTCCCCCAAACTTTTATGTTAAAAGGAAAGGCTTGTTTTGGCTCATGGTTTCTAAAGCATCATCATGTCCTGGTGAGGAGAAGGTCATGCCTGGGTTGTGGTGGCAGTGAGGCTTGTGCTTCTTATATCACAGCAGGAAGAAAGCAGAGAGAACAGGTCAGCATCGGGGGCTACATTGTCCATTCGGGTCCCACTTGCTCTCCATCCTTCAAATAGAACCTCTAGCCAGGGGATCAAAGCTTTAAAAATGTGTCTGTAGGAGACATTCAGATCCAAACCACAGCACAGGGTACACACAGGTTATTGCTTTCTTGTCCCCCTCCCCACCCCCAGCACTGTCTGATGTCTGCTGATGATGACCCTGGGGACACAGCTTGCTGTGTGACTAAGGTGGCTTTCACTCTGTAAGTCACACTCACGCCAAAAAAGGGGTAGCCTTTTTCTGGACTGCGTTACTTGGGAACATATCTCTATTTGCAAAAATCCATTATAACCCCTTTGTTGTTGGAGACCCAGTTAATAAATGAAGGTAGCGTAGACTATGATTTCAAATCAGTTTAATAAAATTATTCATGTGGATTTTAAATCATTTTTACAGTTGATTTGGCATCTGTGACTGGTTTATAGATTATGATATAGGATGGCGTTTGCATCTTTGCAATTTTATTCCAATTTTGAAACTGTACAAATATTAATTTTTGCTTCAATAATGGAACCTTTGAGAATTAAACTTGTCTTCCCTCCATGCACATCTTATGAAAATGATTCTGCTATGATTCAAAAAATACTCTGGAGAAACTTCTTGTAGAGAATCCCTTTTAATAGGGACTAAAATGGGAGTTACTATCTTAAAATTTCTTTTTTAGAGAATGGGCCTTGGTGATGCACACCTTTAATCCCAGCACTGGGGAGGCAGAGGCAGGAGGATCTCTGTGAATTCAAGGCCAGCCTGGGCTACATAGTGAGACCTACAAAGGTGAACAGTTTTCAAGCAGTGGGATTTATTTATGGGATAAAACAACCTGTTACTATTTTGACAACAGAATAAAGTTCTGAGAGTTCTTGAAATGGTTCTGTAAGGGTGATTGACAAGTCCCATTAAAGTAAACATTGGCTCATCCCCAGTGTGCTATGCCTGGGTCAAGTGGGACATTTAGCTGGGACTTGGGAGAGAGCAAGGCTTGATGGATCAGCCTCCATATGCATGGTGCGCAGGACTGTGGACTTCTTGGCTTGGGTGTTGTGTGTTGCTATGCTCTGTGTTAGTCAGTTCTATATTGTTGTGTTAGGTATAGAGAAAGACAGTTTATTTTATGTGCTGGCTAGTTTTATGTCCACTTGACACAAGCTAGAGTTATCTGAAAGAAAGGAACCTCAATTGAGAAAATGCCTCCATAAGATGTGGCTGTAAGGCATTTTCTTAATTAGTGATTGATGTGGGAGGGCCCAGTCCATTGTGAGTGGTGCCGTCTCTGGGCTGGTGGTCCTGTGTTCTATAAGAAAACAGACTGAGCAAGCCATGGAGAGCAAGCCAGTAAGCAGCACCCCTCTATGGCCTCTGTTTCAACCCTTGCCTCCAGGATTCTGCCCTGCTTGAGTTCCTGTCCTTTGATGATGAATAGTGATATGGAAGTGTAAACCAAATAAACTTGTTCCTTCCCAAAGTTGTTTTGGTCATGGTGTTTCATCTCAGCAATAATAAGCCTAACTAAGACACTTTAGCTCATGGTCTCAAAGGGTTCTGTCCATGGCCACATAGTCTGCTGTGTCTGGGCTGTGTTGAGACAGAATTCCATAGAACATATGGTTGAGAAAGCCATTCACCAGGGATTAGAATGAGGAAGGGGCAAAGGACAAGACACATCCTTCAAGGGCACACTTCCCAGTTACCCAATTTGTCCAATCAGGCCCCATTTCCTAACAGCCCACTCAGTATCAGTTGTTAGTCCACTTAACCCTTAGATGATATTAGCACTCTTTGGAGCTATTCACCTCTCAATAGTGCTGTCTGCTGGGGACCAAGCACAAGCCTTTCAGAGGACCCCTTCAACCCTGACAATACCGTGATCTTGACTGGCAAGTGACTAGTGTGCAGAGTTACACTTGACCCCCTCCAGTTGCCCTCTGAAGGGTGCTATGTGATCCCTGATGTTCCCACAGAATGCACTGCATCGGAAGGGGCAGGGTTCCAGTCCCTCACTCCCTGGCCACATTCAGCCACACTCAGCCATTTGTCCTTTTGCATGGGTCTATAGTTACTTCCCCCTTTCACTGTGGTGAGGTTTGCCCTGGTAGGACACCCACTGCCTACTACCACAGGTGGGCCATTTCAAGGAGCAGACAGAACTAACAGCATGTGCCCCCCTCCTTTCTGGACCCTGTCTTGTTTGGAAGCTTTAGAATCATACCACAATACTTTCACATGACACACTTCACAGAGCAAAAGAGATGGGCAGGGCCAGTACTCTTGGTGTATTTTGTTGTCATGACACCTTTTCTAAGCTCCTTAAAACATGGCCACATGAGGACTCATGTTTGTGTGCTAGGTGTGGGCTGCCCTTCTGGTCCAGGGCATCTGGTGAACCTTGGGTGGGAGACTGCCCAAATCAGCTCTTGGAAACAGGGTGAGTGCTCACTGTCCCCTGAGCCTGGAACTCACAGACAACCCCCACTGTCTTCTGAGATCACCCAACTTCCTCCCAGGGTACAGAAGAAGCAAAGCTCTGCAGCACTCCTCCACTGTGGTAGAGAGTGTCAAGAGCGCCCTTCTTCAGTGAAAACTGCTGTTTCAAAAGCAAATATTCAATAGGGCTTGAGGTAGGAAATCAGACCCAGAAGAGTCCTTGGAAGAACAGAACCTAGGGAGGGTGAGTGGCACATGCAATCAGCATGCTGAGGCAGGAGGCTCATGTTCAAGGCATGCCTGGGCTACAGAGGAAAGTCAAGGACAATCTGGATAATATGGGGAAACCCTGTCTCAAAATACAAAGTAAAGAGAGCTCAGTTGAAAAGCTCCCAAGGATTTGAGAGGTGTAGTGTCTAGGCCTACCAAACAACTTATCCAAAAGGAGGAGGGAGGGAGGGAGGAGGGAGAGAGAGGGGAAGGAAGGAGGGGAGGAGAGAGGAGTGTAGAGGTGGAGAAAGAGGGAGAGAGAGGGAGGGAGGGAGAGAAAGCATCAGAAAGTATCCAGTAACTATCAGAAGTAAAGGAGTGGTGTCTGCAAGGGCCCAGAACATCTAAAAGTCCTCAGTGTCTCCTCAGTGAGCTGGGCTGGGCATGGCTGTATTCTGACTCCGCACCCTGAATGGAATGTTGAAGTGCTTTGGGTACCTGACTCAAGACCTATGTTCATCTCTTCTATGCCATCTAATTCCAAAGGTTGGAGGACCTAGAAGGAGAGCTGCAGGCATCAGGCTGTAGGCACAAGTGCTGTATTGACCCTCTGCCTGCTCCTTCCCCAGTAGACCTTTATCACCAAACCAACCACGATCCTCCACTATGCCTCCCTCAGTGCTCCCTCCAGTATAAAGCATGAAGCACTTTCTATAGACAGCAGGGAATGTAAGGAGTAGCCTGTACTGTTTAATTTGTAGAGCAGAGTCAGGCTCTGAGACATCCTGGAGGCTTGGGAGACAGACAAGCATCCTGGAGAATCTAGGTTGGCTCGAAGCCTCCCTGGACTCTGGTTCCCATCTGGACTCTCCCATGGAGATGTTGCTGACATGGGGCTGAGAAATCCACGTTTTCTCTACCATTCATTACACCTCTCCTGCTGCTAGGCAAATCTCATTCCAGCCACATAATTGGGAGATGCCAGGTGATGCTGAGAGAGCCCAGAGGCCACAGAAGTCAGTGAATGCTCAGTTTCAGAGACCCCAGAGGGTGAGCCATATCTGGAGCAGCCTGCCCTGCATCGCCTTTCAGTTTAGTTTTCTTTCTTTGAGCCATGGTCTCATTATGTAGCCCAGGCTAGTCTAACTCACCATTCTCCTACCTCTGCCCTCGGAATGTTTGGAAAATAGGCGTGTGCTGCCACTACCAGCTCTCAGCCAATACTTGTGGACTTCCTCTGGGTTCTGGATTCCATTCCTCACACTTGGACCCATGAGCATGTGTTTCACCCCTTTCTGCTTCCCAGCAATTCGAGGGTTAGACCTTCATTTGGGAGTACGGAGGTTACATGTTACAGATGTGAGACATGCCTGGAGACAGTTAAAATCACTCCCACCCCTCCTTGCCAGACATCTTCCTCTCAGAGCAGGGTGGGGGAAGCTTCCTTAGGTGCCAGCAACAGGTGATTTATGCTTCCAGGCACAGGAGAGGGATGGCGAGGCCGCCAGAGCCTTAAATCCCATTGCCAGCAGCATGGAGACTCATTCAGTAAAGGGCCCTTTAGCTAGATGCCAGCCTGATTTTTTTTTTTTTATTTCTGAAACTTAGTCCATCTGTGCTGGGGATTATCAGTAATGGCTTCCCTTTTACAGCTGCTTCTTAGTAATCTCTGAACAGAGAGCAATTTCGGGCCAGGTAGTTGGATTACTGAGGCGCAGCCTGGATGGTGAAGGGAGGGTCTGTAGCGGGAGAAGTGAGGTATGCTGGGGAGGGCACTCAGGGGACCCTGGAGTATGAGGTTTCAGCAGCCGGGGAAGAACACAGTAGGCAAGGTCACTTTGTGACTGTGTGGCGATCCAGGCTCCGAGGCTGTCCCTTCAGGACCTCATTGAAGGCTGAAGCCTTGGTATAGGCAGCAGGGAAGGACTGTATTGGGAAGAGGTGCAGGCAGGGAGGTCAGAGGCAGGTGCTGCTGGCTCCCAGCAGTCTGCAGACCTGATTGTCTTGGCCCCCATGGAGCCTCTGAAAGCCTGGAATTGGTACTTAACATTTAGTACTCAGGGGAGTTCGCATAAAAACCTGTGCTTCTGGCTTCTCTGGAAAATTCAGAGAACTCACAAGCTTTGGTCTGTTCCTGTGAGGTGGAGATAGGCTGGAGGCTCAGCCAGGTAGCAGCTGTCCTTCCTGACAGACCCAGGAGTCTGGGTGCCCAGCCTGTTCCATGTTAGGAACCTGGCCAGCATCTCACCACTGGGCCACAAGGGACACACCTTCCTGTTCCTGCATGTACTGTGTAATCTGACTGGCCTAGGTCAGAGGAAGTCGTGTAGGAGGCAGGACAGGTCTGGGGCAGATGATGTGGGCAGAGAACAGGGTCAGTCTCTGTGAGGACAATGCTCTCAGAGAGAGAGGCAGGTACAGTCCATAGTCTAATGACCCCCAGCACATCCTTCTTTAATCATTAGGGCACAGCACAGAGTACCTTTCATGTACCTCACATTTTGGGCACCTCCCTTCCAATGTTCCAAGTCCCTGGGGAAGCTTCGCTCCACCTTGGACGATCTGGTTGGCAGCCTGAGTGTGTGTGCATAGAAGGGGCAATCACTTCCTGGGGCAAAGGAACCTGAGAAGACTATCTGTTTATTTGTAGGCAGAGTGTTACTCAATAGCCCAGGCTCTCCAGAAGGAAAGTCTCATCTGCTCAGCCTCCCAAGTGTGAGATTATAGGAACAGATCACTACCACCCCAAGATCCAGGAAAGTCTTTATTTGCCAGGTCTGTGCACCGGGCCTCTTCGAGGGCTCTGTTGGGGAGGGCAGGGTACAGGTGTGGAGAGCACCCACAGACAGTGTACTCAGCACCCAGGCAGCAGGAAATCCCTTCCTTGCTGTGTCTTCTCCACTTTTGTGTGGACATCAGTCTGGGGAAGCTTGGTGGCGTCTCCCAGCCCTCAGCAAGGCATTCTGCCCAAGAGAGACTAGCGTTGGTTTGTTTATTCAGTTTTTTTCTTCCTCATTGTCATAACTTGGGTTCCAGGGAGCTGGTCTGCAGCCACATTCAGAGGCAGGGAACTGGTGAGAGGCAAGCTCATTTGATGGTTTCTAATTACTAAGGCAAGGGAGTCCTCCAGTCCTCACCATCCATCCGTTTGCAGCCTCTGGTCTCTGGGTAGCACCCCCCCCCCCCACCTCGATGGCACCTCTGGAATCTGAGATGGTGTCAGCCCAGCCAACATGGACGACAACAGACATTAATTGCATCCCGGAGGAGGCTTTACTGAAGTTGGGGTCACTCCACTGTGGCGTCCGAAAGCGCTTTGTGCATTCTCCACAGTGCAAGAAAGAGAGGGAAAAGGAGAGTCTCAGCCGCACAGGCTGGAAGAAAAGGGGAAGAAGTTCTCGGTAGGCTCTGAAGGAGAACAGGGAGGGAGAGGCTGGAGGACCTCGATGCAAGAGGCCCATCTATCCATCTCTAAATCCCACTGCCTTGTTACTAATCTACCAGGCCATGGCTCTAAATCTTAACTGCAAGTCTCAAACCACAACCACACACACGTGCTTGGGATTTATCCATACCACGTCTCCAGATACACTGAACGAGAGCCCACTGTGTGCAGAGGACTCCAGGCCAGCCGGAGGTTCCCATTTCGAGAGGGAATCCACCAGGGAAATTTATGAGACTAGATCTGAGTTCTCTCTCCCAACACATGAATTGTGTTGATTGTGCCTGCAGCAGAGTACAGCAGCACACATGATGTACATGGGCACAGCCAGCTTCATGTAGATTCTTAGTAAGTGACCAGCTCTCCGAGGAAGCTGGCAGGGGTATCCAACACAGAAGCTACACCCATTTCTTCGGAAAGATGTTTTCTCCCTTGCCATCCCCAAGGGACAATAGACCAATTTGGAAGAACTTTGAGAAACATTGGCAGGGTCACTTCACTGTCCCTCCTCATGTGGATTCTGTAGGGATGATGTCATTTCTTCCCTGAGAACCCTTACCCCCAACCGCACCTTCCTTTTGGACCAGAGAGGAAAGTAGGATGGGGGGAATGGGTGGTAGCTCATTCTCTACCCCACTGCCATCCACCCAGCCCCGGAGATACCATCTCTCCATGGTATAGACAGAATCACCTGTCTGTTTTTGGCACTAACACCTTCCTGAAAGCCGTAAGAATCTGGTGACCTTCACTCCGGTCTCCATGACGACAAGATGGTATATGTATAATTAGTTCAGGCTTATTTTAGGACCAATTCTCTTTTATTTTAGGGCAATGCGAGCTATGATAACTGTAAGCATGTTTACGAGGCGCGCGAGGCTTAGCTGAAATGTGCCAACAATTCTAGTCAAACAGATGGTGACCCCTGATTCAACTTGCCCTCATTCAATTATTCAGCTGTATTTAATTTTCCTCCAAGTGACTCACATGCCATTCAGCCACCTCTCCTCTAGGTGGCACTAAAGACCGTCTTTATGGCTATGATAAAAGGTTGCTTGCTTGGTCTCTGAATTTTCTGCCTGGCCTAGGCTGGCAAGGAAGATAACAAATCTTGCATTTGAACAATAGTTTCAACCTAATATCAAATGATACGAACGGGTGGAAAATAATTGGGTCAAATTGTATGTGGTTTAGCTATGAGCTCCCAGCAAGCTTGATTCTAAAGAGGGATTTAAAAGATTTTCCAGGTTTAATATCCTCCCAAATAATTTGTTTGCAGTTTGCGAGATGCTGTGGTGTTAGAACTGATGAAATGATGGAGGGGAAGTTTTGTATGCCTCCTCAAAACCTCTTTAGTTCCACTTTGGTAACTACCAGCCCACCTCCTTTGAACCTGGAGGGCATCTGACGGTCATTTGTTACCTTTCTCTCCTGACGTCCCCACCCGCCTCTCCACGTTTTCAAGCTCACTGGTCTTTCAAAACCCACCGTGTTCTAAAGAGGATGGAATTAAATGTCTTCCCAGTCACAGGAGTTGGTGAGGCAGTGAGCCTGTGCCCTGGATCCCCAATCGCTGCAGAGTGGACTCGGAGTCTCAAAGAATAAACAATTCTCTTAGCTGTCCCTTACCCTATTTCACCCCAATTCCTTTCTTCTCTAAATGGGGGGTCATGTAAGACACACTGAACCCACAATTCTCCTCAAGCAGGGCAGCACAGGCAAGTCAACCAGCATGAGTCATACCTTACACACATGAGGAACTGGTGTATCAGCCATTTTGCCTAAGCTCTTTGCCTTAGAAGAGTCTTGTAGCAATTTACACATTTCTCCCCGCACCCAGTGGTCACCTCACTTCTCAGATTCCTGGGGAACACTAGATATTTTACTGGTCTTTAATTTGGTCAGGCCACAAATGAAAGAGCTGCACATGCAAACCAAAGTCACACAGATCCACACCGACACCAGCATCCCCATGCGTGAACTGCTTCTAGAGACAATGGGTTGGGTTTTTTGGATCCATGTTGCAAGGTTCTGGCAATTTCTGGTTCTCTTTTCCTTTCTGTTTAGGGACAGAATGGTGGGGACAAGAGCTGAGGCCCCCACATTCAGCCTCTGTTTCCAGAGGTTCTTGTTGAAACGCTGGCTTTATTTGCTTTCATGGTTTTGTTGTTTTACCTATAGGGTTCACCCTGATGTGAATCAGGGGCTGTCACACATGATGATGTCATGGAGCCTGATTGATGGTGGGTAGCCACCTGCAGCAGCCGGGACCTGACCCTGGCCTAACTAGCACAGCTGGCCTCACCAAGCCCCAAAGGCAGACACAGCTGGACTGTGCCCTGTTTGTATGAGGGACAGTCAAACCTAACCTATTATGGCCATTATGACTTCACTGCAGGATCCAGTGGGTTAAGTGGGAAGTGGGTGTCTCAATTACAGCTATGCCAAACTAGGAAAATTGATTTACCTTATACTCGGGCACTTCTCTTGGGGTACCAGAGGCCGCTTATCCTTGCCACGCTTAGGTAAATTTGGAGTGGGAGAGTTTCATTAAGTTTCTATAAAGAATTGAGCAAAACAGTCAATGTGAGTCCCTGGGGTCTTTGTGTTCTCTGCTCTGAGCCCATGTGTCAGCCACTCTGTAGGGACAGAATGACAGAGAAGGGTGATTCAGGAGGAACTAGTGGTGTCCCATGTCCTCTCTTAGCCTCTTCTGAGCTGCTGGCTGTTCCTGTAGGGCAAGGAGGCAGGCGCATCAGGGGATTCTCACAAACAGGGAGCACTCTCATTAGTGTATGCCTCATGTGAGCCTGCATCCGCTCATACATACAAGAGCCTGGCATTTTCTAGGGTCGTCTATCCCTCTCCAGCTTGGCTCTTTACAAATTGGGTACAGGAACCACTCTGGGATGGTCCGGAAACGGGGAGAGATAGGCAGGGAAGCATCCAGGTGGCCTCTGTGGGCAATGCCTTTGTTAGCCATGTTATAATTGACAAACAAAAGCAGACAAACGAAAAGAAACCAAAATGTCATAGAAATCAGGGCTTTTCCCGATCTCTGGCTTCAATGTGAATTTATTCTTATTACAAAAATATGTCACGGCATGTGGTATTGTATATTAAAGAAATACCCCTGGACCGGAGCAGCAAAGGCTGCTGGATGTTGTCCCTGGTGCTGCTACCACCAGGGTTCTTGGCCTTCCTGGAGGGCTGGAGCCCCATCCACCTTGCCATCTCACCACCACTTCAAAGATGCCAAGTTTCTGCAGCTCTTGGAGTATTGTTTCCTTTGTTCTGAAGACTCTCTCCACGAGGCCAACTGTATCTTTACAAAGAAACTGTGGGGCAGGACGGGAACCTAGGTGAGACTGCAAGGCCCTGGCAGGTGGCTGTGCGCACGCAGAGGCACAAGCCAGGGCAAGTTTGTTCTCTTTGGTGCGGTTCGTATCCGTGACCTCCAGGCTCACCAGAGGCTCTGAACTTCCCTCTGGTGTCCGCCGTTTTCTCAGTTTCTGCCTTTAGTTAGATACCAATGGCTCATCCCACATTACTCACTCGTGGAGTTCCGAGATGACCATTTCAGGAGTGTGTTCTGTCCCTAACTGACTTGTTTTGCAGCGGCCAGGCTCCCTACGACTCCCAGGAATCCACTCTTCACTTCTCCTTTTCATCTTGTTTTGGGGGAAGAACCTACTCTTCCTTTTCCCTGAAGGTGGCAGTGAAAGGAAAAAAATGAGTCTTTTTGAAGAGCTAAGGATTTTGTTACAAAGCAGATGGAGCACTGGGCATCCCCGTTGTCCCCCTGTGTGCCCAAAAGGGTTGGTAAAGGAAGCTATCACCCCACAGAGTGGCATTCGCGAGAGGCAAGGTTGCTCCCCTGGCAATGTGGCAAGCCAGCCCAGCGCTGAGTGACCGTGGGCTCAGCCAGCCTCCTCGTCCCCGCTTTAGTCCCTCACCAGGATAATTGAGGATCATAACGCTGAGGAAGAGCACAGAGGCTCCCGCGGGCTGTCAGGTATCTGCTAGTGTCTTCATGTCATCCGTCAGCATTGAGCCTCTCTGTCATCTCTCCTCAGCCTTCAGCGTCGCGTGCTCTCATCGCGTTCATTATCCCGGCTCAGGCCAGCCCTCCCCCCCACTCCCCCCACCCAGTAAATGCATCTTTGTGCAACTCTCAGTCTCCGATTATGAATCGATGATCATGTGGTATAAGAGAGATAGATGGCTTTTAGTCGCATCTTGGCTTCCCTAATTGTAAAATATTAGTTACATTACACTGTGTCTTTTGATTAATGGAACTTATTTGGAGTAGCCTATCCAAACCCTCCCCCTTCCACAGCCCTCCACTGACTTTTGAGAATTGAGTGATTTCACTTAAAGCAGACAAATAGGCCCTTCAGTGAGGAGATAGCGAGGCTGCGATACTGAGGACCAGACAGACTCTGCAGACACAGTCCTGTGTTCTTGAGAAAAGCTCAGCCGAGCAAGGGCCAGCCTCACACCTCGGATTCACACTGGACAGGGGATTTCTCCTTCCGTGTCATTTCCCTGTCTTGGCAAACAAAACCCATCTTGCTGACTTGCAAAACAGGATGTGAAACAAAATTTAATTAAAATTAAATAAAACGCAGATTGCTGAATCCCCACATCCAGCTTTCGAGGAGCCGGTCAAATCTGAACTTTGATGGATTTCAGCCCTGGCTCTGCCAGGGAACTCCCTTCTTCCCAGATGGGATGTGGCTTCAAAACAGCTTCATGCCCACAGCATTCGACACGGGGAGACATTTGTTCTTTAATTCAGAACTTAGTTGGCACAATTTATTTAAATATGGTCTGTTGATAAGGCCTTTGCCACATGAAAGGGAAAATAGTGGCTAAATCCCTTTATTAGTCAGTTGATCTTAGCCACCAGGCCGAGGAGTGATGGATCCTTTATAAATAACCACAGCCAGCATATTCTTCAGTAGAAATTCAAGGGCATATTCACTTTCAACTTATCAGCTCAATTAAAAAGGTCTATTTCCTGTCAACGGGTGCAGTGTCTGTATCTTGTGAAACAGGAAGGCTTCACAAACTCCCAAAAGACACCACAGATCGGGACTCCAGTATGCATTCCGTTGGGGCATTTTGAGGACACATGCTGTATAGAATGCATGCAAATATTCATATCTATTCTTAGTGTTACCGGAGCTGCCATGTATTTTATTCTGACCTTTGGGATTTTTTTTAACTTTTATTTGTATAATTTTTTTTGCAGACACTGACAATTTTTGTGTTTTCTGGGGACATGCTATTTCATTTAATGGACTAAAGGCAAAAAAAAATCAATTTTATTATGTGCATAGGAAGCTGGTAACATTTTATTTGGTTATTTTTTGAATAGAGTAACAATATGCTTATGGCTGCCAGGAAGAGTGGAGGCAGCAGAGTAAAAGGACCAACTATAAAATTCATATGAGGGGCAAGGTGCTTGCAGAATGGGCCACTGCATCAGCTCAGCCCCCAGCCAGCCCTGTGTTACAGGCTGCAGAGTGAGACCCAACAGAGCCCCACCCGCGGTGCTCTGGGGTACCAGCTCAGGTGCCCCGATGTTTCCCTTCTACCACCTGAGCTCAGATTTGGGAATTTATACATGTGGCTTTTATGCGTGGTTTGACTCCTTGCTCTGAGGAAAGTGTGTGCCAGAAGACTCTTTGTTCTGAGTGTCAAGGGACTTCTTTAAATGTCAGCTGAGTTTGGGCTGCTTTATCTAGCAAAACTCCTGAGGCTGAAAACGTGCACACACACACACACACACACACACACACACACACACACACACGCACCCCAATCTTCTAAAATAGGTTCACGCGTTCCATGATGCAGGTCCATCATATTCTGAGAGTCTTTTACAGAACAATTTTTAATACAGCATGCAAATGCATATTGACAACTACAGCTACTTTTTATATATTCTACAGTATACACATTTGTATGTTATAGATCCATAATACCAAATGTGTAGTAAAATGCCCTATCTAAAGGCAGTTTGGTTGCTTGTGTGTATAAAATGCTCTTACTTGGGTGGCTTTAATTTTCTTACTCAGACTCTGAACCCCCACTTTATACTGATGGACTTCAATATTTCATCTGCCTTGAATATGCACCTGAAGAGGGTGATGTCATGTCTGAGGCTAAATGACAACTCTGCCTTTTGGTGCTGGGGCCAAGCTGAGCTTGGAGTCTGAGACCCTCCCACCAGCATCCTGTACTACATCCTCCCAAACTGGACAGGCTTCTTCCTGTGAGGACTGGTTGGAGAGAAGGCAGCCAGAGCCTTGAAGGACAACAGCCTCTACTGATTACCAGTGGCTGACATTTATAATCCGGGTGGTAGATGAAGCTGCTCTGAGTTCTTTGCTTTATTAGTGATTGGTATTCCCCATGGGACCCAGACACTCACTCTGACAAAAAAAAACAAAAAAACAAAAAAAAAACACATTAGCATTTTTGTAGGTGGGGAAACTGAGGCTTTGGAGGTTTGGAGGAAACTGCTGGAGACTGTGCAGCTGTGTGCTAGTGTCAGAGATGGCTGCCCCAACACCAAGGTCAAGATCTGATTCCTTACACCTGTTTTCAGGCCTTGGCAGTGATTCCCAGATCTCATCAGACTGTGGAGCATCCACAGGACAGGGGTTCACATTCAAAACTGGACCTTGAAACCTGAAGTTCTGTCTCTTTGGGAAGTGAGAATGAGATAGATCAACCTGCCCAACACCTCTTTCCTGACACGTCTTAATGGGAACTGAAAATCCCATTGGGAGGTGCTTGCTGAGTCCCTCCTTCCCCAGGCTCTGGCATCATGTCAGGAGAGGAGGGGTCAGGAGAACTCAGCCATCTGGGGGGATTTTCCCAGTGGGGAAGGTTATTGTTATAACAACAGGGTGGTCATAAAGGAAACACAAGTGAGCTGGGGCTTGGAGATGTACTTAGACACGCTTGTGTATTTTAAATGACCAGTTGGTGACTCAGTGCGGAGGCTCATATCTGTTATCCCCAGCACTGTGGGGCTGAGGCAGGAGGATTATTGGAGGGTAGCCCTGGCCACATAGTGAGATCTATGTCAAAAAAAGTCAGATAATAAAAATCTAAGCAACATATGTTGGCACACAACTTTGATCTCCAAATACAGAAGGCTGAGGCAGGAGAATGAGACTTCAAGACATCCTGAGATACATAGTGAGTTCCAGGATAGCCAGATTACAGACAAACAAACAGCAGAGATGAGAGGCCATTTGGAAGTCAGCAGCTTCCTGAGGTTCCCTCTCCAACCCTCTGGGTTACATGTGGAATTAGCAAACTATAAACCTGGATTCACTGAAGACAGTGACCATAGCAATGGCAGAAAAGAAAAAATAAAAAGAATGTCCTTTCCTATGATTTGGGACTACAAAACACAGAACTGATTTCATTGTTGGAACCAGAAAGGAACTAGGATATGGAGATGGCAGTGTGGCTCAACATTTGGCATCATGTGTTAAAATAAACAAACAAACAAATAAACAAATAAATATCTGTTTCTTAGAATGCAAGTGGCACTCTTCCACCCCAGTGTGCTCCAGCCGAACCTATGTAGTTTGTCTTTATTGACTTCAGGTTTGAGAGTCTATCATGAAAACGAGTTCATTCTCAGGTCACTGGACCCCCAAGACTCCCGAATAGGTTATCTGTCCATCGCCACCTACTGAGTGCCTGGCTTTGTTGGATAATCATGTGGTACACATTCCTGTAAGATGGAGCCCCAGGTGGAGGCAAGAAGTCTCCCTGTCTAGGGTAGACCTTGAATCTGGACACTGAAGCTTGCAATGAGTTTGGGGATGAGACTTCATGGAGTTCATATTCAGGTTCTCTCTCTCTCTCTCTCTCTCTCTCTCTCTCTCTCTCTCTCTCTCTCTCTCTCTGTGTGTGTGTGTGTGTGTGTGTGTGTGTGTGTGTGTATGTGTGTGTGCTGAAATGACGTGTCTATTTGAAACTCTGTTAAGACAGACATGCTTCCATTTGCAGTGCCTACCCTTGTCTGGCTGTTCCTAGCAACCACAGGGTGTTTTTCATTGGATGCCACAAATCCCACCTGCTGCCTTCAGGTTTCCTTAAGGCAGGACTTGGGGGCTCATGGGTGTTCAGAGTCAATACCTAGTCTTAGAATTCTGCTGTGCCACCTGTGCTTCCCTGACACACACACTGGGCTCTTTTGGAACCTCAGTTTCAACCTCCAGGACCTGGGAGGGTTTGTCATGTGAGAGACACTCCAGGGCTGGGCCAGGTTAGTTGAGACTGGCAGAATCTTGGCATCAAGGTGGCTGCTGCATCCTCCAAACAAAAGGCATGGAGTGCCAGTTAACCCATGAACCAGCCACAAACAGAAATCCTCTCCCTTCTCGGCAGCGCGTGTTTCTTCTTTGCCTTCCATTTTACTAAATCATTTCACAACGCATTTTTCTAGCTGAACTGCAGACACTGGCTAACAGTTACGAGTCTTTGATGGCCTGTGGGCCTGTGAGGTTGTTTCTTACAGTCAGAACAAGAGCAGGTATTAGGCTGTTTCCTGAGAGAAGGCTGGAGGTGGGGAGGAGGCCAATTTGTACATACTAACAGTGTCACCAACAAAACCTTGAACATCCTTCCAAAGCAGAGCCAACTGACCAGCTCCTGGAGGAGGCAGAGTTTGTGGGGATCTTTCTGTATCAAGTGGCAACCAGCTCAGGATACTGCCCCCACTCCCCACCCTCTCACACACAGGAGACAGACTGCATCTGGGCCTGTTGTCCCAAGCAGCTGTGGCTGTGGGGAGCCATGCCTGCTGGGGTCCCAGGCCAAATGTAACCGGGAAGATGCAGATAATAAAAATCTACTTGTCACTGAGACATTCCTCAACTGTTAGCAATCAATTTGGGGGCGAGCATGAGGGGGTGGGAAATACCAAAGGACATCAAAGAGGGTCTCACTCACAACTCTGCTCTGTCTCAAGGCTCTGTAATTTGGGAAGGTTCTGTGCTAAGTAATTTGTGAGCCTCCAAACACACAGGTTATTGTTTGTGGACAGATGGCACATTGCGTTTTATCGCTTTTCCTTCTGTGGGTCCTCATACGCAGGACTAATGTGCATTCGGAAGTCTTTGTCTCCTGGCTAAAAATCTCTAATCTAAAACAGGCAATCAAGCACAGAGGCAGGGCTTAGGAGGCATAATCAGAGTTTTAAAAGCAAAGAAGAGAAGGGGGAGGGGAAGCTGGGAACCAAACTGCAGTCAGCACACAGATGTAGAGACTGAGAGAAGATGAGTGTATTGAAAGTGAACAAAATAAACAGGATTCTGATATGGAGAGAGAGAGAGAGAGAGAGAGAGAGAGAGAGAGAGAGAGAGAGAGAGAGAGAGAGAGAGAGAGAGACCTCTAGCCTTGGCCAGCACCTTGGCGCTGCCCTCATCACCCAGTGTGGCCTCTGCTGACTTGCCATCCAGAATCTGGGGGTCTTTGTCTTCACAGGCAGCATGGCCGTGGCTGGGCCTGGGAGGGCCCCCTTCTAGGAGTTTAGGTCGCCCTCACAGTTAAATCATGTTGATACCCAGGAAGGAAATGAACTAGAGGAAGGAGTTCACTCCTCTTTTATTCCTACAGATTTTTTTTTCTTTTTTATTCTGAAGATAGAATTACTGTTTGTAAGCATCTGAAAGTCATTAGGAGCTCTGCAGTCTGTCAGGTGTCGACGCAAGAAACTGCTGGAATCAAACGGGTGCCTGCACCCAGGGCTGGGGATTTGTCATGTGCTGATGAGGAGTTATAATAATATATGAGCAAATCACAAGCATTCTGCAAATTAATCAAATTCTTTTCCCCCTTCTCCCTTGTCTCGGGGAGAGTGGCTTTGCAGGCAGACGTAGGTGAAGCAGCTCCACTCACAGATGGTCGCTCTGGCATCAGATGGAATTTATGTAACAGTAATTCTGAGTCCCTGCCAAAGTAGCAGTGAACACACCAGGGAAGATTGTAGAAGGCAGGCGAGTCGTGTGGTTCTGCTGAGGTTGTTGTGGGAAGTTTAAGGGGGGAAATCTCAAATTTTCTTTTACTGTTTTTGCCTGAAGGGCCAGAAACGGAACGCCATTCTGCCATGGGCGAAATCCGTCATATCTCTCCTTGCTGCTTGCACTGAACGAGCGAGCGAGCGAGCGAGCGAGCGAGCGAGCGCTTCGCAGCTGTTGTAACTGCTGGCGGTGACAGAGCCCCAGACTCCTGATCCTCGCCCTCCCAGTTCCTTACAAGATTGAAAGGGGATTGGGTTCACAAGGTGGCCGCAGCTACACGCTAAAAGACACTGGCCTCTATTGCCTATGCCCGCACCCCTCTCCTCCCACTTCCCCTGGCATTGAGAGACCTACCAGGGCTTTTCTTTTCAAGTGTTTTATTAAATGAAGAGTCTAACAACCCTCACTTTAATTACACACGGGCTTCGTTTATAATTTCCCTGGATTTATTCAAGTAGTTGAAAACGATGGTGCTGGTGATTAAACCGATCGTGTTAGTTTAGCAGGGTGTTGGTGTGTGATGTGTGTGTCATAGGGTGCTTGTATGTACCTGCATGTGGGTGCTCATTCTGCAGCCTCTCTCTGCTAATGACACCCCTATTCTGTTCTCACAACTTCCCCCTTCGGGAAATATTGTCTTGTATGGGACAAAGGGACATAGGAGCTGCCCCTCTGGGTTCCTCGTGTTGAGAGACCCTTTCTCACTACGGGGTGCTTTTTTTCCTCTGCAGAGGGAAAAATCATAGCAAGATGGCGTGGAGACCGCATTATGCAATGGAAGCCCTACTGCTGTGGCTCTGGGTCCCCCCCCCCGCCCTAATGTAAAGCCCTGCCCATTTGTTTTGGTTTACGTGACTACAGAGAAATAAGTGGATTAGAGAGAAACTTTTGCATGCTTCATTGCAGCTGGATGCCGACATCTGTCATTCCTCAGCCATCTTCTGGATCATGCCAGCCAGAGAAAGCAAAGCCTGACACCTTTGATTTTTAGAAAGAGCCTTTTATTAGGGGGAAGAAAAGAGAAGAAAGGAATTGTATTTCTTTTGTGACTCCATGAAAGAGAGAGAGAGAGAGAGAGAGAGAGAGAGAGAGAGAGAGAGAGAGAGAGAGAGAGAGAGAGAGAAATAGCTACCTCTCTTGTGGGCACTATTTATTTATTTATTTATTTATTTATTTATTTGTTTGTTTGTTTGTTTGTTTATTTGGGGCCTGCTGCAACAATAGCGGCAGTCCACCGGCAGGCTGAAAGTTTATGTTTCCTTCTTTTTCCTGCGTCATTTCCTATTGTTCCAGAACTAGTTGTGGGGAATCGGGCACGCTAAGAAGACATGTTTTCAGTATGTCCTGTCCACACATCTCTGAGGATGAAGACCAGGGGTGTAGATGGCTGGCAGGCAGGCAGACACGATTCCTTTATGCAAAGAGGGATTTGTGGCTCTCTCTCACATCCTTAGTACCTAGAACGACACTGCACCTGACAGAATGTGGCTGTTTCTGCTACTGTTTTTAGAGATGCCATCTGCAGGGACCCCCAGCCCTGCAGGAAACACACTAGTATTTTGAAGAAAGATGTGTGTAGGGAATGGATTCTCATCAATAACCTTGGTACCAACTTCTGGAGGACTGGCATTTTACTTACTGTTTTAGGGTCGTCCTGTCCCTCTGGCTGCACGTCTCTTGAATGGGATGCAGTACAGAGCATAGCCCTGGCATAAGCCATGTTACCATCCTGGTGCCCCCTCTCCGATATTTAAAGAAAACAAACTACAAGGAAGGGCCGCTGTGTTCATTTTCAGCCACACAATGGAAAACAGGAAGCCAGGGAAAAGGCCGAGACCACCCACTTGCTTATTTCATTGGGTGTGTACAGGAATGCAGCCCCATCTGGTGCAGACAAGGATGTAAAGCCCTCACCCCTCCTGCCCTCTCACTGCAAGGTAAGGCTGGGCTTGTACACAGGGTCGTGTAAAGCTGAGGTTGAAACCTCAATACTCACAGAGCCTAGATGGGCACACACAGGGTGCAGTGTGCCATAGGGTGAGGAAGTGCAAGACAGTGCATTCCAGGGTGGCAGGGGCAGGCGCTATTCACTGCTTCCCGGAAGATCTTGCCCGACTTTCTGACTTAATCAGGGAAACTGGTAAATCATGTTTTCATGTGAAATCTTTTGTTTGTTTTTAAATGTTGACAGCACACTAGAACTTTTAAAAAGTAATCTTGGGACATAAAGAAATAAATGTGTATATGGGGTGAGTTCCAGTGACTTTGTAGTATCAGTGAGACCACAGGTGCTGCAGGGTGGCCACTGTGTGGGGCAGCTTTCTGGGCTATGGGGCACAGGTCAGAGGAGGTGGTGCCATCATAGCTCCCATCAAAATGTGCCACGCACTCCCCAGACCCCACCAATGAGCACAGTACACTTCAAATTGAGCAAGGCCTTGGGTGCTATCCATGAAATTAGAAAACTGTGGGGACAGAGGTGACCTAGTCACAGGACACTGCGACTTTCCCAGAGAGGAAAACTAACAAAGCAGGCAGGACAAGCCCTGGGATATAACAGACTCCAGGGATAGCTTGCAGGGATAACTCTAGGGGGGTCACCGTTAAGAGAGGCAGCCTTTGAGGAGGAAGGAAGCTTGCTAGGATGATGGGGAGGAGCACAGAAGTGGAAGAGAGCAAGGTGGGGTTTGTGAACTCCCCACAAGACCAGAAGCGGAGAAGAGATTGTCCAAGGTCAGCTGCCTGGTCAGGGCCTCTTTCTCACTCCCTCCGGGCTGTCCCAAACTCCTTAAAGGGGAGAATAAAGCCTGGGCAGAGGGGATCGTTCACCCTAGGGAAGCTCTTGAGGAGGCTGGAAACCTTAACCAGTTTTGCGCGCAGTAGAGGCTGGATAGAATCAGGTACCTGTTCCATACCTTTGACAAGAAAGAGGAACTTTCGGGTTGTAAGGGGGAGATGATATTGTGATAGGTTTGCTGGATGGTCCGGGGGCAAGCAGGGATGAATTTCTAACACAAAAGGCAGTATACTTTGGTCAGGAAGGGACTGTAAGTTAGACAGTCAGGCCTTGAGGCAAGCTGCCCTGGTTGGAAGCAGGGACTGATGAATGGCCGGGGAGGAGAGGTACACACAGGTGCACCCTTTCGATGAACTTAGCTGGCTGAGGGGGTATGGCTGAGAGGTCTCACTGTCGTTCTGAAGGAGCCTGTTGGCCCTTTGGTCCCGATGTTGCTTTAGCAAAGCTTTACACAGGGAAGAGCTGGCTGTTAGCTCCTCTCAGGAATTCCTTCTGTTTGCCCAGGGGCTCAGATATCTGTGTTAGCTTAGCATCCATAAGGCAAAAAGACTCGGGTAAGTCTAACAGGTGTTACAGCCGCTGATGTCAGAATCTCTCTCGCTTTTGCCTTCATTTTGTTTAATATTTTAAAACCAATCTATTAAAAATATAAAAACTACTAGGCTAGCCTTGTTTGAGTCATAGCATCTAGCTCTGACTCACTTTTTTTAAAAAAAATCCTAAGGTTGTGAACCTCAAAAATGCTTAGCACAGGGTCCACAGCCCCACATGCTAAAGACCGCAGAGTGTCCTGCCAGATGGGGAAGCCGCCAGCTTTCCCCACTCCTGGGGTGCACTTCACCCCGAGGCTGGTGTCTCCTTCATGCAGCCTCTCTTAACATTTCTTTCAGTATTAAATGCACTTGCCCAGAGACAAACTCCGAGTCTCATTAGAGTATTATTATATTACACATCTGAAAATCTTAAAAAAAATGAAAGTAAGTTCATCGACCCTTTGAAGGTTATTTAATGATAAACGTAAATGTTTTCATAAAATCCGGGGATGATTTAAGATCCCAGATCGATAGTGGCTGTGGAGTGCATGCCGCCGGCCGGCTGACCACCCAGGCAGGCTGGTGGCTCCACAGACCATGGCTGCCTGAGGCAAACAAATAAATGTGGTGTGACTTGGAGCCACAGGGAGTGGTCTGGGCATGGGAGGAAAGTTGAAGCTGCTGAGAAAGGAAGGAAAGAACAGAAGGAGGGAGTGAAGGAGAAGGGGAGGTTGGGCTGGGAGCCCTTGTGGTGTCCAAGGTTGCTTTCAAGCTGGGCAGGGGAGGCTGGACTCTTGGAGATTGTGCCTGGCAAAGCCCCCACTAGCCAGAGACCCTTCCCTTCAGATTCTCCTGTTGGTGTCCAGCCATATGTACAACTTTCTCCCCAGCCTGAACCCAAAGTAACAGGGCCATGGTAGGTTCAACTCTGACTACACAAACCAATGCTTGGCTATGTCTCTGGCTTAGTATCCCTGGTCAAGCACGCATCCTCTCAGAGTCTCAGAGTCCCCACCATCCAGGACCACTTCAGAGAGGGAATGTTTTGATATCTTAACCACACCAGTTAAGATATATTTGACTCTGCTTATGAGTCACACACATACACACATACTTTCTCTCAATTCAGCCAAATTATAAGCCAACCTGTGTTCAATCTCGTATCAGTATTACAATGCCCATTTTACAGAGGAGAGAACTGAGACAAAGGATGAAGTACCTTCCCAAAGGCTCACACGGCACCAGTCAGATAAGGTCTGATGACTTTACAGCCTCTACTCTTAACCACTTTGATTCAGTATATCAGGGCTTTAGAGGGACTCTGGCTGATACCTCCTCTGACCCTTGGTAGCAGATCTGGGGGAGGGGGTGATGTATATAATGCTTCTTTTCTTTCCTCAAGTTTGTATTAACAGGAAGGTTATGAGCCACCTATTGGGCCTATTATCTCATATTTGTTCCTTCTTTTTGTATATGCTTGTGCCTGAGTATATGTTCATGCAGGTGTCCCTGGAGGCCATCATCGTGTATCAGATCATCTGAAACTGGTGGTCGTGAGTCACCTGATGTAGATGCTGGAAACCCAATCCAGATTCTCTGCTCTTAACCACTGAGCCATCTCTGTCAGCCCTATCTGCCAGTGTCTTACACCAGGACCATACTTGCAGCTGTGGTCTTAGCTTGAAGTTAGGTGTAAGGATTTTTCTGTTATTGCAGATCAGCTATTGGTTTCGTCATCAGCTATGCTAGGCTGGTACATAAGAAACTTTGGAAATAAGCCTTTCATTTTAGTACCCACTCAGAACAATAAAACAAATGTACAGTGTAAGGAGGCTCACAGTCCCCTCTCTCCTGACCATCTTATACCTCACTGGAGTACACTCTTCCCAAGCAGTGAACCAATATTGATACGTTGCTATTAAGCTATTAAGCATGCAGATTGTCTTGGATTTTATTTAATGTCCACACTCTGCTCTAAGCTCTGCTCATTCCAGAGGCCACATTGCATGAGCGTCATGTGTCCCCCACTCTTCCTAGCCGTGAGGTCTCAGGATCTTCTGTTTGTGATCACCTTGGCTGTCCTAAGGAGTGCTTTGCAAAGCGTCCCTCGGCTGCAATTTCTCATGTTTAGACTGGAGCTCTGGGTTTGGGGAAGAAAGATGACAAAGCTGAAGTGTCCTTTGCCTACCAAATCAACGATGCTTGCCACTGTGACCTTGAACACCTGGCTAAGGTAGTGCTTATTTAGATTTCTGCACTGGCAAGTAACACTGCTCCCCCTCCACGTGCTAGACACCCCACACTTCGGGATGGGACTGTCTCTGCCTTGCTCAGTAGTCAATGTCTACATGAATTATTTGCGATATGCATTTGCAGATCCTTCCATACATATTTACTGATTCAATCATTTATGTCAGTGTGACTTGTGGATATTTATTTTATACATTAGGCTATGATTTGGTGTGATATTATTTACTTTGTTGTTGAAAATGTTCCATGTTTGAGCCTCCAGGGCTCTTATCTGGCTCCACACTGTTTTGAGATGCCCTCACGCACCTTTTAATGGAGGCTTTAAAAAGCAACAATTTATTTCACAGCACAAAATGTTCTGGGATCATCCTGTATATTCCCTACTCCTTGTAGAACCACCGTTTCCCCAAAGGACTTGTTCTCATTGGCTCTGTAGTGCTCCCAACATGGCCTTGTCTGACCTACGGGTACACAGATCATGCTGTGATTTTGGAAAATTGGGGAACCTTTGAGACTGTGACCTCCCCGGCAGAGTGAGTTTCTGGGGACAGGCCTTGAAGAACTAACTCCCTTCTGGTTCTGGTGGGAGCTAGCTCTCTCTGCTTCGTGATCCCCCAAGATGTGTGAAACCATGGCAACACATTCCCACCTCCTTCCTCACTCTGATAGACCATATGCTTAACCTTCCTTCCTTTAAGGTTTCTCACTCAAGTATTTTGTCACAGCAACAAGAAAAATAACTACTCTCTTTCCCTCTCCCCACCTGTCTCTCCCTCTCCCTCTCTGTCTCCCCCTCCTTACTTCTCTCTCTGTCTCTCTGTCTCTGTCTCTCTCTCTCTCACACACACTCACACTTTCATATTTTTTTAGAATGGCATTAGAAATCAGCTTCAACCCTACTAGGCCCTCTTGATTGCTAAACACCATAAAAGATGTGCAGGAATGTGATGAAATATATGTAGGAATACTGTATATACTACACCCGTAGTCTGTGTATTAAGCTGAGCATAACTTCATAGTGATGTGGCCAAATGTGTTGCCACCTGGGTCAGACTCCACTTTTAAAATGAATAAATGGATATGCTTTTGAGTAGCCTTTTAAATTAAAACCCAAATCACATGGAATTTAAAACCTGAAATTATTTGTTATTCCAAAGTTTTCTTTTACCGTCTTTGATTAGATGGAAGGATATTTCTTTTAGAAAATGGAAAATATGAATTACATACCTGATTGGAACATTCTTTCCTACTCAGAATTAGGGGAAATTTTTTAGGAAGCATAATATATGCAACCAAGGAAGCAGCTCTTCTTGGAGAACCCTGTTTGTGTAAGTTAACCAGCCTCATTGCCCTGCTGGTCCCCAATATGGAACAAGAATGTGCTAAGGGAGCTAGACTAGGATCCGCATACTCAACAGCTTCAGGGTCACAGCTGCAAGCTTAAAGCAAGCAGTATACAAGCACTGGGGACTCCAGGGTGAAACCAGACCACCACCTCAGACACTAGGCTTGTCCTTGAACCTGCAGTTAGTGCCCTGCCCTGTGGATTCCCCCAAACACCGGCAGTTGTGCCTCCAGGGACTGAATTTCTAACATATCTTAGTTGACCCTGTAGATAAAGCCATTTTTTTTTTTTTACCTATTTGCATGCATTGAGCAAAAATGTCTTTCTAGGAGTCCAGTGGGCTTTGACTTAGATGCTGTGGAGGGCCTACTGTTGTGTCGTGTTGTCATGAGCTCCCTTAGTGCCCATTGGGAGGCAGCTGTGCCCAAGCCTTCCTCCCTGTGTGCTGAGCATTGAGAAGGTGCCTATCTCCACCTCATCCCTGCTCTCTTTAGAAGACAGCACCCTGATGTGGATGCAGGATGGAACTATAGTTAGTTTGGATGTTCAGATCTGTTAGCAACACATCCACAGGTAGACTGAACATAGTGGGGAAAATTCTGGAAAGTTTCACAACCCAAAATGGGTTTTAATTACGTACTAAGCACCATGAAGAATCTATGTGAATGTAGTGGCATGTGGATGCCCTCTGACTCTTCTTGTCTGCCCGCCTCTCTTGAGTACCATTGTCTACATGGAGTTTCATTTGTTACTGTGTAGTCAGACCTTTGGTGGTTGTGTCTGTGCTGAACAGGCAGTACAGTTATCTCCTGCCATGTCTTAAAAAATATAGTATAACAGAAATTTATATACTACTTTGATTGTATCATTATTTCTTAAAGACTTGTCTTATTTTTAATTATGTGTGTATGTGTGTCTCTGTGTGGCTGTGGGTATGAGTACAGTGCCCTTGGAGGCCAGAAGAGGGCATCAGAGTCTTTGAATTTGGCATTATAGGTGGTTGAGAGCCACTGTTTATGGGTGCAAGAGCAGTAGGCATTCTTAAGGTCTCTTAGCATTTTAACAATGCAGACATGATTAAAAATATCTGGAAAGTCAGGCATAGTGGTACATGCTTATAATCCCAGCAATTGGGAGCGTGAGGCAGGAGGATTGCCATATGTTTGAGGTTATCCTGGGCTGTCTAGGGAGACTCTGTCTCAACAACAACAACAACAATGACAAAAAAAGAGATAGAAAAAGAGAAAGAAGGGAAAATGAGGAGCGTGAGTAGATGCCATGTCAATGCTGCTGTCTTACACATAGGCTGTACATCCACAATCTTTAATGGCCACAGTGGTAGGCCATCTTGGAGCCAAATGCTATGTAGACTCTTACTCTGCTGTAGCTGTGACCAAAGTACCCGATGGTTTGAGTCCATTACTATGGGGATGGCATTTTAGAGCCCAGGTGTTCACCTCATGGTGGACAGGAAGCAGAGAAGGACAGTCACAGAAGAAGCCAGGCAAGTCCCTGAAGACATTCCCCCATGACCAACTTCCTCCTAGGAAGCCCCACCCTCCTCAGTACCACCACCTCCCCACCACAATCTAGTCAAATTACAAATCCACCAGTGGATTCAACCACTCATTAAGCCAGACTACTCACACCCTAATTGCCTCTGGAAATCCCTTCAAAAACATGTCCAGAGGCAAGCTTGCTAATTTCAGTGTCTCTCAGTCCATCAAATTGCCACTCAAGACCAACTGTCACACTGAGGAAAGAATGTACCTCCTGAGCCCATATTCCAGTGGTGTTCCACATGCTCAATGCAAGAAGGATTTGATGGTCTCCTGGAGAATTTTATGGGACCTGTGGACAAGCAAGTGTGGCCTTCCCCCATCTCTCTCTCTCTCTCTCTCTCTCTCTCTCTCTCTCTCTCTCTCTCTCTCTCTCTCTCTCTCTCTCACACACACACACACACACACACACACGTACACTATACACACTTTCATTGCACACTTTCATTGTATCTATGGACCACCTCCTGGAATATCTTTGTGGAGAATCCTCTGGCAAAAAGGGCTTGCAGACAGTGTTCAGAGTGGTCAGAGAGATGATTATGTCTTTAGTATCAACTTGGCCCCAAATCTCTTTGGCTCAGGCTTCCATATCTGTGAAAGAGGAAGCCATCTTACTGCTAACCCTGCCTCCTGCTGTTCGTGTGAGAACCAATGAAGGTGACTGCTCTGAGCATGCTCTGAAGAGTGCGTTTATTACTGGATTCCAGGGGCTGATCATCCACTCACCTACCCAACACCCACTCTCATCCTCTGCCCCACATCCAAGAGAAGCCACTAGCTCAGAAGGTATGGAAGCACCAAGCCCCAGCTTTCTGTGAAGCCGCTGCCATTGCTGAGCTGTAACTAATGGATGGCCCCTCAAGGGCAGGCATTTTCCTCTCCCCCTTAGGTGCAGGGAAAGAATAGCTATTTCCATCCTAGCAAGTAAGAAAAATATCTCATTCCCCCACTTTCACTATAAACAATGTACTGCTTGCTTTCTCCTCACCCCTCTTGACCCTCCACACTGTATACATATTTATATATTATTCATAGTGGATTAAAAATGAATGTGTTCTTTACCACGGCTCTACAGTGCAGTGACAATACAAATTAACGTATGATGTACTTACTTTTCACATGGCAGTGATGGGAAATGTTGATGGCCTCAAAGCAAGAGGTACAGAGAGGAGGGAGGGGGTTGATGGGGGCCATCTGGCACTATTCCGATGTGGGGCTCCAGCTCTGGCAGATAAGGACTAGAGTGTCTTAGGCTTTGGCGATGCTGAAGGAAGTACTAGGAAGGGCTGGTCACTTCCCTTCCCCATGGGATGATGTTCCTGTGGCCTGTGAGTGTCACACCTCCCCATCTCCCATGTTGTTACCCTCCTCACTTGTTCTAGGATCCTCCACTTACCCACTGCCCGCCCCTGGCCTGGCCTGTCTTTCCTCAATTGTCTTGTGCTCCCCCTCCCTCTCTGTCTCTTCACTTGCATGCTTCATTCATGTCTTCTTCTGCTAGAAAAATACAGATGTCTGTGATGTGCTTGCATCGTGCCATGGCGGCTAACAGCAATGATCAGAACAAACAGATGAGGCCCCTTCCCCCATGAAATCCCAGGCTTCCTGTCCCCATGGTGTTGCCAGTCTTCTTGGAAAAGAGCAATCATGGCTGCTTTACTTGTTCAGCTACTGATGTTAGAAGTGGTACTGAAGTCATGTATCTCACAGCTACCATGGTGGGTTTGGAATAATCAGGAAGGTCTTTTAGAAGCAGAGGTAGCTATGCTGAAGGCAAAGATGGAAGAATTCCACACTGGGACAACAGGGATGGGCTGTGCAAAGGCCCTGTGGGAAAAAGAAGCAGGGAACAGCCTATATAGCCAGAGGGTGGCAAACGGGCTCAGGGAGAGAAAGATGGAAAGTTGGCCTCCTGGGGGATTTATTGGGATCCTACTGGTCCTACAACAAATCACACTGTCTCACAAGGCTGTTTAGACGCAGGCTCTCTTTATCCCTGCCATCTTCCAGAGTTCCTTCTAGCAAGGGGTCCTGTGCTCAGCAAGCCCCAACGTGTGTTTGCCAAACTTCATTCCAGTGAAACACATTTACCGACATTGTCTCCTCTGAAGTTGAAACATCTCACTTTCAAGGTTGTGGGGACAGAGAACTGGGAGATCAAACCAATGGACCAAGGTCAGATAGAGAGGGCACTTCCTTCAGCTGTTAGCCCCAAGCCCACAAAAGTAGGAAGTGACAGTCTGACTCCAAACTCATTGCCAGACCTAAATCTGTCCACTCCTAAGGAGGAGGAAGGCATCAGGAAGACAAAGTCAGACCAAGGGCCCTGGGTTTTTCTTCCTGATTACTGCCCATCCCCAACATGGGATGCTGCTCAATGGGACAAGCCTAGGAGATCAGCATGTCTAGTGGGAACTGATGGATCAGACCCTTAGTCTGAGGTTTAGAACTGTTAGACCCAACTATGCTTGGAAGTCCTTTCTGCGTCCTAGAGACTGGTAGTCATTATCTGCTCTCCATGACCACCCGTGGACCCCAGAATTACCAGCTCATCTGTGGTCTCCTATGGTGGTGTGGGCAGCTTGGCCAGTCATTTATCTCACTTTGTATAGATGGAAGTTTGTAGGCAACTGAGGGACTGCCCTGTCACCCTGAGGCCTGAACCAACTTCACCTCTGTCACAAGATGCCTCATTTTTTGTTTTGTTTTGTTTGTTTTTGTTTTTGTTTTTTGAGACAGGGTTTCTCTGTGTAGTTTTGGTGTCTGTCCTGGATCTTGCTCTGTAGACCAGGCTGGCCTTGAATTCACAGAGATCTGCCTGGCTCTGCCTCCTGAGTGCTGGGATTAAAGGTGTGTGCCACCACTGCCTGGCAAGATGTCTCATTTGTATATGAATATTTGGTCCTCTCTAAATCTACCTCAGTGACAGATGGGAAGTCTAGCAAGCAGATTGGTGCCTCTCAGCCCCTTCTTTGTCCAACCGTTGGACCTGGATGTACACAATGACATATTCTGTGGTCATGTACACAGTGATATGTTCTGTAGTGATATACACAGGGATGTGTTCTGTGGTGCTGTACACAGGGATGTGTTCTGTAGTGATGTACTCTATTATGTTCTCTACTGTGGTTTGTTTGGAACACTTTGCTGACATTCTTTGATTAAAACACAACAGACATCAACATGCATAAGTCTGTTCCATATAAGGGGCTTTGAAGAGGCAGATGGGAGACAGAAACTGGGATGTGGCTTGATTCCGAAATTGGTGAAGTGTCTAAAAGTGCCTTGAGCAATGACACCTTTTGTTTGAGAATCAAGGATCTGACCACCACAGGCTAACCTTTACATGTAGCATAAATCTTAGAAGGTCTTATTAATAAAAACAAACCCGGAGCCAGGTACTGGGGTGAATGCTGAGAGATCAGAGAAGCAGAACAAGCCACAGCTACCTCACCTTGCCAGTTCCTCAACTGATCTCGTTTCCTCAAAATGGAAGCCTCTGAGTCCTCATCCGAATGGGTCTCAGCTGAACTGTGACTCAAAAGCCTAAAAGCTTAACCAGGCTCTAGTTCCTGGTTTTCACTCCTTACATACCTTTCTGCTTTCTGCCATCACTTCCTGGGATTAAAGGTCTGAGTCACCATGCCTGGCTGTTTCCAGTGTGGCTTTGAACTCACAGAGATCCGGATAGATCTCTGCCTCCAGAAGGCTAGGATTAAAGGTGTGTATGCTACCATTTTCTGGCCTCTGCATCTAGTGGCTGTTCTGTTCTCTGACCCCAGATAAGTTTATTAGGGTGTACAATATTTTGGGGAACACAATACCACCACATTTACACTTAACTTTGACTTTTGGCCAACATTTATTCTGGTATAGCATGACTTCTTAAGCCATATGCCATTTGCTTCACTCCCTCTTTGGTTCGCTCAACTAGCTTTCTTATACAACTCAGATCCACCTGCCTAGGGAATGGCACTGCTCACAGCAGATCAGACTACTACATCAATTAGCATGTCCACAAGCCAGTCTGATGGAGGCAATTCCTTGATTGTAGTCCCCTCTTCTCGAGTGACTCTAGTTTATATGGAGTTGAAACCTTGCATAGATTTGGGGAGTTAAAGACTCAGAGTACATTGTACCCACTGGAAACTTGCTCTGAGTGCAAACCTTTCAGCTTGGCTGTGTCTTAACTTCCCCATCGGCACAATGGAGACAATATGACCTCTTGGCAAAACTCCCATAAAGTTCAGTTCTGAGGCTGAATGTGCAGAAATGAGTATAAAAAACTATGGAGTGAGGCTTTTGGGATCTTTAGCTGCTGTCATTAGTATCTTTCAATTTCTAGTTACAAGGCACAGACTTCTTACAAGTCTAGTACTGCTCAGATTTCCCTCTGCAATGAATACATTCAGAGCTCCAGATGCACTTACAAACAGATTCCATTTCACCAATTTTAAAAAGCAAACCAATCCAATAATGGTTTGACCACGGAAGTATTGGAATCTGCTAGAATAATCGTTCATCATCTTTGTCTCTACCAAAAAAGTCAAGATTCAGAATGTAGCCATAGGATCAAATCATGATGAATATTTAAAAAATTGATTGGTGGAGGAGTGAACTAAGTGCTTCTGTGTCAAGTTGGCCAACGCAAAAAGATACTCCTTGCAAACCGAGGTGATAGTCAAGGTTCTGTGTGTATTGTACTGAGGCTCAGACGGCATGGCCTCTGAGGTGACGGGGTTTGCAGGGAGGGTAGCATCCAAAGGTTGGAGACCAGGACCCCTAAACAGAGTGATTTTTAGCAATGCTGATAGGCGCTGCAATGAAAGGCTTTGGCAGTTCAACAAAAATGCTGCAAACGGGGGAGGCTCCATGAGGTCCTGGAGCCTGAGCTGACTGATATGCTAAGCCTGTGTAGTTTGTTGTCCGTGGGTCTGCTGACCTCTGGGATACTAAACATTTCATTTCAAAATTGTTAGTGGTATATTACTTGAAGGTCCTCTATCCCAAAACTTGTCATGTCATGATAGTAGCCATTAATTATAAGAAATACATCGGTGACCTGATGACAGTGCTTTGTGAGCTGCCCTCAGCCATGCACTGCCATAGAGCCATCTCTCCTTGGGGTGACAAAAGCATACCATAGAGGCTATGAAGCTTTGGGTGGCATTTTAAAGTGTTTCTGAAGTTTGTTATTGCCTCCTTTCCCTCAGGATTCTGTGTTTTCTTTAATTAAAGTATTTATTTTTAATTATATGTGTTTTGGGTTTGTGCATGTGAGTACAGTCCCTGTGAAGACCAGAAGAGGGGGGTCAGATCCCTTGGAGTTAGAATTATAGGTGATTGTGAGTTGCTGGACATAGGTGCTGGGAATTGAACTCAGATCCTCTGCAGTAGTAGTGCTCACTCTTATCTGCTAAGCCATCTCCCAGCCCCCGCCCCTGAACTCTTTGGGAGGATCTTCAACTGTTCCTGTGTGGACAGGTACAAATGCTAAGGTGGTCTTTCTCCTGCTCTGTAGTTTTCCATTTATAGCATGAGTCATTTTTCGGGGAGAGCTGGACATACCTTTAGTGTATGTGGTGATGGTGACTTCATGAGTTGGATCATTGAGTTTTAGATTCTCAGTGTTATTCTGATTGTTTGTGCAAAATCTGCTGGACTTTAGTGATGTTCAGCTAGGCCCCATTCAGAGTCCCAACAAGGAAGGAAAAGTAGACACACTCTGGCTTCTCCAGTCATTGCCCCAAGGATAGGTGTCTATCACAGTCTGATTTCCTTTGCTATAACAAAGTTTCCAAGGTCGAGTACTATAGAAAGAAAAGATGTTTACTTTACTAACAGTTGTGGACATCTAAGAGCACAGGGATGGCTTCTGTTTGGCTCTTGTACAGGCCACTAGCTACATCATGATGGACAGCATCATGGCAGGAGCATATCCATGAAGGAGTAATCGCATGGCAGATGAGAAGAACTCAGACGCAAGGGTCATAACTCACTCTCACAGAAGCTGACCATGATCCCATAATCCCTCCAAAGGAGAGCATCCCCAGTGACCAGGCCACATTCCATACGACTCTGTCTCATGAAGATTGCATCACCTCTCAACATTGCCACACTGGGTACTAGGCTCACAATGTATGAGCCCCTGGGGAACACACACAGATAAAATCCAAACCACAGCAACATCCTGATTTAGCCTTCAGTCTACCAACATTCTACATGATGAAGAACAAGGGCCATTTACATCCCCTGTACCAACAGAAATCTATGGAAGTACTCATCTCACATGAATGTAGAAGGGGTGTATTTGAGGATGGGGAGGGAACAAGAGAGGTTAATAGCGAGTGAATATGATCAAAGTACATGATATGTATATATGAAAATCTCATCCTGAAGCCAATTAGCTTGTGCAATTAATGTATGCTAATAATAAAAAGAAACGCTAGTCTCACATCTCCCACTCAGGGCCTTCTCTGTTTCCATGGGAAGGTGGCCAAGCCCCGAGGGTAGAACTAGACAGCAGAAACGCAGGCAGGAATCATGCTGGTGGTACAGTCCCTGCCGCTGATTCTCTTCATTCTTGCTTTGCAGCATTTTAGGAAGGGCAGGAGGCAAGTACAGTTTTTTTTTTTTTCTGTGTTTCCTCCCCATATCCAAGAGTTTGCATACTGCTTTTGCAGGTGGGAAAATTGACCACACCAAGTCTTGTATTGCTACATCCTTAGAAACAAAAGTAGCAAAAACTCTATCCAAGACTTGTAACAATTCCTTCAAACCCAGCCCAGATAAAACAAAGAGACAATGAGTGCTTTGGGGCAGTGGATGTTGAGAGGCTGTGGCTCTGGTCGTGGAACCTGGAGCCTCTCCCAAGGGATCCATTTCATAGTGAAGTGGATCTTATCTTTGCCGGAGAGGTAGGCTTAGTCAGGGTGTGGAGATGGGAGACTCAAGTGAGCTGTCTTGTGGAGAACTAGCAACAAGATGTTTAGAAAGGGACTGGAAAACCCTTGGGCTGAACCATGAGTGTCCTGACCAGTCCTTTGAAATTGGTAGCCAGCAAGGATGGGGGAAAAGAAATGACATACTGATCTTCGCCAAGTGCTGTTCATTCTGGTGGCACAGGAAAGATGGGCTGGAAGGTCCCCCACTCACAGTCCAGACAAGGGTTATTGCATACCACAACTGGTTCTACATGATAAAGAGAGAGACCCCCCAGGCAGGAGGAGTTAGCCCTGGCTATGAGGGAAGGAGAGAACACACAGCCAAAGCCTCCTTAGAAAGAAACAGAAGAGCCAAGCCAGATGGCGCATGTCTACCACAGGAGGGTGGAACCCTCAGGAAATGGAGGCAGGGAATAGAAAGCCTGAGCTATACAGGGAGAACTGGATTTAAAAAAAACAGTCAAACAAACAGACATGAGAATCAAGATTGGATAATTGGGCAGATGCGCTGGTGCAAGCCTGGAATCCCAGCACTGAGAGTCTGAAGCAGGAGAATAGAGAGTTCAAGGCCAGCTCATGTCACGTAGAGAGTCCTTGTCTGAAAAAGAAAAGGGAAGGAGAGAGAGAGAGAGAGAGAGAGAGAGAGAGAGAGAGAGAGAGAGAGAGAGAGAACGAGAACGAAACATCAAGCAAGTGGGAGAATGCTTGGCTTTGGGGAATAGACTGCTCTGTGAAAATACACACGGGACTCTTTTGTAGCTGGAGTTTTCCTGCCTGGCCCACAGTCAGGACAAATCTCTCTCACCCGCCAGTCCAGCAGTTGCTCAGACCCAACCAAGTAAACACAGAGACTTATATTGCTTACAAACTGTATGGCCGTGGCAGGCTTCTTGCTAACTGTTCTTGTAGCTTAAATTAATCTGTTTCCATAAATCTATACCTTGCCATGTGGCTTGTGGCTTACTGGCATCTTCACATGCTGCTTGTCATGGTGGCGGCTGGCAGGTTCTCCCTCTGCCTTCCTGTTCTCTCCATTCTCCTCTCTGTTAGTCCCGCCTATACTTCCTGCCTGGCCACTAGCCAATCAGTGTTTTATTTATTGACCAATCAGAGCAATTTGACATACAGACCATCCCACAGCACTCTTTCCTGTGATTGAGGTAGGGAAATATCCAAACTCTGCTGTTTGGATATTTGGGGGACTAAATGATCAGTCCTCTTATTTACTAGTTCACTTTTCTAAGCAAACAAGGCTGGGCTTCTCTCTGATGAAGGGTGGGGCAGCTTATGAGCCTTGAGGAGTGGATACACACATGTGGTGATATTTTATTTGTGTTTTAACAAATAAACCTTGCCTAGGGATCAGAGGACAAAGTCAGTCACTATATTAAACATAGAGGTCAGGCAGTGCTAGCACATGCCTTTAACCCTAGCATTTGGAAGGCAGAGATTCATCTGGTTCTCTGTGAGTTCAAGGCCACACTGGGAACAGAGCCAGGCATGGTGGCACACTCCTTTAATTTCAGCACTAGTTAGCCACAGAGGTCTGGAGGTCTGTACAGACAGACAGGAAGTGATAGAGCTGGGCAAAAAGAGGAAAGTAATGTAGCTGGGCTGAGAGAGGAAGTAAGATGCAGGACATAGAAAGGTATATAGGCATGAGTATACCAGAAGTAGCTCTCTTGGGCTGAGGATTTCCTAGTGGTAAGAACTTGTGGCTGGCTTGTTCTGTTCCTCTGATCTTTCAACTTTTACCCCAATATCTGGCTCTGGGTTTTTTTTTTTTATTAATAAGACCATTTAACAGTTTGTGTTACATCTTCCTGGCATCAGAGGGACTGCACTTACTCTACTGTCATTTCCCAAAGCAGACAGTTCACTGATTTTTCAAGATAGCAGATGTTGTTTTAACTGCTCTGCACAGGGCAGAGAGGTCAAACTTTCAGGATCAAAAGGACTTCCTTAAGAATTTGTCAGCTATTCTACACAGGAGCTTTTCTAGAAAACTACCATTTTGGGGGTCACTATTCAAGTCTCCCTCATTATTGTTATTTTTAAAAGATTTTTATTTATTCATTCATTCATTCATTCATCCATTTATTTATTTATTTATTTATTTATTTATTTATTTATTTATGTGTGTGTGTGTGTGTGTGTGTGTGTGTGTGTGTGTGTGTGTGTGTGATGTGAGTATAGTACCCTAGGAGGCCAGAAGAGGGTGCTGAATTTTTAAGATGACTGAGTTTCAGGTAGTTATGAACTGCCCAGCTCAGATACTAGGAACAGAGCTAGGGTCCTCTAAAAGAGCAGCCAGTGCTTTTAACATCTGAGTCATCTCTCCAGCCCCAAATCTCACTGCTTTGATGCTCAGGCTGACCTTTATCTGATGGTATGGTCCTTGCTGTCTGTCCTGACACTTTCAACTTCTAAAGCCATGCCAATCAGTCCTTCTTTACAGCTTTTCTTGGAGCAGGGTGATTTTGTATCCATCTCCTTCACCCCCCAGACAGATTTTACTCCTCATGCTTGGTCTGCCATTAGTAAAGAGTCCATGATTCATAACAATGTGATGTAGCTTTACTCTCAGCCCTGAGTATGGATACCCAGTGCAGAAACTTAATGGATTTGGGTGTGTCTAAAGTCAACAAAGCATAGTTTGCTGATCAAATCTGCTTGTGGTCTCTTTTTTGCACACACTGGTAAGTTAAGAAAGGTTTTACATTTAAAAACAAACAAACAACATGGTTGGCGGGGGAAAGCCATACATGAGATTATTTCATGCCACCTGAAATCAGAATTCAGCATCCATAAGTAAAGTTTTGAATAAAACTGTCAATAAAAAACTGGGATATGAGCTGGTGAGATGGCTCAGCAAGCAATGGTGTTTGCACCAAGTCTGAGTACTCAAGTTCGATCCCCGAAACCTACATGGTGAAAGGAGAGAAGGGACTCTCAAAAGTGGCCTTCTAACATCCACATATGCTCTGTGGGCTCTAAGGGCACACATGTGTGTATGCATATACACACACACAATAAATAAACACAAAACATGGGATAGTTTGCTTCATTTCTTGTTATATAACATCATTGGTTCTAAACTATACACCATTTTATAGAAATGCTTTAGAGAACTGTTTCTAGGTATTGGATGATTTCTCTTCCCTTCTCTAGAAAGTCTAAATTAAAAATTCTGGTCAGAGTGGGAGGGTAGTCTAAATCTCACTTGATGTGCCTAATGGGCTGCATCCTTACCTCTTCTTGTTTGAATTTTGCTAAGTGACTGTGATATCCTTGATACGGGTGATGGTGCTGCTAATCCTGGAGCTCAGGATGGGGTGGTGGTGACAGAGGCGTGATACATAGCTGACTGGACACTTTCTTTCCACACAGGTCACAGGCCTTTCCAGTGTCACTACTGTCCCTACAGTGCCTCACAGAAGGGAAACCTGAAGACCCACGTCCTCTGCGTCCATCGAATGCCTTTTGACAACAGCCAGTATCCCGATCGCAGATTCAAACGTTCCAGGGTCGACTCGGAGGCTTCTGGGAATTTTGAGGAGGCTGCAACTGTCAAGGCGGGGAGCTTTGCCGAGCTAACAGATGAGAGAGGCAAGGGCCAGGAGGAGGGCAACTGAGCAGAGCCCATCCACTGTAATACTCCTCTCTACAGTTTTAAATCATGCATCTGGTTTCACCAGTTTGCTAACTGCATTCCAAGAGGGCGAATCATGTACAACCCCTCACTAGTGTATAGAACATTTAAAAGAATTTTAAAAGATATCTATATATATATATATTAAAACAAAAAGTTCCCCAGCCCTTGAACATGGCTGCTACACTGTTACCCAGTAACAAGAACTTCCAAGCAATGTAGGTGGGAGAAAGTGATTTTAGAAATGTCCCTGTGTCCTTTGAGCTCTGAAAGCTGGAGGCCTTTCCAACCCAAAAGTCATCTTTGTCCAAAAACAGATAAACAAAACAAAAACGAAGAACAAAAACAAAACGCTACCGTCCAAGTGATTTGCGTTGCCTCGAAGGGTCTGTGTTTTCCTTCATGAAAACACCTCTATAATCTAACACCAGCTGCTGTCATTCGCCTAGTGCCCTAATGAGATGAGTTGGGAGGCAGCTGAGGTGCCAGTCAGACTGGGGCGGTCACTGCAGGGAAAATCAATTCATGTGGTGTCACTCTGCACTCTAGGAGAAATCCTAGCTGGCCTGTAAGCAGCCAGTGAGCGCCAGGTCTGACCAGTGCTGCAGAGGATGATAATCTAAAGTGTGCTTTAAAAAAAAAAAATACACAGCCCGATGAATCAGTGGTCAGGAAGTGTCTGCAGACAAATGTCCTTTGCAGGTTTGATGAGTCATTCTTTTTTTTTTTAAAGATCAAATTGCAGTATGGATAGAAATGCCTTTTATTTTATTATTTTCTTTCCTGGGTTATCATTTTGAAAATGTCTGGATGAAGGAAAAGGTTTGATATTAAAAACAAATTGTAGGAAACATTCTAGAAACAGTCATTAGCAAACCAACTCAGTTCTACTCTCCATAGAAAGTCCTGGTAAACAATGGCAGTTTCTTTGCTGATGGGGAAGACTGCTTTCTATTACAGTTTAAGACACTTTATTTGAATGAAGTCTCCCCTGACCCTTGTTACCAGATTCCTTTTTTCATGTGTTACTTTTTAAGTGTTGTGGGCATGAAGCAAGATTTTTCTTCTCCAGTGAGCTCTTCCAAAATAACTTGTATTAAAACATGAATCTAAACCTCCGGCTGTCTGTCACTAATGAAGAAAACAGTTTGACTTAGAATGTTCATTTTTGTGAAACAAATGTGTTCTGTATTTTTGTAGATTATAGAGTGTCTACTGATTGAACACTCGAAATTTATCCAGTTCTGCACCACACTGAGGGAGATTTTGAAGGTTGACAAGGAAACACAACTCTTAAAAGACAAAAACAGAAACCAAAACAATTGTGTAAGGAAACTCATAGGAGTATTCTTGAATCTGGTAGGATGCTGTGAAAGTTCCCACCTTCTAACACACTTCCCTTGAGTGACATGAAATTGGTACTGTTGCTTGTGACGGTGGAGACGTAGTGAAGTATTAACTTCGAGAACGAAATCATTTAGACTTGGAGAGAGAGGGAAAAAAGTCAATATTTCCTTGCAGTCTGGGAGCACACAATAAAACCCCAGGGCCTTAAAAACTTCAACTCTGCCTATAGCAGTTTACAAAAATACTAAACTGCAATCAATGTAAATAAAATTCTTAGCACTATCCTGAGACTGAATTTCAGGCTAATAAGGAATCCGGTTTGCATATGCTGTCAAAAGGGTGTCATCCAACTGGGGTTTCACTGGGAATGAGGCCGCTGTGCAGCGTGGACCCATCTGGCATAAAGCAAGCTGCTTTCTTGCTGCTTTTCTTCTTCTTTTCTTTTCTTCCCTTTCTTCCTTCTTTTCTTTTCTCCTTTACTTTTTTCTCTAGAATAGTCTCATTGCCTTACTTAACTCAGTTGATCGACTGTGGCTGTCTCCGTGGTCCAAGGGAGGCCTGGAGACGTTGGTGGAAAACTTCTGCTGTAGTGAGCATTTAGGGGTTAAGTGCACTGCTGTGTTTGGTGACTGTGCCATTGGCTTGCTTTCTGTGTGTTTGCCCCACCTGTGGTATCTTAGCAAAGAGAAATTTAAAAAAGAAAAAAAGAAAAGAAAAAAATAATAAAAAGGAAAAAAGTGGAAAAAAAGAGAGAGAGAGAGAGATCCACATTCCGTGTCTAGCACTTTGGCGCTGGTACAGTGTCTTTTGTGTCCTCCGAGCATCTGCAGACGCTACAGGCAATAATTCTGTTTGTGACACTGGGAACATACTCCCCTTCTTTGTGGCGTGTGTGTTGATTCCATTTTGTCCAGTCCTACCAGCCGTCCCCTTTTCCCTCTGACACAGGCTTTCTTTCCAGAACATTTGTGACTTGTAATACAAGCCCGTGACAGCTTCTGCGATGCAATGTCAGCATCCAGTGTCACCAGGCTCTCATATCTACACACGTCGGTCCTTCCCCTGTGACTTCTGTAGTCTGTGATGCCGTTCCTAACCCTGTCTACATTCTATCTTGGAGGAACTCTGAGATCATAGAGTAGAGGAGTTTGTCGCTATGCTTGTAACAAGTAGAACACTTTGTATTTAAAGTTTATTCTTGGTCATTATTTATTATTATAATACATCAGTTGACAGAACTTTATTCTGGTATAGAAAGTATTAAAAGTTGTTTTTTTTCAGCAATGACTGTTTTCTTTCTGCTGTTAGGAATAAAATGTCTTTGAAGCAGTCCAGTTTTATCCAGTGTTTTATGCAATAAAACCTCTACCTTTGCAAAACAAAAACCTGAACCAAAAAAGTATGTCTTTTCTGAGTCCCACAAAGAGTAAAACTCTATAAGTTGTTGGCAAAACTTGACCAGACTCCACTCATAAAAAAAGGCCTGTCATATTCTGCATGGCAGATATCCTCATGGCTTTGAGCTTTTGTTGAACTTATTTAAAAAAAAAAGATTTATTTCTTCAAGCCTATGGGTGTTCTGCCTAGATGTATGTCTATGTACCATGTGCATGCAGTGCCCACAGAGGAGGGTACCAGATCCCCAGGAATTGGAGTTACAAGTGGTTGCAAGCTGCCATGTGGGTGCTGGGAATGGAACCCTAGGTCCTTTGCAAGAGCAAGCAACAAGTACTCTTAACCATTGAGCCATCTCTTCAGTACATTGTTTGTTTGTTTGTTGTATTTGTTGAGACAAGGTATCTGGCCTCCAGTTTTTGACTGTGCACATGCAGTGTGTGTGTGTGTGTGTGTGTGTGTGTGTGTGTGTGTGTGTGTGTGTCTGTGTAAGTGCATGTATGATCATTGCTTCTTTAGAGGACTGACACTGTAGATAGGACTCTCAGTAAGGTAAAACTTACAGAAATATCCTGGATCTTTATAAAATAGCAATTATATAAGACACTTAAGCCACCAGCATCTATTATTCCTCTTTACTACTAAAAGAATTTTTTTTTTTTAAATTATGGCCCAGCAATTAAGAACACTTTGCTGTTCTTTCAGAACAGTGTTCAATTCCCAGCACCCACATGGTGGCTTACAACCATCTGTAACTCCAGTTCTAGGGGTATCTGCCCTCTTCTGGCTTCCATAGGAATTGAATGCACATAGTGCACATACATAAATACATGCAGGAAAAAACATATCTATATATAAAATGATAGAATAAAAGCAAACAAATCTTTTGAAAAAATTATTATATGTAAGGAAGTATTTTATCTCTTACTTATCAGAGGAGAATCTGCATGGTTCTCTCAACTGCTATGTTTGGGGCTCCAGAAGAAACAGAACTACCACATGAGTGGTAGAGATTCACTTTGATTTATGTTGTGCTGTTCTATTTTGGTCTCAAATGAATGCTTTGTTCAGTGCATGCTGCAACTCTGTCCACAGGAGGACACTCTGAGCAACTGCCAGCAAACTCATCTGCCCACATTCATTGGAATTCCCTATGGGATGTGAGGCTCTTGGGTGAAACTGTCTGTCCCCAGCCCCAGTGGTGGACCACTGCAGATGTCATGGGTGAATTAGGATATTACAGTGAGGGGATCCCATAGGGTGAACCTGTTAGGTGAACCCATTAGGAAAAAGGATGTGGAAGGTGAGGGTTGTAACTTTTGCTCCATCTGCATGCATGGCAGCCCAGAAAGCTGCAGGCAAGGAACTGCAGTGGAGAGGGGAACACAGCAGGAAGAAGTCTCCATTCTTCTGATGGGGCCACTACCTCAGTCTTTGGCATATTCTCTCCATGAACATCTTAATTGCTTTCCTATTGCTGTGAAGAGAAACCACGACCAACCAAGACAACTTTCAGAAGAAAGATTTTACTGGAGCTTACATTTTCCCAGGGTTAAAGTCCATGGCCATTATGGCAGGGGGGATGGTAGCACACAGTCAGGAATGATGCTACAGCAGTAGCTGAGAGTTCTTATCCTCATCCATAAATACAAGGCAGAGAGAGAGAGAGAGAGAGAGAGAGAGAGAGAGAGAGAGAGAGAGAGAGAGAGAGAGAGAACTAACTTGGAATGGTGTGGGCTTTTGAAACCTCAAAGCTTGCTTCCAGTGACCCACCTCCTCCAATATGACCATCCTTCCTGATCCTTCCCAAACAGTTCCACCCACTGGGGACTACGTTGTAAAATATATGAACCTATGAGGTCCCTTATCATTCAAACCATTACAATGAGTAATAGAGTGCCAGGTCCCCTGGCTTCCCAAAAGCAACCAGACACCAGAATCTTGTATTGTCTTCTGTCTTTTCCATATTGGTTCAAAATTAGTTGGAAAAAAATCTGTGTAATAATGGGGCTGGAGAAATGGCCCAATAGTTGAGATTGTTGGCTGCTCTAGTGGAGGAATCTGGATTCAATTCCTAGCACACACATGCTGGCTCACAACTTTCTGTAACTCCAGTTTTGTGGTATCTGATGTTCTTTTGTGGCCTCTAAAGGCACAGACACACCTCCAACAAAACCTAAATAAAAATCTATGTAATTTGGTGAACAGAAAGTGCACATGCGTGGAAAGGAATATTATCATACCGTAACAATGAACAAGTCCCCAATGACCCACCAGCACAGGTGAACCTGGAAAGCGTGACAGGAGCCAGCTCCATAAGGCTGTGTGTGATGGAGTTTCCTTTATCTAAAGGCGGCAAGTCCAGAGACAGGAGTTAGATCAGTAACTACCAGGGGTTTTGAGAAGGGAAGAGCAGACAATGACCACTAATGAGGTCCAGGTTTCTATTTGAGTTGATAAAAATGTTCTAAAACTGGGTAGCAATGACAATGTCCTGCGTGGTGTCTGTACTAAAACCTACCACCCTATACATTTCCAAAGAGTGAATTAGGCCTCCATAAAGCTGTTATAAAAAATAAAAATAAAACTGGAAGCAGGAAACAATTTTGAGAAGCAGTGACATATTGTTCTGTCCAACTATGCTTAAGCTCTGACATAGTTACAGACCCCTGGCAGAGTTAGTGAAGTGTGAAGAATACACAGCCTGAGGGTAGATGGGTAATGACTTGAAGGTAAACCCAACTGTATTCCACACTTACTACCTGAGTCTGAGTGACTTTAAAAAATATTTTTTATTATTTTTAAAAATATGTATATGTGTGGGTATGTGCATATGTGCATGCAGTACTCTCACAGGCCAGAGGGGGCATCAGATCCCTTTGGAGCTGGAGTTACAGGTGATTGTGAACTTCAGGATGTGGGTGTTGAACATTGGCCCTCTGGAAGCACAGTTTGCTCTCTTAACCGCTGAGCCATCTCCCTAGCCTGATGGTGAGTAATAGAACTGTCTTGTGTTCGTTGGTCACATCTGTGAAGGGGCGAGAAGAAAAACACTGAGATGGGGGAGTTTCATGCACAGTTCACAAAGAAGCTTGAAGTTGGGTGTGAACATTCTACCTGGGCAAAGCTGAGCACTGGCCTCAGCCTCATGCTATAGAAAGGCTTCCTGTGGGTCCTGTGGCTGTGAATCCTCCACATCCATGTCCTTCAGGGAACATGCACATAGTTACTTGCCTGCAGCTCGTCCTTGCTCATCTCTCTGTCCTTGTACAACCTTCTCAAGGGTGGTTGACATGTGGTGGGGGGGGAAGACGATGCAATGGGCGAAACTGGAACTGAAGTCAGGTGGGGCTTACTTAGTTGTTCAACCACCATTTCCCTAGAACTTTCCCTGGACTGGACATTGGCCCATGACTTAGAATTTCAGCTGCAAACTAGACCATGGATCGCTGTCTAAGAAGAAAATAATAACACAATAAATAATAAAATAATAACATAAACAGATACAAACTGCCTGAAAGCGGAGATTGGTGGAAAAGGGGCTGTCCTGGAAGGCTCCTGGGAAGGTGAGAAGATGCAGAGGACAGAGCGTGTATGCTAGGCCCAGGAAGCAGCAGGCACAGAGCCTGGCCAGGCTTTTGAGTTGGGCCTTGACCTCCCTTTCTGGGATCATTGTGTTTTCCCAAATCCACGGTTCCATGTGCAAAGTAGAAAACACCAGTGCAACTACACAAGGCCCTTCCCAGGTGGAAATGAGACACTGTCCGCAAGTTCCCATGTGAAGAACCAGAGAGATGTTGCAAGACCTGCAGGTGGGTCTCTAAAGTGACCATGGCCAGGAATCCCAGGGTCGTACATTCTGCAGAGGCAATGTTTTCAGGCAGCATTCAGCTCAGCTAAGTCAATGTGAGGCAGTCTGCATGACTTCCTCAACAGACTTAGAGAGAGAACGTCAGTTATCATCTATATCATCGGTTCCTTGGCTCCTCTGTCCCCCAAGGAGGAGGGAGAAGTCACTGGTGCCCAATCTAGAGAGTCTTTTTAAAAAACTAAAAATGTTAATTGTATGTGTACTGGTGTTCTGCAGGCGCCACTTGCATGCTTGGTGTCCACAAAGGCCAGAAGAGAGCATCAGACCCCCTGAAATTGGAGTTACAGGCAGCTGTGGACTGCTGTATGGGTACTGGGGATCAAACCCTGCCCCACCCCAGAAGACCAGCCAGTACTTCTAACTGCTGACCCATTTCTCTAGGCCCCTAGACGGAGTCTTTAAATAGCTCCTTCCGGGGAGAGATATGCTGGAGATGACAGTGACATTGTGCTGAGACTACAGAGGTGTGACTCACTGTTTTGAAATGTAGTGCCCCCCACCCCCAATATAAGGCTTTCAATGTGGTAGTCCCGGATAAAACCAAATGGCCAGTCACTCAGAGTGTAAGTCCACTGCCTCTGAAGACATGCCTGGGCTAAGCCAAACACATTGCTATCAGCAACTAAGACTACAATGTGAGTGTATCTCATGTGCCACAGAAGCCAAGGGACTCCAAATACAGGCGTTGACAAAGGGACACTGGCTAGACTCTTCCCTCCAGCAGCACTTCTGCTACAGACTTAAAAGGTGGCAATGGGCATGGCCCCTGGACAAGTGTTTCGGTGTCTCCTTGAGAGGCTGACCCAGTTCTTCTGTTCCATAGTGAGGTGGTCACTGTCCCCAGGGTGAACTCCTCTTCCTTGCACGCAGAAGTGACTGAGCCGCTGACCGACATCATGAGACTGTTGAGCATCAGGAAACTTTTCCAAAGATGATCACCCCCTGTCTCTGGCAGCCTGGGATCTGCACACTTCCTCCTCCATTCAACATCTGCATGGCAACAGTATATTACACAAACCTCACCTGGTGGGTTGTAAGCACAAGCACAAAGACATTACTATTAAATATTGTGATCTTCATTTCAAGATGGGCCGGGCACATTTCACCAGATGAGAGCTATGCTTCCATGGGGAAGAAAAAATTATGCCTCTTGTAATTCGATATTAAAAATGTCACCCAGCTGAGCATTCCATGTAGGGGTTTGGGTAGGATTTTAATCTCTTCACCTGTTGGTGTTGAGAGAAAAGGGAGATGTTGGGGGTGGGAGGGGGTGAAGACAGGAGGGAGAGCAAAGCTTATGTGAACAGGGAACTCACAAGCAAAGGGGAGGGGGAAAATTTAAATGATCCCAGACCGAACTGTTTTTGCTGTTAATACAGAAATACAGTGTAAGACACATTTAATGGGCTCTATTTTTTATTATACTATGCTGAATAATTAAGTTTGAGGCTAAGTGTCACATGGATTTATCTTTTAATTAAAAAAGCATGGTTCACGCATATTTGAGTGGTAGTCCAAATAAACGCAATATAGAAATTTATGTTTGTTTATCTAGGTGTTAATTACCTAGAGATTGTTCTGGATTACTTCTTTTTATAAAGTGTCATAGGCTCGTGTCAGAACGAATAAAGCTTGCCCACGGAAGCTTATCAATTTGCTAACTACAGTGCTGGCCTGACTTGGGGGGAGGGGTGGGGGGGAAAAACTTTGGGGACTGTTAATGTATTCGCACACACTCCCCCCCATTCAACCCACACCAAATAAAACAGTCGTTTTAGGAAATATTCCTAGGACATAAAGGCACAAATATATCTTTGTTGTTTTACAGCCTCTTGTCCGCAGCTATTTATAAAACATGTGATTATTTATGCACGGGGTTATGTGAAGTTCGCCTGGTGAGGCGGTAAAGCGTGCTCCATCAATCCACTTACCTGGTACCCCAAGAGATGAAGGGAGGGGTTCCCAGTGGAAACTGGGCCTGGGTTGGGAAGTTGGCTATTAAAGTGTGCCTGAACGTTGTCATCTTTGATTCTCAAAAATCCGGGAGGCCTGGGAGAAAAGGGCTGGCAAAGCTGTGGGTCAGAGGCCACATTAAAAAAATAATCAAGGATGCATTGTTGAGAGATAAAAAAGCCCACGTGAATGGCCCATGACACCTTCAGACAGTCTTTGCCCTTTTCTTTGTTTACAAAGTGGTTTTGAGGTGGCTGATTCAGGGAAATGGGCTGGAAGAAACACGTTCTGTACAGAAGGTTTGTGTCTAAGGAGTAAGTATTGTTAGAGCAGCGCCTGCCTGCCCCTGGTGCTCGCCGGCTTGCCTAACCACTTGGCTCTTCGCATTGTTCCTCCATTTGTTTTAGCTACCAGAAAATCACAAAAGTAACTTCTGGAGTTGGCGGGACACTGGGGCCATTTCCTTGGTGGGTCAGGGGAGCTGTGCTAGGCAGGGATTTGCACTCAAGCCCGGCTAAGGGGAGCCTTGAGACACTCCACCCCCCCACCCTTCTCCAGCCCCCCACCCCCCGAGACACACACACACACACACACACACACACACACACACACATTCCAGACAGCCAACCAGCCCCAACGTGGAAGCTCTCTGCTGGGCAGTTTTGTTTCCAGTTTTTACTTCCTTCCTCTTGCAGCCCAGGATAGGATAATGGGGCAGGTCTCTGTCAATTGTGCAAACCAGGTACTTGGCATAGAGCCTGGCAAGGTGGCCCAGGCTAGACACTCTGTGAGGCATTGTGTCAGGCTGGGGTGCCAGAGCCTTGGTGTTGCCAGAGGCAGGTGTCCTGGGCACAGAGCTGCTGAAGCTGCCTGCGGTGGCCTATTAGACTTGGAGGGCTCAGATTGAAGAGCACCGGCCACCAGGGATGGGAGGTGGAGCCTTGGACCCTCTAGCCCCTGAAGGAGCAGTCTTTGGTGAGGAAAGGGACACAAGGGTGGGGCCCGTGGTGACCCCCGCAGTCCACTCCCTTCCTGCACACTAAGTTATGGACGCTTTACTCTGCGTTCTTCACGTCCCTGTGATGCTCCCTCCCTGGGCACCATTGCTGCTGTCAGGAGTCAGATTCCTGCAGTGGTGGGCGGCTGGCTGGAGCAGTCTGTGGCATTGTGCTGGGGACACAGCCAAGGACAGGAGATGAGAGTCCTGACTTCCCACAGCAGAATCCAGCGAAAGATTGAGCAGGAGACTGAAAAGGGGAGACCTGGGTAGCGCCCCAGAGATGAGCAGCCGAGTCACCAGTGTTCTGGTCTGGAAGAAGACCAAGCAGGAGAGGAGGGTCCCGAGGGACCTTCCCTCCCAGGAGGCTACTGGTCTGAAAAGTAACACAAAGTCCATGTGCAACCAACATTATTTTATTTTTTTGAGGTGTTACTCACATAACATAAAATTCAATCATCTCAAAGTGTGGGGTTGGGCCTTTCCCATCTGGCCTGTTTCACTTAAGCATAAGATATTAAAGCTCACCCACATTCTAGTGTGCATGCTATCCCTTTCATTTTGTGGGTCCTACTTGGTCTGGCTTTTGCCAGTTTATCTGATTTCACCCCCTGCCCCCAGGCCCTTTCAGGACAACCCACCTAGAGCCAAAATGGATTTTGCCAAACCTGGTCCCACTCCAGGGCCTTTGTAAACATGGCTTCTCCTTGTCTTTACTACGCTTGGCATGCCATCCCCTTCTGTCACTGATGGACTGGGCCCCTGACTTCACACCACCAAAAGAATCTTATTTTTGTCTTCCTGGAATATTTTGATTTTTTTCTTCCATATTTCTGGTCTGCTTACCTTGTTGGAATGTAAATTATGGAGTTGGTGAGGGGGGGCTCTGTCTTTTAAAGCTTTGGTAGAAGCATTGCCTAGTACAACACCGGACCTTGCTAAATACATATTGAGCAAATAAAAATTCCCAGCCGGCTGTCTTCCGTAGTCATCAATAGAGTGGTAAGGACTATGTGATAGTTGAAAAAATTACATGGCCCTGTGTTCTATACCCAGCACTGTGGGGAAAAGCAAAAGAGGGGCTGGAGAGATGGCTCAGCAGTTCAAAGCACATCGTATTCTTTCAGAGGACCCAGCTTCAGTTCCTAGGCCATGTTGGGCCGCTCACAACCACCTGTGACTCCAGCTCTGACGTCATCTCTGTCCTCTGTAAGCAGACACCTACATTTGTGTAAACATACTCACATACAGGCACGCACTTAGAAATGAGCAGAAATAATAAAATCAGGCTTTAAAGAAACTACACATGTGTACTCACATATATTCAGCACACACAGAGGAAGAAGAGGAGGAGGGGGAAGAAGAAGAGAATGGGAGAAACAAATTTCACAGTCTCCAGAAAAGAAGCTCCCCCACCCTGCCTCAGACAAAGAATATTGACTTAGTTCAACCACAGACTAGTACTTGGGTGTGGTCCTTCTTGCCTTTAGTTTCAGTGCTTAGACATGGGCTTGAAAGGCTGCTTCCTGACAGGTTAATCTAATAGCCTCCACTCGGGTTGTTTGGGACCAGCTCCCTGCATGAAGCCTCGATTAGGGCTTGGCAGTAAGATTTTCCTCATCTATCCCAGAGTGACTCCAGCGAACAGCCTTGCTGAAGATGGCAGTGGCTTCGGCAAAGCATTTTTCTTTTATTGTTTTGTTTTTCAGTACTAGGGTCCAACCAAGACCTCGAGTATGCTAGACAAGTGTTCTATTACCTAACAATATCTCTAGCCTTTGAGTTTTATGGGTAGAGTCTCATTAATTAAGCTCACTAGGGGGACCTCAAACTTGTAAGCCTCCTGTCTCAAGTTACTAAGTGCTAGGATTACTGGTGCACCTCACCATGCCTATCTGGGGATGGAAATTCTACCCCAATCAGCTACCCTCACAGCCACTAATGATAAATACTACACGGGCTCCTGCTTGTGCTAAGGTGTAGGTAGCAGGGATAGAGCCTGAGAGCCTGGCCATGTCACCTGCAGCCATCCCAGCCCCCTCTCTCACCCTGCTGACCCCAGCCACACTCATGCCTGTTGACCTCGGGGTCAATATCTCCCCTTAATGCCTTTCCATTTCTCAGTTTGCTGACTGGAGTGATTTTCGGTGAGGTCCACATAAATACTTCAAAAAATAATTCATGATGAAGAAGAATGCTCTGGAATGGATGATGGCATGATGAATTAAACACTTTATATGATGGGGCATAAATTATTTTAATGCATGTAATAGATCCGACCAGGGAGACTTGGGGCCCTCTAGGTCAGGCTTCTTCACCCTTGGGACCCTGAGGGGTGGTGGGAGCAGGTGGCTGGGAGCCTGCTCTACCGGGGTGTGAATCTTCTCCTCTCCAGAGACCCATTCCCCAGCACTCAGGTCCTTCTAACCTGAGTAAGGCATGGGAATGCATCCACATTGGTCCAGGAGGAGCCGGGAGACAGATGAGCACTCGGAGAGCATCTGTTAGCTAAGATGATGGCCTGACCCATACTCTACAAGTCCACCCATTGTCTGAATTTCTCCAGGGGGTGAGGAATGTCGCTGTGGGGCCTGGGCATTTAAAATATTTTGCTTCCTTTGAAAATGACGTGAGCAAGATGAATGTTCCTGTTCAGGCCATCAGGAAGCAAAGGTTCTTGTGTGTGAGAGCGAAAAGAGTGCTATGGGACCAACACACACATTCAGGAGAAGGGTGGGCTGAGAAACTAGAAAACGTGTCCTTTGTGTGCACCCAGACACAGACATAAATATGCTTGCTCCTTCTAAGAGGTATGTACGCCATATATGTTAGGGAACAGCATCTAGAGACTTAAATGTGGTCTTGTAACTATGAAAGTTAAGCTTGTGACCCAAGAGTAAAAAGACTTACTGATTGAAGACTGTGCTTCTGACCCATACAGTCAGGAGAGGCATGGCATGGTGCCTGTGCTGGCCAGCTGAACAAGCATTCCTTCACTTGACCGTGAGAGGGGGAGAGAGAGGAAAGCGTCTCTGTCAGTCTAGACAAGATAAGACCTGGAATCCAAAGACATGGCTCTTGAACTTCATGATCTTCCTGCCTCAGCCCCATGAGTGCTAGGATTACAGATGTGTGCCATCACATGGAGCTTTGTGAATATTTTCCATTGTCATGTAGATCAGGATTGAACTGACAGATAGTTTGAACTCTAGTTAGGTTGACTCTAAGGAAATCCCTCACGCCTTAAAGTTTGGTTATCAAAAAGAGACCACACTATCTCTTATGAAGTTCCTGGAAAGAAAACCTTCAAAACATTAACAAGTATGGCTGGTGCTTCCATGGCAAGCTTCTTCAGGATCAGGGGGATCTTCTGTTCAGCCTAGCACTGGGCTGGTCAGTAGGGTGCACCCTATCAACACCAACAATGTAAAGACTGCAGGCTACAAAGGGTACTCTTGAAGACTCCACCCTGTGCCCTCTCCATTCACCTCTGGCTGCCCCCCTGCACCTCTGTAACTGCAAAGAGATGCTACTCCAACTTTTCAAAGTTCTAACAAATTCTCCAGAAAGTGACTTAAGGAGAGAAAAGATTTCTTTTGGGTCACAGTTTCAGAGCTTTCTGCCCAAGGTTGACTGACGCTGTGCTCCTGGGCTTGTGGGGAGACAGAGAGGGCATCATGGGGTAAGAGCATGATAGAGGGTAAGAGCATGTTCAGTGCCAAGGACAAGTTGCCTTTTGAAGGGACCATGACTTACGTCTTGTAGTCAGGCTCTCTCCAATAATGCCATTAGTTAGGTCAGGGTCCAATCACTTCTCGGTAACTGGATCCCTCAGCTGGGGCCAGAGCCTTAAACAGATGAGCATAGGGGAACATCTCAGATCTAAAGCCCACCACAAGGATACCTTCCAGTCCCAGCTGGCTTCTCCTGCATGAAGAACCACAAGATCTTGTATTATGCTGCAAGGCTACCTTCAACCCCAGAAGTTCCTACACAAGACTGAGACTTCTAATTGTCACAATGGCAACGTGTGCAGGAATGCACCAAGTGTCATCATCTCACAGCACCTCACTTGTGCATCTTTCTCTGGGGGTAATTTTCTTAATGAGCTGTCTGCCCCCATGTCCTGGTTTTACCAATGCCTGTTGTCTTGGTTAGGGTTTCTATTGTGGTGAAGAGATACCATGGTCATGCCAACTCTTACAAACAAAAACATTTACTTGTGGTGGCTCACTTACAGTTCAGAGGTTCAGTCCATTATCACCATGGTGGGACATGGCAGTGTGCAGGCAGACATGGAGAGGTAGTTTCTACATGTTGATATGCAGGCAACAGGAAGTAGACTGTGACACTTGGAGTAGCTTGAGCATAGGAGACCTTAAAGCCCACCCTCATGGTGACACACTTCCTCCAACAATGCCACACCTCCTAATAGTGCTACTCTCTTTGGGGGGACATTTTCTTTCAAAGACCCACACCTGCTGGTTGAGGAAACCAAAATTAAGACAGAAGCAAAATAAATATATGAATATTGCCTGATTGATTGAATGCGTGCTTGCATGAGTGCAGTCATGGGGGGGGGATGAGAGAACTATAAAGGCAAATTATATGCATTCTATAATTGTTTCTAAGGATTGTTAGACAAGGGAGTGCCATGCCTCCCTCCAGAAATGCCTAAAAGATTCCTGTGTCTCAGTGGGCTACTGGAGTCTGGCGGCAGTGTGGAAGGCCTTTGTGTTCAGAGGGGCACTCAGAGTTCCTGACCTACTCTAGAGTACACCTCTGTGTGCTGGACTCCATGCACAGCTTTGAGCTGGATGTCTAAGTGAACTTCCTTAATTTATGAAGATGATGGTTTCAACCCTCAGAACAATTGCCATCCAGGTTCTATCAAGACAATGGTAATCAGAATCTGTGTTTTGAGCCAAAAACCTGTGAAACATAAAGCCTAGATAACTGAGATGGGCGGGGAGAGTACAGAGAAGTTGGGCTCAGATGAAGACAGGATTCAGTACCTCTTCCAGATGGCTCTTCCCCACCTACCCACACCCATTTTGATATGAGGACAGGAATGAATCAAACACCTGAAGGCAGAAACAGAAGGCTCCCCCAAAGATTGGACAGAGAAAGCCAGACACTTCTGAACATTTCTCCCCAGAACTGGCTGTAAGCATGGCTAAGAATAGACCCAGGCCAGGATGGCTGGTCCTCCATGGGTGTTCTGGGAAGCATTCTACATTGTGCAACACAGCTGCTCTGCATGGCTGGGTGGGAGGGACTGAGAGTGCATTAAAATCAGAGATGCAAAGTACAGTGACCTGGGTGGTTTCGAAGCATAGACATTTATTTCTCAGGAAAATCCAAGGTCAAGGTACTCATATAGGCAGCAGCTGGGGAGGGCTCACTTCCTCATTCAGAAGGCTGGTGTTTCCTCTGTCTTTGTGTGCTAAATAAAGGACTTGGGATCTAGGGAGCTTCCTTTTTATCAGGGCAGTGAGACAGCTTTCTGCAGCTGAGACAAAATATCCAATAAATCCCCTGCAAAGAGGAAAGGGCTTTGGTCTCAGGGCTTCTGAGGTCATGGTCCACAGTCTCTCAGCTTTGTTGTCTCTGGGCTTGTGGTAAGGCAGACCACCATGGTTGAGCAACACTGTTCAGTCCTGGCAACCAGAAAGCAAGAGAAAGAAGCCAAGACCCTTGAAGGACATGATTCCAAAGACCTATTCCCTCCAAGCAAGCCATCTCCTAAAGCTTCCAGATAGCTCAGTGAATTATACATCTGTCAATAGATGAATCTGTCCCTGACTCTTCCCCCTTTAAGGCCCACGCATGAAAGGCTTGGGGGCCAGCCAATGGGCATGGAGTGAAGATATTAGATCCTAAATGTTTGACCTCATTAGTGATTAATATTCTTATAGCGTCATAATATGAGGGGATTACTGAGAAGTAGGTCTGGTTGGAAGGTATAGATTACACAGTGGAAAGACACCTGCTGTCCTCGGTCCTTTCCCATCTGTTACCTGGTTGCCATGCAGTAAGATAGTTTGCTTTACCATGATGTCCTGCTTCACCACAACCAAGAAACAATGAAGTTAAATGACCATCAAAAAAGCCCTCCGAAGCCATGGCCCAAAGGGTCTCTAACCCTAACCCTCTTGGTTTTGTTGTTGTTTGTTTTTGCAGAGGGGGGACATTGGTCATGGCACAGGAAGAAGGGCTGACTACCACAGGGCCTGTGGCCCATGGTTCCTCTTGTCCACTTGATGTGACTGAGAAACACTAGTCGTTTAGTTAAGCATGCTTCTGGGTCTGTTAAGATGCTTCTTGAAAGGACTAACTAAATGAGGACAATGTAGAACGCAGGTGGCACCATCCGAAGGCTAGGAGACTAGATGACATAAAATGAGAAAAAGGAGAAAGCTAGTCAAGGGGGCATTGTGTCTCTGTTTCCTGGCCACCACTGTACGAGCTGCTTTGCTCCACCATCTCTTCTCCACCACGAGGGACCGACTAACACCTCTGAATCTGTGACCCGACGTAATCTCTCTTCTCCAATAGTTCACTTTTTTAGGTATATTGCTATGGCAAAGAAAGACTAACCTGCTGCCCTTCTCCTCCCAGGGGACATCAGATTGGGCACAGAAGTAAGAACACTGATGTCATCTGTGCCATCTTTAGTTCAATTTTCAAATGTACAGGAAGAGCCTTCTCACTGCCAGACATGTGTTTGCTCAGTGTAGAAGGAGATAGAAAAATACTTAGGATCTTGACCCCCATCTCAGAGGCCTAGAATGACCCTGCTTAGGCTCTGCCTGCCACATGCCTAAGGAGGAGGACAGGGGAACCCTTGTCTCTCCTATCACTCATGGCCCTCTGGCTGGTGGGATTCAGGAACTGTCACCTCAGGCAGAGTGGGCACATTAGTGTCAGTGTAGGGGACAGATATTGTGCCTCCTGGGGAGGTCCCTTCTTGCCAACACCTCTGCTGAGCAACCTCTTCCCTGGGCTGTTCTCCTTTCCCTTCATCTTTGAGAAATCCAATTTTACAAGCTGTTGGTCTTGAGTGTGGATGGTTGCATTTTATTAATTTGGAAAAATATTATTTTTAATGACCCTTGGAGCTAGTCCTTTGCCCATTGTTGCTGCTGCTACATCCAAAAGCCCATTGTTTGTGTTCTTTTTATTGTCAGGAGTATAAGGAGCCTGCCGTGGACAGTGTGTGACTGCTGAACTTCTGCCGTTAAACACCGTGGCCTTTTCCTTCAGTTTTCCTCCTGAGCTGGAAAGTGGTATTCACACCTCTAGGGAGTCATCACTGGGTAGGATATGGCACTTTCCGTGACACTGAGAAAACACCTGGTTTCAGGCACAAGACTGGCCAGTCTCCTTGCTAGAGTTCAGGCAAAGACCCATAGTCAAGATGTAAGCGCACCCTCACCCCCAAATGTCTTCTCCCTCCCTCCATAAATAAGGCTACTGTCTGCAGTAGATGAAGTTTGTGGTTCTGGAGGGTGTTCCTCTGCCTGCCCCAGGGATGGGTCTCAGTGCCCAAGGCTGGACAACTGAAGGCCTCAGCAGGTGTGCCTCCTGTCTCCTGCTCCCAGGCCTGATGGCTGGCCTCATGGCTGATCTCAATGTCATCACCTGATTCCAGTTAGCATCTCAGGGTCATGTTCTTGCTTCTACATTCTGTTGTTCCTGGAAGACTTTGACCCTTTTCCTGGGAGTTCCCATTGGCTCCAGTGTATGCCAGTGGTCTGTTCTCTGGGCAGTCCTGGAACTGACTCAGCAAATGATGACAGCCTCAGGACACACTTGTCTCCTTGGCCTGGAGGGCTCTGGGACAAGGCTCGTGATTCTCTCCTGTGCATTCTTAGAACATTTCACAGAGTGGAATCAGAGTTCTTACTATAAAGCTGACTGATGGACCCCAAGGTAGGTCACTGGTCCCCATGATTTTGTATACTTAGATGAATTGGGAGGATGGAAAGTCACAAGCTACACAGAAGAGAATTTTCCTAGACATGACTTGTCCTGCATAACAGCTATGGACCATGGGGGTGCTGTCTGCCCACTGGCCACCAGTGTCTAAAACCCTTCTCCCACTGACAGAACCATCATTTACCCATAAGGCTCCCTTTAATAGACCCTTGGTGTCTGAAACCAGTCTTGTGTGAGGCTAACAGAATATGTTATGCTTATGAACTTCTGTTTTGGAATAGCATCTCACTATATGGCCCAGGCTGGCTTCGAACTTGCAATTATCCTACCTCAGCTTCCTGAGTGTGGGGATCACAGACATGTACTGCACTGCCCACCTCCAGTGACTATCAGTAACGCTCTGGTTCTTTCCACATACTTCTTTCAAGGCTGACTGATTTAGGACTACATGGCAATTCTAATAGCCTCTTCCAAAGATGGTGGCATTAAACAGATCTCATCATTAAAAACAGAAACCATAGTGCCTGGGTGTCAAGTGGCCATTTCCTCTTTTCACAGTGGTCACTGAATGTCCCTTCTTCTTCCTTACGCAGCTTTCCCTCCTCTCCCACCAAGAGCGTGTACCTAAGCAATATGGGTCTTCACAGAACTGATAATTTTGCCTCTTTGATCCACATTTGAATAGGTACGACCTTGGCCAGGGGTTATTTTCTCTCATCTCTGAAGTGGGGTGACTGTGGATCTATGGGGTTGTGTTGTGGGGAGCAGTGCATGGGCGTGGCACATTGAGGGGTCATGGACCTGGATTGACAACCCTGTGCCCATGCACCATGTGCTTGCTAGTGAAGGATGGTAATACCATTATGTGTGTGCCAGGAGCAGTGATAACGGATGGACTTGGCCTTTCAGCTCACCGCAGTATTCCTCCAAAGTAGATCATTATTCCGTATGGAATAAATAGTGTTATCGGGCTGATATGCTTAAGGCTAATGAGCCCATGTCTAGCATCTGAGAAGCCAGATAACAAGACATGTTTTTCTCCATTGGCTTCTATTGATGTATTAATTAATGAAATCCAAGATTCCCCTTTGAGCTGGAGGAGTGTTTAAATCACTCTCAAGCCATACACAGTGCAGCTCCCCTCCTGCTGCCAGATGCTGTACGAGCCTGGGGTCAGCCGTCCGATCCTCCTGCTGCTGGCCTGGTCCAGGTTTCAAAAGACCCCTGCAGAACACCCCAAGGGTTATTTTTGTTCCATCTCTGGACCACACTGTAGCTGGCAGATTCCCCCAATCACTCCTTTCTTCATGGTTGGCATGGAGGATTTGCTTAGATAGCCTGTGGGTTCAGGTTTGACGTGAACCAAACGACATCCTCTGTGATTTCCGTTTCCAAGGTGGCTTAGGATTTAGGGCTCACTCTGCTGTTTGGCTTGTTTCGTGTGATCAGTGGGACACAAGTGCTGGCATTACTCATGCTGGGGCTCGGAGGACCCCAGCACTGACTAACTCCACAGCTTGGTCAACTTCCTGGAATTCTCTCGGCCTCAGTACCCCTCTCTGTAAAATGGAGACGTTACTGTGCAATCTAAAGCAGGTTTGTGACAACCATAGGAGCTAAAGTGTAAGTTGTTCTGAGAACCCAGAATCATAGGGCAGGAGGGCTGGTTCCAGTTCATGGCAGGGATAAATCTGTTAATTATACAATACGCTCAAGATAAGATTGGTGCAAAGATACTCCTTACAGAAAGGAAGTTACATTTCCCATACTTTCTAGGAATTTTAGTTTTTCTGACTTAATAGCAATAGGATATCATTGAGGGAGCTGCTCCAGTATTTAAATATAATCTGTGATACTCAGTATATTTTTCATATAAGAAGAGAGGGGTGCTGGGTGGTGGTGGTGCTCACATTTTCAGCACTCAGGAGGCAGAGGCAGGTGAATCTCCAAGTTCGAGGCCATCCTGGTCTACAGAGAGAGTTCCAGGACAGCCAGGGCCACACAAAGAAACCCTGTCTTGAAAAAAACTACAAGAAGAAGAAGAGGAGGAGGAAGAGGAGGGAGAGGAAGAAGAAGAAAAGAGGCAACTTAAGGGGAAGAAGAGTAGTGTAATGATTATGGTAGCTTAGCTATCTTCAGCAACCTTGCTGGAACCATTTGTTTCTTGGCCCCCAGAAGTAACCCTGCATTTCCTGGATTCTATAAGAAACCCTGTGTGCTAACTAACTAACTAACTAACTAACTAACTAACTAACTAACTAACTAACTAACTAACTATATATGTGTGTGTGTGTGTGTGTGTGTGTGTGTGTGTGTGTGTGTGTGTGTGTGTAGCCAGGCTCCATACACTTCTTACATTACCATGTGTCCCATCACCCCAAATATAACTACAAGTTCCCAGACTCCATACAAAACCAGTTACCTCACATCCCATATGCAACCATGAATCCTATATCCTATAGGTTACCAGATATTCCTAACCCCGCCTCCCTGCCCCCTACCAATTCAGATCTAAAGTCACAGTTAAGTGGGATTTTCTTTATGGTCTCACATGTAGACTTTTATTTAAGAATGCTGCTGTCATCTTCTGGCCCAAAGGAACAAGGCTGCCTCAGACTGGCCCACTCAAGCCTCAGACTCTCCCACTCAGAGGCCCACTCAACCTTAGCTCTGTGGTCTGGTAGAAGAGGGTCTCCAAGAAGTATGCCAAGGTATCATTTCACTGGTCTGTAGTTGTACAACAATCCCTCCCCCCAATGGCAAGTGCGTGCCTCAGTCATGGGTCTTGCCTAGCCGCCCTCTCTGATGTCACTATAGACAATGGTGCACAATGGATACTCAATGGCCTTGGCCACATACTCCTTGCATGTGATGTCTGACATCCTGACATTCAGCACATGCCAACATTTATTGCCAGGACCCTGAAATGATCACATCTGCTTCCTACCCCCATTCACATTTCACACCCACACACCTACCCAATGGTTTGTAAAGCAGACTAGACTCTATTTAGAATCAATAACCACTTAGAATTAAAATCCGAGCTGAACTATAAACCATAAAAACCCCTGATTATTTCATTAGTAATTTGCTAATTGGCATTAGATATTTAATTACACATTCCAAATATTTGATGAATTATTTCAGCTCCACATAGAAAGCCTCAGATAGAGACTGTATCTTTTCAGGAAACAGAAAGCCCAGAGGGAGAACTTGCAGGAAGCCTTCCTGTCGACTGTCTATGCGTGGCTGAAGTCTGAACGGTGGTGGAGGGGCTTGCTACAGCTTTGAAGGCGCCCACCCAGACGGTGGATAAGACCAACTTGGATCCAGGGGCCCGAGTTTCTTCCTCTCTCGGGGCTTTGTTCATCGTCAGTGCAGCTTTGTGGCCTGCTTTTCTTTTGGAGACATTATCTTTTCTGCTTTGATCTGCTTCCCACAACATAAGGTGATCCCTCCCCCTCTCCTTTTTATCCTCAGATGATGGGCTGTTTTTTGACATGAGTGAAAAGGAACCAGCCCCTGGCCTCTCATCACTCACTCTCACCCTGTCCCTTGTCCTCCGGGTTCACCTCTCGGCAGCAGGTCCTGTCTGCATCGGACACCAGATGGCCCCCACAACCTTCTTAGAATGGATTTGCATTAGATAATGCTCTCTTGGTGTCTGGCTCCCTCCCTTAAGGTGTGGGAGCTGTTTCTCTAGTATGAAAAAAAAAATGATAATTTCAAGCAGAAGTAAAAAAAAAAAAAAGCACAAATGTTCATTTCTGTTTCTTTTGGGATCCTTCTAAGGATAAGTGGGCACCAAATTCATGCACTCCACCCCGCAAACACGCCCCATTTCTTGTCTGCGCATGAGTCCTTGCTCTTCTGGACGCCATCCTCATTGGCCAAAGTCTCACGGGATAATTCACAGTGGTCCAGATGTGCGTCTGAGGCCAGGTGTTTGTTCTCAGTCAGCAGACAGTGTCCTCGCTGCTGCTTGTTTGAACCCAGAACTGAACTGAACTCAGAAGGCAGCTTGCAGTGGCTCACACAGCACGTGCTTGGTCAGGCCTGTGCTAGGCCAAGGGCAGCATGCCACATATTTCTCACCGACTCTCACGTGGGAGCCTCTGCTATTCTCTAACAGATTGTGATAGGCCATATGTGTAGCTTCTAGTGACCATTCCAGAGACTCCCAGAGAGGATGAATCGGTAATATGGAGGAGCAAGCTGCATCCAGGCCACAGACCTGAAATACACATCAGAGGGAAGAAATTGGTTCTTAAAGGGCCAGCTCTGCTCAGTGCAGAAGAGGCAGGCGTGCCTCCACCTCCTCCAGCTCCAATTCTGAGATGCAGAAAAGGGTGCCATTAGACTTTAGATTAGGGCCCCCAAAGGCCCTTGTTTGGAAGTGGGTGCTTTCCTTAGAGAGACTTGACAAGATGTCATCGATGCTCGATGGCACAAATGAAGTCTGGAGGCCAAAGCCCACTCATTGCCTGTCTGTCCACAGAGAATCTGAGGCCTGGTGTCCACCCCTGCTTTGCTTCTAACTGCATCTTCAGACTATCACCACCTTCTCAGTTGCTCATCTATGACACAAAGACTGTGTCCAGCTCAGCTCATTGATCAAGGGGACCTGAAAAAAAGGGCTGCAAAAGTGACTCACAGCAGACCCCAAGAGGTGGAGGAGGGCGGCTTTTCATTCCTTATCTGGCTTCTAGGCTTTAAGCATACCTGTATTCTAACCAGACTGCATAAATAGATAGGCCAGTTTTTATGAGAAGCTGCCTCAAATCCCCTTGGAAATAGTATGGGCATAAAATAGAAACCAATAAAGCAATGTTTTCAGTAGAAATCTGGCCGCAAGATCAGCGCAGAGGAACGCTTGCATTCCCTCGGCACAGGGAGCCACTTGGAAATCATTGTGCATCCACAAGCATTAAGGTGCAGCAGATAGGAGGCCCCAGGGTGTGTTCCCACAGGGCAGAGGCTGACTTCAATCCAGACCTTCCTCTCTGTCCTTGCTTTGTCTACATCACCATCCCAGACACCCCCACCCAGGCATCCTCCCTTGCTTTCTTTTTTTGGGCAATCTACCATTTGCACCTCCTTTAGACCCTTGGAAGACTCAGTTCTTCACAGCTCCAGATCAATGTCTAACAACTGAATAAAAGAGAAAATCCCATCGTTTAATTGGAAACAAAGCTGGGACTGTAGAAAGAGCTTTATCACCAGGGTAAATCTCGAAGTCAAGGTGTGACAGGTCTGATTAACTGATTAAGCTGATTCACCTCCTCTGGCTTGCTGCTTCCTCCTTCCTAGTCTGCTTTCTAGTCTACAGGATAAGTGGGACCAAAAGCAGGGACATTTCCCACAGGAAGCCTTTCTGGATCTCCAACAGAATGTGTTTCCCCTGCTCCTACCGATCACACCACTCCCCCTCAGTGCTTGGTACCCGGGCAATGCCGATGCCACTTACAGTCTGGTTTTGCTCCTTCCTCCCTGGGGACAGTTCATTCCCTGGCCAGCATCACATCGCCTGAGTTGGATGCTTTGGAGTCTGAGCACAGAGATCAGGTGCTCCCTGCATATTTTGTTTTCCTGTGATGTGCTGATTTATTTGGGCAGTACTTGGGATCGAACCTAGAGTCTTGCAAGCTAAGTAAGCACTTCCATTGGCCACATCCCCAGTCGCACTGTTTTGCTTTAGAAAGAAAGGAGAGATGAAATTAATTGCAACTGAGATTTTTGTGAGCTGGAGAGAGAGCCTCTTGGATCTATGGATGCAAGGGACTGGTACATTCAACCCAGTGGGGGTGACCCCAGCTGCGTGTCCAGAACCAACAGGATCCTGAAACATGGTGGCAGGCAGAGGTATGGTAAAGGCACTTCTGCACAGGGCAGGACCAGAAGTTCTCTTTTCTGAAGGTGAAAGCAGCCAATAGCCTTGGGGCTGGTCTTCCATGGACAAAACAGTGGTGGCAATGGCACTGATGAAGCCATCTGTTTTAGTTAGGGTGACTATGATAAAACACCATGACCAAAAAGCAACTCGAGAGGGAAGGGTTGATTTAACTCACAGTTCCTTGTAACAGTTCATCATCAAAAGCAGTGAGGACAGGAACTCACACAGGGCAGGAACCTGGAGGCAGGAGCTGATGCAGAGGCCATCGAGGGGTGCTGCTTACTGACTTGCTTCCCATGGCTTGCTCAACCTGCTTTCTTATAGAACCTAGGACTACCAGCCCAAGACCACAGTGGGTTAGGTCCTGGCATATCAATCACTAATCAAGAAAATGCCCTGAAGTCTTGTCTAGAGCCAGATCTTATGGAGACATTTTCTCAGTTGAGGTTCCCTCCTTTCTGATGACTCTAGCTTGTGTCTTGTTGATATAAAACTATCCAGGATACCATCCAAACAGATTTTTACCTGTGGGTATTAGCATCTTTGCATCTGGGAGTTCTGGGCTTGCAGAGTGCTTTTCTATTTTGGAGATCAGCCCCTGGAGATTAGGGAGACTTTAGAAGACAGCTAGGAAGTTTCTAGATACTTTATCAACACACTCTAATGGACCACAGTAAAGCTTGGTTTAGACCACTTCAGTGGGTAGGACTCAAGCAAGGAAGCATCTACTCCATGCCTAGCTTCTGGACACAACCAAGGACATAGTGTGCTGGGAATCCCAAGAGATGAGAGTATATTGGGTTTCCTGGTCTAACAATGTAGTGTTTGAGCCCAACAAACATGTACACACCCCAAAATATACACAAAGATCCAAGAGTGTGGGACATAGGAGTCTACAGTGGAATCTGGGCCTTAGAAAACCTCTCCAGTCTTAATGACACCACATGTGTAGACTGCTGAGCACTGTAAGGCAGGTACTTTATCAGGGAAGTTAAAAAAAAAGTGGCATGTCCTTCCCCTCATACAGCTGAGAGACTACTTGGGGAGGCACACACCCAATCAAATAACCAAACACATTCAATCTGCAAGAGTAGTCTCAATGGTTAGGTAAAAAGGGGCTAAGGAAGATGTCAACCTGGAGTGCTCTGTGTCCAGGTCACAGTACCTACCATGTTTTGATATAACACAAAATGTATTCAAAAGTAAAAGTGGGGGAATCCCATTCTGCCTGTTAGGAGCATGCACCTGGAGGGCAGGTAAGCAAGAGAATCCACATCAGAGAGGGAATCATTGCTGTTGTCTTGAAAATTGATATCTGGGGACTGGACAAGCTCTTCTTTCAGTTTTTGATGCTGTGCTCTGAGGAGGTGTCCTCACCACTTGCCTGCTCCCTCAACCCTGTCGTCCTAGATGCCCTGACAAAATCCTAGAGTGAGTGCTCTCCAGTGGCTGTGGTTTTGGTACAAGGCACAGGAGTGAGCTGGCTCACAGTGGGGGCCAGGTAGAAAGAAAGACTTTAGAATTCCTTAAAGTTCCCCTGGCCCAGAAGTTGGAGTATGAAGTCCTGAGATCCACAAAAAACATCCATCTAGGGCTAGGAGGTGGATTGAAGTGGATTCTAACAGAGGATTTAGGTCACTTTAAGTCAGAGTGGTGGAGAAAAGGCCTGGGTCAACTGACTACGGGGTACTTACATTAATCTGGTTTTAATGGAGGGAATCAAAATTCTAGAATTGTTTTAAACAAAACCTTTCATTAAATCTGAGGATTCTCAGTAACCAATGCTAATGGCTGGGAAGTGTGGACAAGTGGGTGTCCTGCTGACCCTGCACTCCTGAAGAACCTATGGCCATTTATGACTAGTATGGAAACTGCCAGCACCCTGAGGGTGGGCCTGATACACTTGAAAAGTAATTGTCTTAAAAGGTTCTAAAATGATGCCCCATGGTGTCTGTTCACAATATCTTTGCTCAGCAAATCTTTGTGTATCAACAGAGCAAACTATAGTGTGTCTGACTCATAACTGAATTTCTATGTATTACATAATGAAAGGAAATTAATAAAGAATGCTGTATTGGGAATTTTATCCTGTAAATTCCAAGGCATAGAAGGATGTGGTTGGTCCACCCCAGTCAAGGGGTACAAAAGATGAAGAAGCTATTGCCTCCAGTGAGTCTCATGGAGTCTGTCTTGGAAAGAACATTGCCTAGAGAACTGGAAAAATTCTTTGGCATGAGGGTTGACACAGGGCTTCTTAACCATGTCCCTGGAAACATTGTGCTTTATGATGACTCTGCCATGGAGGCTTCCCTAGTGTGGCAAGGTAGTTACCAGCATCCTCATCCCAGGCCCATGGGTTGTGGTAGCAGCTGGTGCTAAGAACCAGCAATGCCTCCAGATGCTAACTGAGTATCCAGCGGGGTACTGTATTTGGCCTCTGCTGAGAATCACTGATCTGGTGGAGTTAACTCAGCTAGAACCTGCCTGTGGTTGTGTAAGAAAAGTCCCTAAGACTGGAGTACATGCCTCTGTGTGTGTTTGTGTGTGTGTGTGTGTGTGTGTGTGTGTGTGTGTGTGTGTGTGTGTGTGTGTGTATGTATGCATGTGTGTCCCTGTGTATGGGTACCTGTGTGGGTGGGTGTAATCATTTGGTTCTAATGTGTATGCTTGCCAGAAGTATATTTTGGGTATTGTCCTAGTTTGCTCCTCTATTGCTGTGATAAAATGACAATCAAACTCATCTCAGGAAGGAAAGAGTTTGTTTGACTTACATGTCCAGGTCTCTGTCCATCATCGAGGGAAGTCAGGACAGGAACTCAAGTCGGATCTGGAAGCAGAAACCATGGAGGAATGTTGACTTGCTTGTTCCCTCTCGCTTGCTCATCTACTTTTCTGACACAGCGTAGGTCCACCTGCATAGGGATGGCACTGCCGCAGTGCACTGGACCCTCCTACATCAATTAGCAATTAAGAAAATGCCCCATGGACATGGGCATAGGTCAATCTGGTGGAGGTAATCCTTCCACTGAGGTTCCCTCTTTCCAGGTGACTGTGATTTGTGATAAGTTGACAAAGTAGCCAGCACAGGTGTCTTCCTCAATTGTTTACAGTCATATATATATATATATATACATATATATGTATATATATATATTTTTTGAGATAGTTTCTTATTAAACCCAGAACTCGTTAATTCAGACAGAAAGCTACTTGTCTTAAAAGATTCTAGTCCCCTATGGCATCTGTTCAGCTAGCCCATGGAGGCCTCCTGCCTCCCATCTCCTGATTCTTGCCTTGGGCTGGTGTTACAGACCCTTGCCACCACACCTTACCTTTTGTGTATGCTGAGCTTTGAACCCAGTTTCTCGTTTGTGTACAGCACAAGTCCCTCTGTGCCGAGCCATCTCCCCATCCTTGTGTTTTGAATGCTTGGTTCCCAGCACTGTTTTAAAAGGCTGTGGGATAGTTGGGAGGTATGCCTTGCTGGAGGAAGTAGGCTATGCTGGTGAGACGGCCATGCTCTCAGAAGATAGAACTGGTCCCCAATCCCTACCTCTCTCTTTGCTTCTTCTTTACAGTGGAGTGAAGAACTCCTCTGGGGTATGCCTCCCCCACCATGATGTTCTGCCTCACCACATGCCCAGAATCAATGGGTGCCAAGGACTGTGGGCTGAACCCCCTGAACCCATAAGCCACATGTATACTTCCCTGCTTTCCGTTGATTTTGTCCAGGGTTTTGGTCACAGCTATGCAAATGTGGCTATTGCACTGCCCTCAAAAGAGTTTAACTTTTGCTATAATGACACCATGCACGGCAAGTGGGTCAGAAACCCGGGGAGAGAAAAGCCAATATTCATTCTGTCTCATAATGGTCCTATAATTTCAATCCCAGCAAGTCCTTTCTGCTTTCGTCTTTTCTAAGAACTATATTTCTGAGGTCCCAAGTGACACATCGGACTCATTAAGGCCTCTTAATTCCCATGTGAGTTATTGCTGGAAGGGTCTGAAGGCCCAGCATCTCCCCTTATTACACCTGTAGTTATGAGCAGTAACTACGGCCTTTATTGCAACATTCAGCACCAGCCATTAAATTTGAGGCATGAAAATGATTTTTTTCACCCCAAATCCACTTACCACTGGCACCTTTCCATGCATGTTCTCAGACCAAAGCGAGCCCCTAGAGCACTCTCTCTCCAAAGCCAGCGCCTCTGCGTGACAGCACCTGACTTGCAGAACGTATATGTCAATCATTCTTCATCTCTGTACAGAGTCCAAGTTCAGGGGTTCCTTAGATGCTGGTATTGGCTAATGTTTCAGCTAAATAAAACACAAGCTGGTGTTGTCTCTTAAGGCCTGCTTCAACAAAGGACTTTCATTCTCCTTTATAGAAGCCCAGTAGGGCTAAAACTTTCCTTGTTTAGCTTGAGGCCAAACACAGCTCGCAGAAAAATCATCTAATTTTTTGCAATGAAAACCTGTGCCAGTCAAAGACATTATGACCTATACTTACTTAAGAGGCATTAAAAAAATTACAAATATTGGCACCCTCAGCTTAGACAGGCAAGTTCCCATGCACACAGCTAGCTGTGAAAGATACTGGACTCTGTGGGCAGAACATGTTTGAAACACTGAAAGGAAAACCAAGCAGTGTGGCTTCATTTTTGTTGCTTGGTTTATTTATTTATTTATTTATTTATTTATTTATTTATTTATTTATTTATTTATTTATTTATTGTTGTTGTTTGTGAGGAAATTGACCTCTTTTTCAACAGGAGAAGGTTTTGAAAAATAATCTGAATATTAATGTTGCTCTATTGTGGTGTATAAAAATAACTCTGGACACATCCTGAGGCTTCTGTGTGGAACTCAGACACAGAGCTTGTGGCGAATTGCTAGGAACCCCCGGTGTGGCGCAGGATGCTGTTCAAAGGAGGGAAGAAAGAGAGGCATCCCCGTGACAAAGTCTTAGTCTCTCATGAAAGAGTTAACAGAAAGAAATAAAATCAGATATGTGTAGCCTCCAGACGTCCATTAAAGTACGGAATGCTGTTCTCTATCACGGAGAGCATGCCAGATGTTCAAACTATCTCTAATCATTGCAGATGTAATGGAGTAGAATGTTGCAGTTTGTGAGTTTACTGGCATTAATCCTATATACTGCACAAGGGAAAAGATTTTAAATATATAATTATATCTCATTAATACTCAGGTTTTATTTCCTTTCCACGAAACAGACTTATTAAAGCTACCATTTCCCGCATGTTTTCTTTCAGTTTTTGGCCCTGGCTTAGTCCTGTGTGCATTCCACGTGTAAATATGTACTAACTAACCTGGGTGCAGAGAAACACCCAGGAACTCTTGTGAGTCCTCCACTCCCCGCATTCACTTTTAGATGCATGAGATGTTTTTATATTGTAAATTGATAAGAGGGACTTCATCGAAGACTTTTTGACTTGCTATTTTGGCTTTTCTTCATGACAGAAATATTTGTATTTCTTAATTTGAATGGAAATTGCCTGTGCTCTTGCTCTTTATGGCATGTCAGGAGAGGGTGCATTCTGGGCTCTGGAAGCAGGAGTGCAGGAGCCTGGGAGTGTGTGGGAGAAGACCCCTGCCTGGCAGCCTCGTTCTCTCAGGTACTTGTGGGACTTGCCAGAAGACTGAAAGTTTCTCTGGATTTTGTCCATAAAAGTCACATGATCAGAGTGTATCTCCAAGAGGAATGTGAGGTGGGGTATACAGAACAGAGGTCCCCTCTTGAGTACACCCCACTTCTTTCCCCCAAATGAAAATAGCAATGTTTGCATCAACTAACTAAATCATCCCGAGATGCTGAGCACCAATGACAAGCTGTCTCCAGAGTTGGCAGTCAGGTCAGGCTCCGGCTTAGCTGGAGAATGCCCGGCAGCTTCTGGCTTGCCTTTCCTTGTAGCCATCAGCTGCCTTTTCTGGCCCTCTCCCTACATGTCCAGATCCTCACTGTTCCAAGGGTTGGGGTTCTTGCCTGGGGTGAGCGTACACATGTGGAGCTGAGAAGTGCTGGCTCTCTGGCTTTCTTTTCTCTGTGGCACTCACTACACCAGGCATCTTACCCAGGCCTTATGCAGCCTGGGCAAGTGTCCACCACTGAGCTACATCCCCAGGCCTAGGCCTTGTGCAGGCTGGGCAAGTGCCCACCGCTGAGCTACATCCCCAGGCCTAGGCTTTATGCAGGCTGGGCAAGTGCCCACCACTGAGCTACATCCCCAGACCTAGGCCTTGTGCAGGCTGGGCAAGTGCCCACCACTGAGCTACATCCCCAGGCCCAGGGGCTTGCTTAAAAAAAAAAAAGATCCGTGTGCCTGTTGTGTGTATGAATGATTGCATATGTGTATACTCATGTGTATACATGGAGGCCTGAAGTTGACATCAGGCATCTTTCTTAAGCACTGTGCAGCTTACATACTGAGCTAGGGTCTCTTGCAGTTTGACTAGTCTGGTCAGCTTTTGTCCTAGGAGGATTCCCTGTCTGCCTCCTTCTGGCTTTTACATGGATTCTGAGGATGTGAACTCAGGTCCTTATGCTTAAACAGCAAACACTTTACAGGCTGAGCCATCTGCCCAGTCCCTGGAGAGATGTTTATTGATAAAGAGATTTGGGGGCTTACTGACAAGTCTGTGATCTCAGCGTTTAGGAGACTGAGGCAGGATAATTAAGGGCTCAAGGCCAACCTGGGCTATATAGGGAGTTTGAAGCCAGCCTCGGTTACATAGCATCACTTTTGTTCACAGTGGCAACCATTTAATTTTCCAGCACTTTCCTCTTTCTCTATATTACGTGCTAGGTCACTCCTGATGACTTACTTGATAATTCTAGTAATGCACTCCTGTGCCCAGACAGTAGGAACCTTGGTCAAGGCCACTCCAGCATCAGGTAAGGTGTCTGACACATAGCCAGCACTGCCTACCTCTTTTTTAAATGAGAGGAGAAAGGAATAAATTAATGGGCAGTGAAGGCCTTTTGGGAAAAGCTGGGTGGGGCTGACAATTTAGTCCAACGTCCTTAGCTATCATTTTTGGCGAGGAAGAGAGTTTGATGGATCCTGCAATAATGAGATTGACGAGACAGATGGTCGCTGCCAGGAATTCTGCAGAGGCCAGGGTGATGGAGAGGCGACTGCTTCATGTCAGAACCAGGGGGCGGGGGCGGGAGGTGTCGGAAGCTCTGTCGAGGCTTCAGTCTCCCGAGGAAAGTGATCTGTGGGTCACACGGAGGGCGGTGATGTGTGAGCCTGAAACAAGGAGGCTGGGCGTACAACTCAAAGGCGCCAGGGTATGTGGCCGGCAGAGCAGTGGGGGAGGCTGGGAAGAGCCCCAGAGGAGCATTCTGGGAGGGGAAGATCAAGGCTGAGAGGAAAGGAAAGGAGTCTGGGAGTCTGTGCAGTAGAGTTCAGGACAACAGTTCCTCACTTGCTTTTATTTTTAACTTTAAAAATATTTATTCTCTTTCTTTCCTCCCAACTCTCCCCTCACCCCATCCTCTGTCTCTCCCACTCTCTCCCCTCCTCTCCCTTCCTCTCTCCTTCTCTCCTCTCCTTCTATGACCAGAGATACTATGACCAGAAGTAATAAAAAGCCTCCTAAGATGCAGAGCCAGAAAGAGCAGGCTCATGGGAGAGAACTAGAGGATGAAGAAGGCTAATCCTAACTTCATTTTCTTACTTGCCATCATAGTGGTGTGAGAGCCAGGACTCAGAGGACAGTAGATGTGAAAAGAGACAGCTAGAGAGGCAGCTGGAGGGAATATCAGGTGCCCCAGGCAGGAGGAGCAGCGGAAGCAGGGGCAAAGAGAGTCAATGTCTGCCCTACAAAGGCCCCTTGCTATGCGGAAGATGCCAGGCGCTAGCAGCCAGTGCTCAGTCTTTGGGGGTACTAAGATCCTGAGGAGGCTGTCACCTGGTTAGGGCAGGTGGGGGTTGGGCTGGAGGGAAGGATACGGAGGAGAATTCGTTTAGGAATAATCACAAGGTTGAAGGAAACAGCAAGCAGTACAGTGGATCACAGTGACTTCCAAACGGGACAGTTCCATGGAACAGCAGCAGAAAGGGGAAGAGATCAGCAGCCAGGGCATCCGATGTCCAGGGCAGAGATGCTCTGCTTCCTGAAGAAGGCTGGTGACTTTGAGCTATTATTTCTTCATTGCTTTGTTGAACACAATTTATTTTTTTTTTCTAGTTTTTTTTTAAATCTTCACTATTCGCAAATCTGTCTTCAATATAGGATCAGTTGCTCTAGAGGGAGGGGACCTAACTCTCACTGAATATTTGCTAAAGGCAAGAAGGATATCCAAAGTGAATGAAGGAGTAGATAATTGATCAAGATGGATATATTCCAAGAATCATTATATAGTGTTATATTAATGAAACCTGAATGTGCTTGAACATTTAAATGCAATGATATGGCAAGTCCTTTGAGGAAAACCTGCCAAGAGCCGCTAAGAAACAGGAGATTCAGTCCTAAGTGTTGTTGGGGTACAACTGTGGGTGGCAAGGGGAGCTTATGAAATGGGTTTTACACAGGTGGTTCTGGGGGAGTCACCTTGCCCCCATGCCAGTAGTGGTTGCTGGCAGGGGGTGCATCAACAGCGGTTGCTAGTCTCTGATTTCACAGTGTGGTGGTAGTCCACACAAGGGCTATGCTCAGGGGCTTGTCTTGGGCAGGTCCTAGAGCATGGCAAATGAATCACTCTTCACAGTGATAAATGGTCATGCCTCCTTCTGGCCTGAGAGGAGATGACCCACTTAGCAACAGAGCTTCCTTATCTCTTCTTGTTCAGTGCTGGGAGTTGAACACTAGGTAAGCTCTGACCATTGAGCCACACTCCCACTGGCAGATTCTAGCCAAGCAAGTGTCTCCTTTGGAAATCAAGACCTTTACAAGTAAAGATCCTGGAGTTGTACTGTGCAGGAAGCACCAGTTCCCCTAAATGTTCCCTTGGAACAGTGGTGAGTAGGAACCCCTCATTCTGCCTGTTAGGTCTAGAACTATGTTGAAGGCATCAGCTTGTGTCACTGTCTTTGATACTACAGGATGGCTCTTTATTTCATAGAATATTATCTTTAAGATGGCACTTCAGTGCCCCTGTAGGCTTTTCTTCCTCCCGTTCAGTTGGAAGCCTCTAGAAGTTGGGGCGTGCCACAAACAGAGCACTCCAGGACCATTAACGCCTCAATTTCCTCTGCTATGAGACAGACTGCCTGGTCTGATAAGCTGTTGTTTAGAGCTCATTCTTTGTGAGCAAGGTTTTGCTAGTAAAGAATGTTTAAAAAACAAAAGTGAGTTCAGACTCACCTCAGTTCATTCCTGACACAGGAATCCCTAGACTTTCCAGCGTGAAAGGAGATCCGTGTCATCAGTTTGTCACCACAGGGCTGGGTGGTGTCCTCAAAGGGTGGTGCTACATCTGCTGTCGGTGCTGGTGTCTGTTGCTGGTAGTCAGGTGGAGGAGCATTTATCAGCTGGAAAACGGAAGCCCAGGCATGACTCTCCATCCTTCTACCTTGGTCGCACTGCTTACATATTCACGGTGCTGGGGTGTCCACTTGGCTGTTTCCATGGAAAGTGCTCTCAGGAATGCATGAAATGATTTTAAGAGCTTTACACTCATTGAATGTACATGTGAACCCACGTGCCTCCACTCTAGACTTTTTTTGTCTATGGACTTGTAATAGTTAAATAAAGGTTGGATGACAATTTAATTATGATGAGGCCAACAGATCAGGAGCAGACCTCCACTGAGTAAGCAGTTTGTTATAGTTCCCTGTAAAGGGGTTGCAAAGGAAAGCACTAAGGTCTTCAGGACATAGAAGGACTGAGGGAAGGCATGGATGAGAGACTTTGTGCTTTCCATGGGAGGAAATGGATGACTCAGCATAAGCAGGCTAATTAGGCTCCGAGTTGGCTAGTTGGAGTAATTTTGGCAGACTCCAAAGTATCAGGACTGACCCTGGTTGTCTGGTTCCTAGCTCTAAGTTGATTAGGGCAGGGAAATATTGTCCGCAAAGGGCAAGCGAACGATGAAAGTTCAATAAAGGAGGTGGTAGGAGAGGAGCTGGGGCTTTGGATAGGCTGGTTTTACTCTGCAAGAGATGTACTCGGGGAGAAGTTGCAGTCTCTAAAATTTAGCTAACCATCCAAGAGGCCTTGTCAGCAAGATCTCAAGACATCAAAACATCATCAAATGCAGAAAATTAAAAAAAAATGATGGGGCTGGAGAGATAGCTGACAGAATTAAACTGATAGAGTTTAAGATCTGCTCTTGTAGAGGACCCAGGTTTAGGTCCCAGAACCCACACTGTGTATTAATTATCTATAACTCCAGTTCAGGGAATCTGGCACCTTCTTGCTTCTGGGGGTACACATGTGATGCACATACATATTGCAGACAATATATTAATACACTTAAATTAAATAAATTTTTGATTAAAAATACCTCCCCACATGATTAATGCATATTTTCTCTTGTTAAAGATCCTTGTCCATCTAACTTATTTTCCAGTGTCTAAGAGTCCACATGCATTTCCAGTTAGAATTTCTTTTCTCTTCTTTTGGTTTTTCAAGACAGGGTTTCTTTGTGTAGCCTGGGCTGTCCTGAAATTCATTCTGTAGACCAGGCTGGCCTCGAACTCACAGTGATCTGTCTGCCTTTGCCCCCCAAGTACTGATATTATGGGCGGGAACCACCACCACCACCAGCTGGTTAGGGTTTCTATTGCTGTGATAAAACACCATGACCAAAAGCAATGTGGTTTTATTTCAGTTTATATTTCCATATTACAGTCTATCATTGGAGAAATCAGGGCAGAAACTCAAACTGGGCAGGAACCTGGAGACAGGAGCTGATGCAGAGGCCATAGAGGGGTGCTGCTTACATGAAAGAGGGCTTGCTTCCCATGACTTGCACCACCTGCTTTCTTATAACCCCTAGCCCAGCAGCCCAGGGATGGCACTTCCCACAGTGGGCTGAGCACTCCCACATCAATCATCAATCAAGAAAATGCACCATGGGCTTGCCCACAGGCCAATCTGGTGGGAGCATTTTCTCAACTAAAGTTCCATCTTCTAAAAGGACTCTAGTTGCGGCCATTTGGTGTTAAGCTAGCCAGCACACGCATCATAACGTTGGTGTCCTTCACTGCCCATACAAATTGGATAGTCAGGTGCTCAGACTAACCTATGCAGGTTCCCCTCTGTCCCTTCTTTCATAGCCATTTCTGAGTGTGGGCCAGTGAGGCAGCTACTGTCCAAGGCCATCTTTAGTTTCCCTATGAGTTTCCCTATCTAAGAATCAATGCCTCTGGCCCTCAGGGATCCTCACAGTTGTAGAGTGCCTAAAGGGAAAGTTGATGGCCCATGAGTGGAGAATGGCATGAAGGTCAACTTGACCTGCTCATGCAACTTGCTTGTTCCTGCTGTCCCTGCAGTGTTTGATCTTGGATTAACTACTCTCTTCCTCCTTGACTGTTGGCCACCTCTTGTTGTGATGTGATATAACTCACCACAAGGAATGGTTCCATCTTTATCAGGCTTTGTGCTCAACCCAAGGTGTTTTTCTATCATTTTTATTTCTTTTCTACTTCAAAAATTATTTTTTGAGATTATAATGTAATTACATCATTTCTCACTTTCCTTCTTCCAAAACCCTTCCATATATACCTCCTTACTCTCTTACAAATTCATGGCCTCTTTTTTCATTAATTGTTCTTATAGGCATTTATGTATGCGTGTGCACGCGCGCGCACACACACACACACACACACACACACACACGCAATCCTAAATATAACTTGATCAGTCTGCATAATGTTACTTGCATGTCTGATTTCAGGGGTAATCGGTATTGGATGATCAGTTGCTGGGCACTACCCCAGGAAAGGCTATTTCTCCCACTCTCAGCATTCCCTGTTACCTATAGTTCTGTGTGTGGCGTTGAGGCCTTTGGCCTTTCCCCTGACCACTTTGACATGTCTATTCCTGCTGTCTTTGTTCAGCTTGTGTTTAGGCAGTCATGTTTGCAAGACTTCATGGGTGTAGCTTCTGACATTTCTAGGATACACAATCTCAAAACACATTACCTGTTCGCCTGACTCTTACTCTCTTTCCCCCCTTTCTCCCCCAGTGTTCCCTTAGCCTTAGATGCAGGACTTGTTTTGTAGATGTATCTGCTGGGTTCACAACTCTGCACTTTGAATGGCTGTGTTGTTCTGTAATGGCCTCTATTTGTTGCAAGAGAAGTTTTTGTGATGAAGAGTGAGAACTACACTTACCAGGCTAGACTCTGGAGAAGGGTGTAAGGGCAGTGTTTTTCTAAAGGTAACTTTTCTGCTGCTGATAGAATGATCTTAAGCTCAAATCCCAAAGACCCACACTATAATTCTTCCTCCACATGGCCCATTCCCTTCTCTGATAACTCAATGCCTTCCAAGCTATAGCTCCAGGCAGTGGAGCCACTTGTACCACAGGCTGTGGAAGCACCAGGGCCTTTTCTCTTTGGGGCCTTGTTTGAAGTTAGCAGATTTTCATACTTCTTGGTATATTGGTAAAGAGGAGTGTTTCCAGATGTAGAGTCCAAACATCCTAGAACTAGATTGTGCTTCATTCTCTTCATGATGGGAGGCAACCATTTATCTTTTATTGTGGAAGGATGCCCTGTCTACTGAATATGGAATTCTTAAATACATTATGGATCCAACAAATCCTTGAACCTCTGAAAGACTGTTTAGCCTCAGAAATGCATGTGTTTTACCAAGTCCTCTGTTATAATGGATGTACCATGGACTGGGTGCTCAGATAGCAGAAAAATATTTTTCATAATGATAGAGACTGCAGATCAAGATCAAAGTCATGATTGGTTTGTTTCTTGGCAAGGTTTGCAGGAAGGATGTGTTCCTCATGTCTCTTCATGTGGTAAAGAGCGTGAGCAAAAGAGAGGGAGAGATCACACAAGATGTGTAGAGGTGCCTCTTGCTTGATAAGGGTACCTATGTTGCCATGGGGACTCTGCCCCCATAAATTCATCAAAACCTGATGCCCTCTGTAACACCAGCTCCTAACTGTCTTGCAAGGGTTAGGTTTTCACCATGTGAAATTTGGAGAGACACAGTACCCCACAGTGGCCTCTGACTTGCCAGCCTCCATTTGCTCACCTCTTCTCGTTCCTTGAGTCTTACTAAGCTGGTGCTGTTGATACAGGGGATCAGTGGGGTGTTCTGTGAGATGCTTGGATGATTCAGACCGATTTGACTGTGTTACAACAGAGGCAAGGAATGTTGACACAGCTCTTGGGGAAACCTGTCAGTGTCTGCAGCTCTTCATCCCAGAATGGTTTTTCATCAGAAACAGAAAAGCTTTCTGGTTATGATAAAAATGCAGTCACTAAATCAGAGGCCACATGCTAAATTCTTGGAGACATATTTATCTGCTTTGGGGAAGAGCTCATTTGACAGGAGAACTGCAATTGGGGTGATTGCTTGGCTGAGTGCGCGGAGCCCACTGCTCTATCCCAGGGTCTGTCTGCTCTTCTCCGTGACTAGACTAGTGACGTAAATGGAGATATGTACAAACTGCCACCCTTGAACTTTCTAGATCTTTACAAGGAAGACTGCTTTCAGCCATCTCACTAGAAAACAGTACTTTAATTTACTTTTTGTATTGATTGTTGTTGGGGGATATTCAATCATGGGGCTCTATTTCCCAGTACATCTACAATGACATCCAACAAAAGAATGAGAAGTCACCACCACGAAGTCTATGAATCCAATGGAGTCACCATGAGGCAGACATTGGCTATAATTCCACTGATTGGATGGATTTGGTAATGGTTGATCCTGATGGTTAACCTGATTGGATGAGAGACACTTAAGAAATTAATAAAGCACATTTTTGAATATTTTTGTGAGAGCCTTTCCTGAAATGATCAGGGTGGGGAGATGTACCCTGAATGTGGGTGGCACCATCCCACAGGCTGGGAGCCACGCTGGAATAATGGTCCATTCTCTGTCTCTGCTTCCTAGGTCCCATCATGGCATGCTAAAGTATCTAGTGCTGTGAGCCAAGCACATCCGTTATCTTTTGAGTTACTTCCATCAGGTACTATGATGAGAAAATGGCTGATACAATTTCCTCTCCTACAACAGCAGAAGGCTCCAAAAACACTTTGATTCTCTTAAGTATCATTGTAGATACAGACACTAAGTCCAACAGCCTTCAGTACAGTTGGGTGTTTCCTTTCCTGTGGAGGTCAGCAATTCACTCTGGGAAAGAAGAGCTCAGGGAATCACCGAGGGGTACAGTACACTTGCCTCAGGTCATATCTTAGCTCCACAGACTTCTTGTTGAAAAGTGTGTTTTATTTTTTGGGGCTTTTTTTGTTTGTTTTTTTAATCAGTGAAATATCCTGAGGTCTCATGTCCAACTATCTTTGATTTCTTTTCATAGTCTAGCCTGAGTAATACCTACTAGGATGCTATTTTCTTCTGCTCCCAGAGACACTGTGGTCTGCTACTCATAACATTAACTCTCTGGGAGCAGAAACCCCTGCCATTCTCTAACCTTGCAACTTACTGGCTGATTTGATGTCTGGTAAGGATCCACTTCATGGCTCATAGTGGAATATCTTCTTACTAGATCTCATGGGTTGGAGGAGATGAAGATGCTTTTTGGTGTTTGTGGTGGTTTGAGTAGAAATGACCCGATAGGTTCATTGCCTATAGGGAATGGCACTATTAGGAGGTGTGGCCTTGTTGGAGGAAGTCTGTCACTGTGGAGATGGGCTTTGAGGTCATATATGCTCAAGTTATGCCCAGTGTGGTACAGTCTCCCCCTGCTGCCTGTGGATCAAGATGTTGGACTATCAACTCCTTCTCTAGCACCATGTCTGCCTGCATGCCACCATGTTTCCTGCGGTAATAATAATGGACTAAACTGCTGAACTGTAAGCCACCTCAGTTAAATGTTTTCTTTTATAAGAGTTGCTGTGGTCATGGTGTCTCTTCACAGCAATAGAAACCCTAACTAAAACAGTGTTCATCTTCATAAGTTCACTGAGAACCTTTCAAAAGCTCTGACTCACTATAGCATCATGTTGGGAATGAAGTTTCAATATATGAACCGCCTTACCTTGTTAAACTATCATACGGAGGGTTACATTTCACAGTTATTGGGAACATAAACTTTTTGTCCATATCATCTCACTCCCGCCTTTCCAAAATCTATCTCATTCTTGGTTTCAAAATACAGTCATTACATCTCAACAGTCCCTAAAGTCTTAGTTTATTCTAGCAATGACTTTAACATCTGAGTCCAAAGTCTTATTTAAATATAATCTTTCTGAATGAGATGTGTCTCAGACTGAGCGAGTGACTCATCCAGAGGCAAACTGCTCTCCAGAACTTGTGAAACCAACATGGTATGTTTTCAGAATACAGTGATGGGACAGGCACAGGGTAGACAGCTTCATTCCAAAACTAAAAAGCAAGAAAGAGTGTTGAGGGATGTCTTTCTGTATGCTGTAAATATGTGTTGCTCTGATTGGTTGATAAATAATGCTGTTTGGCCTGTGGCAAGGCAGCTTAGAGGCAGGTGGAAAATCCAGGAGAGAGACAGGGAGAAGAAAGAGGCAGAGGAGGTACCATTCCACCATCCTGGGAGCAGCGTGTAATGGCACACAGGTAAAGCCACAGAACACGTGGTGACATACAGATTAATAGAAACGGGCCGAGTTTAGTTATAAGTGCTAGCTAGGCAAGAACTAGGCCATCTAGGCCATGGCCATACAGTTCATAATTAATATAAGCCTCTCTGTGTTTATTTGGGTCAGAGCAGCTTTGGGACTGGACAGGGCACAGGAAAACTTCCAGCTACAAAAGAGGAAAGGAGTTTTCATGTGATGGTTTGCGTGAGGAGTAGTCCCCATAGTCTCTGGCATTTGAATGCTTAGTCCCCAATTGGTGGTACTGCTTGGGGAAGCTTGAGACATGTGGCCTTGTTGTGGGGGAGTGTGTCACTGGGGGAGAGTTCCCTAGATCACATTTCTACTCACTCTATCTGCTTCATGCTTTCAGTTTAAGATGTGATCTCTCAGCATTCTGCTTCAGCCACCATGCGTGCCTCTTCTCTTTGATGATGATGATGATGATGATGAACTCATCCCTCGGGAAATGTAAGCTCAAATAAACCCTCCCTTCTACAAGTTGCTCTGGTCATGGTGTTTTATCACAGTAACAGAAAAGTAACTAATATAACCCCAGGCCAAGTAAACTCTAAAACCCAGCATGACCAGCAGCATGAATCCTTGACTTGAGAATAATCTGTTTTGACTTGATGCTCTGTCATTTGGACCCTCTAGGGAGTTATGATCCTCCCTCTGCCATTCTGTAGCTGGACTTGCACATCTGCTTGTCTCCCAGGCTGACATCAAAGCTAATGACTCTGTTGGTCTAAGATAATGTTGCTAACCCCTACTGCCATGGCTCTGCTGGGCACTGCTAAACTGAGTACTCTTGGTGATGGTCCTGCTCCTGCAGCTGTTCTCTGTTGGGTCTTCCCTATTCTCAGGAAGCCCAGGCTCTTTGCCTACCATGCTCCTTTGGCTCTGCTGGATGGCCTTTGTAGTCTAGGTGCATGTATGCAGGCCCTCATTGCTCATGTGCTGTGTACAACTCTTTCTCCCTTGAACTGCTTCTTGTTAGACACTCAGTCACAGCAAGAGAAAAGTTACTACTACAGATCTCCCAGGCATAGCCTTTACCATAGATGTTTCTTACCAACACTTTTCAGTTGTACCTAGATACTCTCCAAGCACACTGAAGCTACATCTAAATCTCTCATGTTTTCTTTCTCATCCTTTACCCAAATCACCCGTAATGGCCCACTGGTGTAGTTGAGACTTTGTCTATCATACATACACATATCTGTGTTTTCTGATGGTCTTAGGCAACTCCTGTGAAAGGGTCGTTTGACCCCCATACAGCCTCTACTTATGCCCTAGTTCTGAAGCCGTTTTCACAATTTCAATGACATGTGTGCACTGAGTGACTGTCTATTAGCAGCATGATGGCTCCCTTTAAGGCCAGGTCCCATTGGATTATGTTGGCCAGTGATGTCACTACCATCTTAGTTTGTGTAAGTATACTTTGTGATGTCCATACAACTATGAAATCACGGAGTGATCCATTGCTCAGAATTCATTCCTGTTATTTAATGATACATGACTGCATTTGTTCTAAAATCACCCAAATCCTCAGTACCAATTTCTCTCTTAGTTCATTCAGCCACTTTAACAGGATTCCATAAATTAAATCACTTAGAAAAAACAGTTCTGGAGACTGAAAAGCCCAAGATCATGGTGTCAACAGACTCCATGTCTTATGAGGGCTAGCTTCTTAATACACAGATGGCTGCCTTCTTGTTTTCTAACATGGCGGGAAGGACCATCAAGTTCTCAGTGCCTCTTCTAAGTACAAGGGCACTGTCCTACAAGGGCTCTACCCCAAACCACAGCATGTTCTAATTATATTCCAAAGATATCCTACCTTGTAGTATCACACAGGAAGATGAAGTATTAGTAGGCTTTCAATATGTGAATTTGGGTGATTAGCCTATGCCTTTAGTCCACTGTAGTATGCATGGCTCAGTCCTATGAAGGTGTGCAATTGGCCTCAATACCTGTGGAATGGTGAGAAAGGAAGCATGGTGGTGATTCAGGATGAGTGACAGCTAGTGGAAGGTCAGAAGAGAGAAGCGCTTTTAACAATTGCATGACGCTAGGTATGGCAGTACATGTCTGTTATCCCAGTTGTGTAGTGGTTTCCTCCAACTTAATTCTTAGAGGGAAGTTGGTTAAGACTTGGGATGTTCTAAAACATTGCTTCTCAACCTTCCTAATGCTGAGGCCCTTTAATACAGCTCCTCACGTTGTGGTGACCCCCAACCATAAAATTATTTTCATTGTTACTTCATAACTGTAATTTTGCTACTGTTATGCATTATAATGTAAATATCTGTGTTTTCTGATGGTCTTAGGCAACCCCTGTGAAAGGGGCATTTGACCCCCAAAGGAGTAACAAACCACAGGTTGAGAACTGCCATTCTAAAGGGAAGTGAAATATTCTACCCTAAAGGAAAGACTCAGGAAATTGTGAGTAGAAACTCCATAAAACTTAAGAAATAAATAACTGAAGCTTCAGGAAGTCTCTGAAACTGACTAGATTCCTTAGATTCCTCCTTCCCTCACCAAGATTTTAGGCAGTAAGGACTGTTGAGAGACACTCTCAGATAAGCTGACCTGCCTGGAAAAGATACTCTGACCTGTTGAGCTGCTCAAGAGTCTTGCAGTGTGCTCCAGGTTCTCAGTTTTTGTGAGCTGTTACCGGGAATAGGGTGGGATTTGGTGATGCAGCTGTCTTTGAGCTGTTTATGCTTCTGTAATCAACCCCTCACTGATACTCATGTAAGTAGCTCCAGTAAACTCATGGGTTCACCAAATTGGATTTCCATGGTATCCATACCTTTACTTGCCATGACCTGAGGTGAGTAGGCATTTGTTCATATCTCCCAGAAATAATGTCACATAATATCCCAGCACTTGGAGGGAGACTGAGGCAGGAGGACAGTGAATTTGAGGTTAACACAGAGAGTTAGAGTTTAACCTGGGCTATACAGTGAGTGAGACCAGACTCTGCCAAAAGAAAAGTCTCCCACACCTTTTATGTACAGACTAGGAAAGGATCTATCACCCCAAAGTCATGTCATGTCGTTGGTTGTGAGAGAATGACCAGGAAAGATCCTGACCTTGGGAGAAGCGACTTTCTATGGTAAAGACAGTTCCCAGAGGGCTGATAAGTAGAGATTGGCAGCTGTGTGCCCTCCTAGCAGGTGGGCCTTAGTGAAGTTATCTTGGCAGTACCACCACATGTCCAGCACAGTACATGCCATGTTTGCTGCTGTTGGCACTTCTGTATCTCTTTACCACCACCTAAGATGGTCCATAGTGCACAAGTAGTTGAAGTGAATGAGATGCTTCTACGATAGCTTACACAAGCTGACTGTTCTGAGTGTCAGCTCGAGCCACATAGATTTGAGGGTGCTTGATGAACGCATGTGCCAGCAAATCAAGAGGCTCAGGCTTGACTCTCCCCTCCCCCAGCCTTATTTAAGGTAGGATCTCATTTTGCAGCCCTGGCTGGTCTGGAACTTGCTGTGTAGACCAAGCTGGCCTTACACTCAGAGATCACCTGCCTCTGCCACCAGGGTGCTTTGATTAAAGGCATTTACCACTGTGCCCCACTGGCTCTTCTCTTAGCAATGTACTTATGGCAGCCTCTCTATGATATATACCTGGCATCTGGCATGGAGCTGTGCTCAAGGCTATACTGTTGGAATGAGGTAATCTTAAAAAAGATGTCTGCATGCACTAGAGCAGGCATCCCATAATACCCATGTGTGGCCCGGAGAATAAACCAGAAGCATCTTTATTCCCTCCAAACAAAAGTTGACCATTCTGCAGAAGAAGCCGGTTAGAGCAGCAGATCCCACTGAGATAGGGCTCCGACATTTAAATAAACCTGTTAAATAGCCTTCCTTGTCGATACTCTTGATTTGCACTCTGGCAAGACAAGTTGGAGGCTTTTGAATGGCCTCAAATATGTCAATATGTAACAAGAAGATAAGGAAGAGAATTAGGTTCGACACCCTGGCTTTCGCTTTGCATCTTCCCTTTTCTTGGCTAGATTGCTAAATAGTTTTATATGGGGATCCGAAATTGCTGCCTAATGCTAATTTGTGAACGATACAATCGGTGCTGAGGTAAATGATATAGAGAATTGATACTGGAATAAATTGGGTTGCATCCCTTTAAATAACAGTATCGACAAAAATTTGGCATGAAGGGCAGGGGTCTTCCTGAAGGGGCAATGCTGTTCATGCAAGCTGAAGCTTGGGTTCAAAGAGACAGGCATCCCAAGCCAGAGGCAGGCTCTCACCCTGGTCTTCTATACACCAGCTATGTTCTTTTCCACTGACTCTTCTTTTCCCAACTTTGGCTTCCAGAAAATGAGGAATGAGCCTCAGGGTCAGTGGTTACATGACAACTTACATTTAAAACTGAGCACAGTGCTCGGCACACATAACCTGTAATGGTAGCTGCTATTTTTAGTTAGGATTCTTCTTCTTGAATCTGTGTTGCTGAGTGCTCACCTCTGGGGAAGAAGCTGGAGCAACCACCTCTGCCAGGGTTTCACCGCTGGGCCCTCTGTTGTCCTGATGACAGGGAGAAAAGTCTGGGCATCAGGGTTTAATCCTTGACAGAGTCTTCTGGTGACAGTCCTAGGAACCCCCACCCCCATAAAGAGCTCTAAGAAGTCTGGGAAAGTTTGCATCCTGGTAGTGTCCCCACTTCCTGAATGCAGTTCACCACTGGCCAGGCTTATATTATTTCCTTCCTTCCTTCCTTCCTTCCTTCCTTTCTCCTTCCCTCCCTTCTTTCTTTTCTTTTCTTTCTCCCTCTCACTCTCCTCCCCTTCCTTTCTTCTTCCTTCTTTCCTTCATTTCTTCCTTCCTTTTCTCTCTCTCTTTCTTTCTCTCTGCTTCCTTCCTTCCTTTCTCTGTCTCCCCCTTTCTATTTTTATTTCTTTTTTCTTGCATGTATGTGATGGGGTGCACACCCATGTGTGCACGTGTAGAGACCAGAGCAGGGTGTCAGATGTCTTCCTCTGTGGCTCTCTGCTTCGTTCCCTTGAGACAGGGTCTCTCACTGAACTTGGAGCTCACTCTTTTGGCTAGGCTGGTCAGCAGTGCCCTAGGCTTGGGCTGGAGCCAGCACTGTGTCTGAGGCTCTTCCTGCCTCTGTCTCTCCAGCACTAGGGTTAGAACCATGCACGCCCAGGACAAATGTTTTCACACCGATGCTGGGGACTTGAACTTGGGTCTTCATGCTTGTACACCAAGCACTCTTTCCTACTAGACCACGCCCTGCCCCAGCTCCGTGGTCAACATTTTCTTGAAGGCAAGGATCCTCTTAAGAGAGTTCTAGGTCCTGTGTCTTATGCAGCCCAGTCACTTAGGGGTAAGAGAACTATCTGTCATGCAACACTGTGAAGTACCTACGGTCTCCTATTCCTCACTTGTCCCATCATTTGACTATTTGATCTTCTGATTGCTCAGTAGGTCCTAGGAGGATGGGCTTGGTGTCTTGCTCATCTTTCAGTGACTGGCTTGGGGCATAGAGTTAACCAAGGACTCTGAAAAAACATGCTTTGAGAGACTCTTGATTTTATTTTAGTTGCTCTTGGTTTGGGGTTACTTATTTCCATGGCAAGAGTGGTTCTCTGCTACTTGTACAGAATTGCATGCCATTTGAATATTGTTTCCCTTTAAGTATGGAAAAGCAAGACATCACTGAGGCCACAGAACAACTCTCACGGGTATCCTGGCTACTGCCTGCCCAACCCTCTGTCCCTGTCTTTGACTCTGATTTTTCTCACTCTATGCACTCTTACTTGAATTTTCCCTTTTCCTAGTTCCCTCTGGTTCACTTACCCCTCAAGCATTATGGGTAATAGCTGATAGAGGGAGGATCTAGGGGTGCCCTTGTCCTTAAATATGAGGGAAGGTCTTGACGACTATCAAACACCTCACAAGACCTGGGTTGGCTGCAGAGGGTGCTCTGTCATACTTTGTGGTTCAACCTTTAGGCTGCCCTGCTTCCTGTATAACATAAGAAACTGTCTAAAGTGGGTAAAGCACCTGCTGTGTGATCATGAGGACCAGTGTATAAAGTGGGTAAAGCACCTACTGTGTGAGCATGAGGACCAGTGTATAAAGTGGGTAAAGCACCTACTGTGTGATCATGAGGACCAGTGTATAAAGTGGGTAAAGCATCTACTGTGTGAATATGAGGACCAGTGTATAAAATGGGTAAAGCACCTACTGTGTGAGCATGAGGACCAGTGTATAAAGTGGGTAAAGCACCTACTGTGTGAGCATGAGCACCTAGGTTTGGTAAGCATCCCTTAAAAGCTGGGCATGGAGTGTGGACCTGTAACTCCAGTAGAGGAGGGTGGAGACAGGTGATCTTAGTGGCTCACTGTCCAACCAGTCTAGCCAAAATGGCAAACTCTAGTTTCAGTGAGAGGTTCTGTCTCAAAAAATGAAGTGAAGAAGCTAGTGAGGAAGATATCCTGATATCAGTCTCAGACTTCCACTTATACACACACACACACACACACACACACACACACACACACACACACACACGCACATGCACACACACACGCACACACACATGCACACACAAATGCATACACATACACACACATAAATGGAGTCCAATCAGTGGTTACTAGTTGTCACTGGAACTGAAGAACTCCTGATCTTAGAAATTGATTTTGGCCATTCATACTTAGTTGAACTGAATCCAAATGGTAGCTTTGCAATAGTCATTTTATGTGCTAAAATATTATTTCTAAAATAGTCATTTAACACAACCTGTCTGGAAGTTTTCTGGAGAATAGATATTTTTGGAATCCTTTTGACAGCCGGACCAGCCAACTCAATTGTGGTAGAGAATGACTAATGAGTACTCAGTATGTCTCTGAGCCCTACTTCTTGCTAGCAAGCTTTACTGAGTGTGTACTGAATGCTAGCCATGATTTGCAGTGCACCAGTCCCACTGACTCTAGATTCAGAGGCTGCACTATGCAGACAGCTTGAGTACTCCACACAGGACAAAGAGGGCTCTGGCAAGCCTGTACCTAGGTAACCTTAGGGTGTACATTCACTTTCCAAAGGACTTAGTAATTAAAGACCTTCTTGAGCTGTATGTCATGCTGGTGAGAGCCTGAAGTCCCAGATATGTGGGGAACTGAGGCAGGGATGTTGGAAGTTGGAAGTCCTACCTGAGGAAGAGAGAGAGAGAGAGAGAGAGAGAGAGAGAGAGAGAGAGAGAGAGAGAGAGTTCAAGGCCAGTCTAGGCAATTTATGGAGATCTTATCTCAAAATAAAAATTAAAATGGGGTCAAAGAATATAGCTCAGTGGTAGAGCAGCTGCCTAGCACATACAAAGTCCTGGTTCAATTCCAATGCTGAAAAAAAAAATCAATGGACCAATCACTCAAACAACAACAAAAACAAAATATTGCTTACAGGACTCCATTTTCTCTCCACGAGTCAATTGGTGTTTTCCAAAGTGGGTAGCCTTATGGTTGGTCTTTGGTTCAGTTTTGGGGAAAACTATACTGCAGTTTTTGCTAGAGTTGCAAGCATGAACAAGAAATACCTTGTCTCACTTTGCTGTGTGGATATAAGGATCACCTAGGTCCACAATCAACCCAGACAACAGTTAGACCACAGCTGTGTTGAAGATTCCCAGCACAAACTCACTCCAGCACAAAGCAGAGCAAACATGTTTCTGAACAAGCTCTAAAAACCCTGAGCAAGTGAACTCTCTGCACTGAGCGGGTAGAGCATGCTGGACACACCATACCCACTGACAGATAGATTGTCATCACCCCATAAACAGATGCATGCTGCCCCAATCTCAAGTACATTGGCCTCAGACAGTGGGGAGAAGGTCTGAAGGTTTCCCAGGCCGAGACCCTGCAAGGTCTGATAAGAGAAGGAGCGATTTTAAAAATCAATGGAATATTTAATAGAGACCTGAGCACAGTCTTCAATCTATTGTAAAGGGTGCATACTAACTATCTATAAATAAAAGAGGATTGCCCTTCCAGGCGGGTTTCTGAGAGACTGGCAAAAAGGTACAAGACAGAATAGAAGAAGAAGGAAAAAAGCCTGTGCATATCAGAATCTTCTGAGACAGACGGCATCTCCAACTGACATTTTCATTAGCAGGAAATTTATGTTCCTATTTCTGCCTGTTGTAATGACCGTTCACAGCCATAGCGTGGTGGAGGCTAATGGACAGGAATAGTGGGGGGAAATATCCTTAATTAATGCAGAAGTGGAGCGTTTTCTTTCTGTGCTTTGAGAAGCCAAGTAATTCGCAGCAGTTCTTGGCACCAGAGTGGAGGTAAAATAATTATACGCAATTTCTAGTGATTAAAAGATTGTAAAATAATTTTAATTACATCTTAAAATTATTTGTCTTGCAAATGAGAAAGAGGAGAAGAATGAGAAGAAAGAGTTTTGAGGTTAAGAGTGGACCCCTGCTAAACTTCATCTGGTCTCTGGGTACTGGATCTGGGATCTGTAAGGTTCCAGCCCTGTTGCAGCTAGCACAGGTGGCCCTGGGCCTGGCATCCAGTTGTGGTCCTGTCCCTCTAATGCCCTCTTTGTTCCCCCTCAGTATTAACATTTACTTTTGATTTTGTCCATTGTTTTCCCATAACAACCCTGAATGTCCCTATTATTTACAGTTTGCATCCCAATTCACATGTGGCTGAAGGGAAGCTTCCGTTCCTAGGTCTGTTACTTTTTTCTACAAGTTCATTTTCACTTAAAAGGTAAACACACACACACACACACACACACACACACACATCAAGCATACCTCCCCCCATTGTTACAAAGTCTTCTATAAGATCATTAACCCCAGCCTCACTTTAAAAAAATAATTAAACCTATTCTTTGACAATTACTCTTAAAGAGCAGCCTCCACCTTCAGTATTCATAGCGGCGCCACTGGGGAGTTTGGGATTTTGTTTTGTCTTTTGGTCTCCATTTTTCCAAGTCCACAGTCAGCCTTCAAAGAGGCCAGAGAGGTTGCTGAAGACAGTACACCTGAAGTCACCAAAGGGACTCACATGCCATCTGAGGGCAGCTGTACCTCTGGCTGTCCTGGAACTCTGTAGACCAAATCGACCCAGAAATCTGCCTGCCTCTGTCTCCTGAATACTAGGATTAAAAGACATGTGCCAATGAGTCTGGCTTTTTTTTCTTACTTTCTTTCATTAATAAAGATTTATTTATTTTTATGTGTGTATGCATGCCTGAGTATGCACACCACTTGTGTGAAGTGGGCATCTGAACCCTTGAGACTGGCATTACAGGTGGTTGTGAGCCACCACAAGGGTGCTAGGAACTAAACCCAGGTCCCCTGCAAGAGCAATCAGTGCTTTTAAGCACTGAGCCACCTCTCTAGCTCCAACTCACGTAATTCTTTGTAGATCTTTGCCTGTGTTTGAGGATTACACAAAGTTGAACAGAATGCAATTTCTGTCCCCATTTCCCTCTGTTTCCTCTGCTGTGAACATCTTCATGGTGTGATTGTTCAACAAAGGAACCAGTATTGATAGCTGCGGTTATTGTTCGGTACAGTCAGTTTCTATCAGGCTTCATCCTTTGTGTTGCAAATGTTAATGGGATTTGCCACATGTGTGATGTCATGTGTTATCTAATTACACATTATGTCATTTACACATCACATCATTTACATCATTAATAGAGTCACTGCCCATTAACCCTTTCACTGTGCCATGTATAAGGCCTGGCAACCCTAACCTTTCTAAGAATTCTAGTCTTCTTTTTCTGAAGTGTTATATGTGAAGTCTTTTCAGACAGGTTCCCCCACTGAGAAAGGTGTGTTTGTGGCTCCTCTGTGCTCTCTCTGAACACTTCATGCTTAGGTCCATGATCCACTAATATTTTTGTGGGGATTTTTGTCTTTGCATCCATGAGAGATGAAGATCTATATTTATCTCTCTTTTCCTTTGTTAAAGAGGGTCTCACTACGTATCCCGGGATTGGCTTTGAGCTTGGTATCCACCTGCCTCACCTTCCTGGGTGCCAGATATTTGTGCTTGGCCTTGTGTTTTAGTTTTGATTGTTACTTCTTTGTTAGAGTCTGGCTGGAAGATAACTCTAGCCTTAAATGTGGGGTAACTTCCACCTTCTGGAATTGGGCATTATTTCTTCTTTCAATATTTTGTAGAATTTACCAGAAAGACCACTTTAACCTGGTACCTATTTTTGGAAGTTTTATTGATTCACTCTCCATAAATAAATATAGGCCCATTGATACATTCCTTTTCCTTTTGTGTAAGATTTAATAGATGGGTCCTTCAAGGAACTAGTAAAAAAATTTTCCTTTGGCAGAACTTCATTCAAACTATGTATATATATACACATATTATGTGTATTTTAAGTAAACATAAAACAACATGTTTCCTTATGGCTTCTTTAAACAGCCTTGGTATTGTTTATCCCTCTTTCTTCCTTCTTCCTTTATCACCATCCCTCTCCTTCCTCAGTTACCCTCCTGTGGAGGTTTGAAAGAAAATGCCCCCCAAAGGGAGTGGCACTATTAGGAGGTGTGGCTTTGTTAGAGTAGGTGTGACATTGTTGGAGAAAGTGTGTCACTGTGGAGGTGGACTTTGAGGTCTCATATATGCTTAAGATACTACCCAGTGTCTCAGACCACTTCCTGTTGCCTGTGAATCAAGATGTAAGAACTCTCAGCTACTTTTCCAGCACCATGTCTGCCTGTGTGCTGCCATGTCCCATGATGATGATGATGGACTGAACCTCTGAACTCTAAGCTAGCCCCAATTAAATGTTTTCCTTTATGAGAGTTGCTGTGGTCATGGTGTCTCTTCATAGCAATAGAAACCTAACTAAGACACCCCATTTTCCCCTTCATAGCACCTGTGTCTTATTACCTCCCTCCCTATACTCCCCCCAACATGGTCCCTTTCTGCTTTCCTGGTTTCTGAAGTTATTTCAGTTATTCACAACTAAAGATTCAGAGCCCAGATCCACAGATAGGGAGAACATGTGACATTTGTGTTTCTGGGTCTACTAATCCTCGGTCAATATGATGTTTTCTGGGTCCATCCATTTCTCTGAAACATTCATGATTTCATTTTTCTTTATAGCTGAATGGTGTTCTGTAATGTATATGGACCACATTTTCACTATTGTCCATTTGTCAGTTGAGGGACATTTAGGTTGCTACTCTTTCCAAGCTATTGCTAATAGAGTGGCAATGAACTCTACTGTGGAGTAGAATGTCCAGTCATTTCCACATATGCAAAGAGTGGTATAGCTGGGTCATATGGTAGATCTACTTTTAGCCTTTTGAGATTTCTTCACTCTGGCTTCCAGGATGGCTGCTCTTGTTTGCAATCCCATCAACAGTAAACGAGGATCCCTTTTGTAGCCTACACCCTTGCCAGTATTTACTGCTAATGGTTTTCTTGACTTAGTCATTCTGACAGAGGTAAGGTGAAATCTCAAAGCAGTTTTAATTTGTATTTCCCTAGTTGCTAAGGATGTTAAATACTCTTTAAGATATTTCTTAGTCATTTTAATTTCTTTATTTTATTTTACTTTATTTTACAATATAATTTAATTCTACATATCAACCACGGATTCCCTTGCTCTCCCCCCTCCTGCCCCCCTCCCCTTCCCTCCAGCCCACCCCCCATTCCCATCTCCTCCAGGGCAAAGACTCCCCCGAGGATTGAGATCAACCTGGTAGACTCAGTCCAGGCAGGTCCAGTCCCCTCCTCCCAAGCTGAGCCAAGCGTCCCTGCATAAGCCCCAGGTTTCAAACAGCCAACTCATGCAATGAGCACAGGACCCGGTCCCACTGCCTGGATGCCACCCAAACAGATCAAGCCAATCAACTGTTTCACCTATTCAGAGGGCCTGATCCAGTTGTGGGCCCCTCAGCCATTGGTTCACAGTTCATGTGTTTCCATTCGTTTGGCTATTTGTCCCTGTGCTTTAATTTCTTTTTTGAGGCTTCTCTATTCATATCTGTAGCCTTAAAAAAAAAAACCAGGTTATTTGTTTCCTTTTTGTATGTGCTGATAGTTTGTATTTTTGACTTCTTTGTATACTCTGGGAGTTACCAGACAAGGTTTAATTGTGTGGCCCAGGCTGGCCTCAAACTCATGATGCTTCCATATCAGCATCTCAAGTGCTGGGATTACAGGTTTATGCTGCCATATTCAGTGAAATCAATCAGTTTTATCTGTGTTATCAAACTGTGGAAAATGAACTGTTTGTAATAATCTATTAATATCCTTTTAATGTCCTTGGGGTTGGTGGTGATGGTCATTTTCAATTCCCAGCACCCACACCATTGCTCACAACTATCTGTAACTCCAGTTTCAGCGGCTGGCACCCTCTTACAGCCTCCACAGGCACTGCAAACACACACACGCAAGCAAATATACACACATATACAGTAAATGCCATCCTTTGTCCTCTAGCTGCTGATTTCACTGTGTTACTAACATTGAGTAGGCCCTGTTTCCCTTTCCTTTAAAATATTTTAAAATTTCTCCTGAGACTCTTTGAATTTCCAACACTTTGGTATTTTCAGCTCTTTTTACATCATTGATGTCTACTCTCATTTCTTTATAATTCTAGAGCATGTTTTCGTGACTTGTACTGTTTGGGTATTTGAAGGTGTTCCATTGTGACAATGTTCCCTGCAAGTCTGAAAAGGATGTGAGTTCTGTCATTGTTGACTGAAGCTGGAAAAGTCAATTAGATCTCGTTGACGGATGGTACTGTCGATTCAACCATGTCCTCATGATTTTCTGCCTGCTGAATCTGTCAGTCACTGGTAGAGGGTATTGAACTTTCCAAAGTTGATAGTGTATTTTTCTATTTCTCTTGCAATTTTATTATTTTTGGTCTTAGGTATTTTAAAGCTTTGGTTAGGGGCATGTACACATTAAGGATGGTTATCCGTTCTTAGAAAATTGGCTACTCTGTCTCTAGGTAGTGTTCCTCATCACATCTGGTGATTTCCTTTGTTCTGAAGTCAGCTTTGTCTGAACTTTATAGTTACTCCAACTTTCTTTCAGTTAGTGTTAGCATGATGATGTCTTTTGCTATGGCCTTTTACTCTTTATTTTTTAGATTCCTTTATATGTTGTGTGTGAATGTTTGCCTGAATGTATGGCTGTGTACTGTGTGTGTGCAGTATCTGCAGAGGCCAGGAAAGGGCACCACATGCCCTGAACTGGAGTGACAGACAGTTGTGAGCTACCATGCGGGTGCTGGGAATCAAACCACATGCTCTGCAAGAGCAGCCAGTGCTCTTAACTGTGGGTCCATGTCTCTGTCTCCCCAAGTTCAATATGAAATAACACTACTGCTTCATAGTTAATATTCCCATTTTCCCTCCTGCCCCTTGTTACCATCTACCTTCCTAAGCCATTAGCTGTAATCACTGGGTTGCTACACTCATTATTTTCAACCAAGTCTTATTTGTTAAATCAAGGGGAGAATAAGAGAACGAAACGATTTTATTTTGCCTTCATTTGCTCCTTCTTAAAAACTCCTTTTGTTCTTTTCATAGACATGAGATTCTAACATATACTGTTTTCTTTCTTCTTGAGAAACTTAATATTCTGTACAAGGTAGACCCAGTGGCGATACATTCCCTCCATTTTTGTTTGTTAAGGCCTTTTTACCTCCTTCATTTATGAAAGATAACTCTCTAGGATACAGAATCCAAGCAGGCTGCTGTTTTCTTTTAACATTTAAAACATTTCCCCACTCTCCCTTCGCTTGTCTGTTGCCAAGAGCGTCTTAACCACCCTCCCCCTTCAGCTCAGCTGCTTGTCCTCTTTGATTTCTCTCTAGGTTTTCCCACTGCTGTTGGTTTTCTGCAGCTTTGGTGGGATATGTTTTGGTGTAGTTTGGGTGTTTGTCCTGCTTCGTTTCTCATGGATCAGCAGATTGTCATCTGCCATTAATCTGGAGCATTAATCTGGAGAATTGCAGAGTTATTCCTAATCCAAAGGTTTTATTTAGCCCTCTCTTCCTTTGCCTTCTGGTATTCCCATTCCATGTTTGCCACAGTGTTTCAATATATTGTTCCCTTTGGTAAGTTCTAGGCCAGGGCTGGAGAGATAGCTCAGTGGTCAAGGGCACTAGCCACACTTGTAGAGGACTTAGGTTTGATTCCCAGCACCTACATGGTGGCTCACAACCATCTGTAACTCCAGTTCCATGGGAGCCATCACCTTTATCTGTTTTAGTTGAAAATTGCATTGTATATAATTATTGTACACTGTGTGATATTTCAGTAGGAATAACTTATAGAATGATCAAGTCAAGCTAACTCCCATAACCATGATTTAAAATATTTGTCATTTTTGGGGCTGGGGGTGTGTGGCTGCTCTTGCAGAGGACCTGCATTCAAGTTCCAGCACTTTTTTTTTTTTTCGTTTTTCAAGACAGGGTTTCCCTGTGTAGTCTTGGTGCCTGACCTGGATCTCACTTTGTAGACCAGGCTGGCCTTGAACTCACAGAGATCTGCCTGACTCTTCCTCCCGAGTGCTGGGATTAAAGGCATATGCCACCACCACCCAGCTAAGTTCCAGCACCTTTTAAAAGAAGGCAATAACAATCACAATTCTTTTACATTTCCTTAACCTGAGAATGTTTTCATTTTTATAAAATTGTTTTCACTGGGTGTAGAATTAAATTCATACTTTTTAAACTTTCAACTGTCTTCTCATCCTTTCCTGTGGCAACCATGATCTTTGATGATGAATCTTTAATTACTCTGTCACTAATGTATCAGTTTTCATAGGATGATTTTTGTTGTTTTTTTGAATACAGGGTCTCATGTATTCCCAGTCTGGCCCATAGAACTGAAGTTAAGCTTGAATTCCTTAGCCTCCTGCTTCCAGCTTCCAAGTGCTGAGATTATAGGTTTATATGATCAAACCCAAACTTTCTCTGACTGATTTAACTATTTTTTTTTCTGTTTTCTATGTTCAGTAGTTTGATAAGATGCTTCTGGGTACAGTTTTCTTTGGGTTTGCCATTTGAGATTTTTTTTTTCAGAGTTGCTTAAATTTAAATGAGTTTAAGCCTTCTATCAAAGTTAGGAACTTTTCAACCATTATTTCTCCATCTTTTTTTTTTATTAACTATGTTATCTAACACATCACTTTGCTTTTTCTTCATTGGGCTTTAATGATGTACATATTTGGTCTTTTTTGGTCTATCCTCACAGATCTCTCAAGTTCTTTTGTCATTTCTGTCTCTCTGCTTTTTAGATTGGGCAATTTTAATTTTCATGATTACATGTATGACTATGAGTATGCCCCATGTGTGTGGTGTGTGTGTCTGTGTGTGTGTCTGTGTATGTGTGTGTGTGTGTGTGTGTGCGCACACACACAAATGTGAGTGCAGGTGCCTATAGAGGCCGGAAAAGGCAAGTGGATTCTCTATATCTAGAGTTATAGACCACTGTGAATCATCTGTTGCTAGTGCTGGGAACTAATCCCATATCTGCTGCAAGAGAAGTAGGTGTTCTTATTCACTTAGCCATTTTGCTAACCCTGAGACTGGGTAATTTTTATTGACCTGCTTTCAAGTACAGTGTAGTGACTCTTTCATCTGACATGTCCGTTCTGATGCTGAATTGATCCACAGAGTTTTAAAAATGGCATTTTGTAGTTGTGGAGTTTTCACTTTATTCTTTTCTATATCATACATACTGTACTAAGATTTCATATCATTTATTTCTAGAATGTTTTCCAGTATTTTTGGGACAGTTATGGATGTTGCATTTGTCTTTATTTGATGGTTTCAATACTATATCATCACAGGTTTGGGGTTATTTCATCTGCCTTTATCCTCAAGTGATGCAGAGATTTTCTTGATTCTTTGTATGCAACTTTGGAGTGTCTTGGGCATTTTGAATATCATACTAAAGGATTCTGGGTCTTGTTTAAAACTTTTAGAGAGTGTTGATTGCCTTGTCTCTCTACTTCCTTAGCTTCATTGTAGATCAAGGCCAGTTATACTCAGGCTGGAAGCCTGACATAGTGTGTAAGTTCTGGTTCTAATTTAAATTCAATTTTCAAAACATTTACAGGGTTAGTCAGATCTGTTCTCTGTCCATGTCACCTCTTGCCTTGTCTGGGACCTGGAAGGTAATCCATTCTGCAATGTAGATCTCAACACCTCGGATGCTGCTTAGCAACAGCTCCATCACACAACTGCTGGGCACTAACCCAGGGGTCCACACGTAACACGAGGGTCACTTTCCAATACTCCCTTACTTCCACCACCCTCTGCTCTTGTTTTTATGACTAGTTTCCCAGACCCACTGTTCACTTCCTGCAATTGTGTCATCACTGGGGTCAAGATGGTAGAGAAACAAAGCATATTGCTTATTTACAAAATTGTGGGACCACAGCAACTCTGGTCAGAGAGAGTACCTCCCCTCCTCTGCTTTTGGAACCTTGATAGTCATGTATTCTCTGGTTTTGCTGGATAAGTGGGTAGAGCAGGAGAGAATGAAATAAAGGAAGAAGGGGTTCCCTGTAGTTGGAAGTTTTCCTTTGTCCCACGCGATTCTGTGGTTGCGTGGTCCCAAGTAAACACACAGAGGCTTATATTCATTACAAACTGTATTGCCTACGGCTCAGGCTTCTTGCTAGCTAGCTGTTATAACTTGACTCTACCCATTGCTATTAATCTATGTGTTGCCACATGACCGTGATGTTACCGGTCTGTGGGCATCTTGTTGCTCCTTGGACAGCAGGCTGGTGTCTCCCCTGACTCTGCCCTTCTTCTCTCTGTATCTCTGCTTGGATTTCCTGCCTGCCTCTAAGCTTCCTTGCCATAGGCCAAAGTAGCTTATTTATTAGCCAATGAGAGCAACATATATTGGCAGCATACAGAAAGACATCCCACAGCAGCCATCTCTGACAGGAGCCCTCTGAGCCTTTCTGATCAGAGGCAGGTCTTACATTAGACAGATTTCTCACTATATTTGGTATACAGTTCTAGATTTCACATTGCTTCTAAGTCCAGGCTGAAAAGCTGGACCACTAGGAAGGGAAACTAAAGAAGATTCACTGCCATTTTGGTACCATTTCAATATCTTTTTCTCTTTCCCAATTTGCTTTTCATATTTTCTTTTGAGAGTCCTCAGATCCCTACTACATCTATTCTGCCCATGGTTTTTACATACTTGGTGAGATGGATGAGGTGGGGTGTGTTTTCTACACATATACTTGAACTAGAGCTCATGCTACTCATTTAAAAAAATACTCATACTCATTTTTTTAAAGCCCAGAGTACTGATGTTTTCAACAGATAATCTTATTTTGCTTCTGTGATGGTTTTAATTGTTAACTTGAGATTATCTAGAATCATTGAAGAGTATTTAAATGAGGGATTATCTAGATTTGGTTGGCCTATGGGCATATCCAGGGGGAAAAAAATTGTCTTGATTACATTACTTGACATGGGAAGGCCCACTCACTGTGGGCAGCACCATTCCTAAGGCAAGGATTCCTGGACTTATAGAGTGGAGAAAGCAAGGTGAGCACTAGCAGGTAGGCACTCATTCTTTTCTGCTGTTGACTGTGGGTATAAATGGCTATGTAGTTGGAATTTTCTTTGGGCTGCCAACCAGTTCCCAAACAAAGACATGGAGACTTATTATTAATTATGAATGTTCAGCCTTAGCTTAGGCTTTAAACTAGCTCTTTTAAGCTTTTTTGTCTGGGGCTTTTTACCTTTCTTTCATTCTGTATGTCCTACTTTCCTACTTCCTCTGTGTCTGTCTGTCTGTCTGGCCCCTGGCTTCTCCCATGTCTCTTTCTCTTCTTCTTCTGAGCCTAAATTCCTCCTCCTACTTACTCTCCCTGCCCAGAAGTCTCACCTATACCTCCTCCCTTGCTATTAGTTGTTCAGCTTTTCATTAGACCAATCAGGTGCCTGAGGTAGGCAAGGTAAAACAGTAACACATCTTTACATAATTAAACAAATGCAACATATCTTTACATAACTAAACAAGTATTCGGCAACATACACAAATACAACACATCTTTACATAGTTAAACAAATGCAACAATCTGTGCATAGTTTAATATTCCAAACAAGGCTACTTCTATTTTCTGCTGCTATGACTTTCCCATGATGATGGACTGTAACCTGGAATTGTGAGCCAGTTAAAGAATTTATTCATTATTGCTGTGTCAGGGTATTTTTTTTTATCACAGGAAACAAAACTAAGACAATTTCCTTTTGTTTTCTTTCTAAAATCCAGTGGTACTGAAGGACAGCTAAGGATACTAACCTAATTCTATCTGTGGTTTCTCTCATCTATTTACTGACTGTTAGTCTAAACAGTCTAACTCCATCTTGGAGACATGAAAGAGAGACTAAACTATAGACCCTATGAGCTGCCTCAGCTCCTGCCCCAGTGAGTTATGATGGCCAGACATCTGAATTGGAGGTCAGGGAGCCTGGATAGTCTTACTTATTTTACTGCTAGAATTCTTCCATTCTATGATTGGCAGAAGCCATCTTCTTTGAAAAAGTCAATAAAAGAAGAACCACAGGAAATCAGGTGGTAGAGTGTTGTCACGTGTAAGTTGGATGGAACTCTACTGTGTTCTACTTGATGGGCACACCAGATTTATAAACAGGAAGAGATAGGATTGTGGTGGATAGATTATTAGCATATATTAACTATACGCAGGGGTTTCAATGTGACATTTCCATATATGCACATAGTACACTTTGGTCTTATTCACTCTTTTTGCTACCCTCTCTTAGCCTCCTTTTCCTTGCCCTTCTCCAATGGTCTTCCTTTTAAATTTCTTGTCCATTTCTTCTCCCATGTACTACTAGTCTCTGGAGACAGCTCCCATTTTAAGGCATCCAGAAAATTGTTCTCTTCTGTTGCTTCAGCCTTCACACTCCTTTCATGAGCTCCATCCTGTGTTTTCAAGTTGTATTAAGGGCCAGCTTGAGAGTAGATGTGAGAACCATTCAAAAATCGTGGTCAAACCACCCAGTCCTATACAACAGAGGTTTTATTTTGAAAAAAACAGGAAAGGGGAGCTTTATTGCTCTACTGCATTCATTAAGCTGGCAAATGACAGCTTAATGCTCTTGATGGCTGTCTTTGTCATCTTGAGAGAAGAGATTCTGGAGAACATAGCCAACACTAAAAGACCTGGAGCCAAGGAGATACGGACATCCAGAATCCTAAAGATGTTTGAGCCTCTGGATTTGGCCATGCCAGAAGCCAGCTACTCTTTTTTATGTTTTTTTTTTTCTTGAAGATTCCATTTACATACATTAACAAATTCTCTTTGTAGTTAGATCATCCTGAATTGAATTTCTTTCGCCACCTTGGACTGGAACCAGAATAGACTCAGAAGATACATGGTGAGCCTGGGGTAGAAGTCAAAAAGGAGCTTAGAACTCTGGGAAACTGCAGAGGAGACCTGACAACAGAGATGAGGAGGGAGAAGAAATGAATTTCAAAAATACGCTTTGCCAGGTCCTAGGCTCTTTACTCCAGGAGGCAGAGGCACTTGAATTCTTTTCTTAAAGAAGGAGAATGAGAAGAGCATGTGCTAAACTAGCACAGCCTCAGGTGTTCAGAGAACATGACTGACCCTGACAGAAAATGGCTTGTAGAGAATGGAATGAGGCTCCCCAAAAATTGAGGGTGAGGTGCCATTCATCACGGTAGTGATTTTGTGACAGTGAACAAATATTTTACTAGGTGTTGGGATAATAGCATCTCAGACACTTTGAAATATTTGAGATGGGGGTTCACTATATAGCTGGTCTGGAACCCACTGGCTATGTAGACCAGGCTGGCCTCAAACTACAGAGATCCACCTGAGTGGATCCATCTCTTGAGTGCTGGGATTAAAAGCTTGTGACACCACATCTGACTTCATACAGATCTCAGTGACTTCCAGGACCCAGTGATCCATGCTTCATCCTTACCAGTTCTACTAACCTTAGAGCTGGTCATTGAACTTTGACTTTTCCTAGAGTCTATTGCTTATCTTTTAATGTTTATCTTTTAATTTGGTCTTATTTAGCTCATATATTCCTTTGCATGTAAAATAAAGTGATCTTTGTCAAACAGCATTGGGCATGAAAGATGCTTAAGCTATATCTTATTCTTTCCTGTCCCCTTTTCTGGCTTTGGTTTCCAAGCACACCATGAGAAAACAAAGACTTCTTAATTTCAAACAGCCGTGCTTCTGTTCTAAGTCATTGCTCCAATTCTGTTAAATCAAGGATAGGCAGTAGGACATCCTATATTAGTCATGGCTTCCCTGGGAGGTGGTGAGCTCCCTATCATAGGGAGGATTCAAGAATCTAAACAGACACTAGTCAGTGGCTCTATGGTGAACTATATCTGCCCTGTAGATATCTTGGGTCCTGCCCTATTTGGGAAGCTATGGTCACATACTCTCTGGTCTCTGAACCCTCAAGATTATGTATTCTCACTTGTGACCCATGCAATACTGAAGAAATCCACATCTCATTTCATGATATGCCTATCATGAATGTTATCTGTTCTTTAGCTTTTTTAAAAATAATTATTTTTTAAGATAAAGTTCTTCCCCTGATCCTCAGTACTCCTACCCCCGGTCTTCTAGTTTACAAAACCCAAACACATTGTCCGGCCTTAGCAATAATGAAGAAATCTACAAGAAAAGATTCATGGTGCTTGCTAATCAGTTTAATAGTGGAGGCTATCTCTGCCACGTTATGTGAGAATGAATTAAAAGGGCAAGGAGAGCCTTCCAGAAATCATCCGTTCGTGTTAACAAAGTGAATATTAATGAAAAACAAAATTGAGTTCCTCTTGTGTCTGAGTTTCATCCAATTGTGCAGGTATTAAAAAATAGCTATCAAAATCCTGTCCATTACTATTTAATTCAGAATAACTTTGGCCTCTGCTCTCTTCTTGGATGTCACCTCTTTCATGGGCAGGAGAGGCAGTCATGCTGCTGGGCCCACTGTTCCATGGGAATTGATGATGGAGCGAACTCATTCCTGCATGGACCAAATACCTTCATGTAGACATAAATGTAGAATTAATGTAAGAAAAGGGGTCTGGGGAGCATTTTGCTTTCTTCAAGCTCAAGTGACCAGGGCTGTTCTGTTACTATGAAGACACACCATGACCAAAGCAACTTATAAAAGAAAGCACGTAATTAAGGGCTGCACTACAGTTTCAGAGGTGAGTCCATGACCATCATGGCAAGGAGCATGGCAGCAGGCAGGAAGGCCTGCTGCTGGAGCAGCAGCCAAGAGATTATGTGCTGAGACAACAATCATGAGGCAGAGAGATACTAAATGGGAATGGTGTGGACTTTGGAGACCATAAATCCCATCCCCCATCCCCAGTGACACTCCTCCTCCAACAAGCCCACACTTCGAATTCTTCGCAAACTTTGGAACAAGCATTCAGATATATGAGCCTATGAAGACTATTCTCACTCAGACTACCACAGTAGCCAAAGGTTTGAGTCCTGCAGAACCCAGGTGCCTCCCACAGACCAGAGGGCCAGTGTGTATATTGCCCAGAGGAAGAGTCATGCCTGGTTTTCCAGTATGCATCCTCTGGGTACCTTTCTACCTTCCCAGGAAAAGGAAGAATCTGAAAGGCCCTATGTAGCCAGATGAAAACACAGAGGTTCTGAGAAAGCCACAGGGGCCCTCTGGACCAACAGAAAATTACCACTAGTACCTTCCTAAGGGTCTGGTGGGATTGAGGTTCAAATATGCAGTGTCCTTCATAGGCACATGTGTGTGAATTTAATTTAGATACATTTATTTTATTTTATTTATTTAAGTGTTTTGCCTACATGTACATATGTGCATCACATGTGTGCAGGGCCTTATGAGGCCAGAAGAGAGCCTCAGATCTCCTGGAACTGGTTACAGATTGTCATGAGCCACCATGTAGGTGTGGGGAACTAAACCTAGGTTCTCTGCAGGAGTAACAAGTGCTCTTAACCACAGAGCCAATTATCCAGGCTCACTGAATTCTTGATCACCAATTGGTAGTGCTATTTGATGAGGTTACAGAACCTTTAGGAGGTAGGTCCTGGCTAGTGTAGGCGAGTGTTTGGGGACAGGCCATGAAAGTCTATAGCTTGGTCCCACGTGTGAGCCAGCCATACCGCAGACTCCTGCCACCACTGTCCCAGTGGCTCCAATTGCCATACCTTCCCCACCACGATGGACTGGGAGCCAAAGTGAACCTCTTCGCCCCTGAGATGTTTGTGGGCATTTTGTCATAGCAATGAGAAGCTGCAAACGCAAGAGGGAGGGCCAGTGGACATTGCCTTGTGAGGTTCGAAATACGTATCTGAAACTTGAGAACAAAAGCATCCAGAGGCAAGGAGGCCTTCTGAGGACAAAGCAAGAATCTCTGGTGATATTTGGGCCCAGGGATACCTCTGAGGCACTGCAGAGGGAAGAGATATCAGGAAGATAAGAGAAAATGTGGTACATTGGCTACTTCACCTTTGCTATGGTAAAATACCACAACCAAGGCAACTTGAGGAAGAAAGGGTTGATATTGACTTACAGTGCCAGAAGGATAGAGTCTCTCATGATGGGAAAGACATGACACCAGGTAAGAAGTGGCAGAAGCAGGAAGATGCTTGACCATCAATAGAGTGGAAGCAGAGAGAGAGAGAGAGAGAGAGAGAGAGAGAGAGAGAGAGAGAGAGAGAGAGAAGTAGAATGAGATTATAAACTTTCAAAGCCCACCCCCAATGATCTACTTCCTCCAGCAAGACTCCACTTCCTAAATGTTCCAAAACCTTCCCAGACAGTGCCACCAACTTGGGACCAAGTGATCAAATATCTGAGTGTAAGAGAAATCTTTCTCATACAAACTACCATACCTGAGGATCTCGGATCTCAAAATACTGTGGTAATTCAGATGTCCCCAAGTGTGATTGCTATGCCCAGATCGTGGGGACCCCCAAAAGACTACCATGGAGACTGAACCCCATATGAAAAAGCAAAGTGCCTTTATTTTCAAGCTCTGAGCTTTGTCTCTCTGTCTGTCTAATGCAAAGCTGAGAGCAGAGAGCCCCGAGCTTAGGCGGGATAGAGTTTTTATCAGAGCAGAGGGTGGGGTAAGAGGATTTCCAGGGTTCAGGACCCTGATTGGCTGACATTTGCCTAGGGGTATCTGTAAAACAGAAATAGATGTATGCTAGACTCAGGGACATATGGCCACCTTATCTAACCTTATCTACTGGTTGGAATGTTTGGGATGTCAGATACTTCCCTGGGTGGGGTCAGCTTATGGCTTGTCCTGGTCTGGGTGTGGCCTACCAGTAAGCCTGTCACAGAAACTGTGTCTGGGCCTCTAAGCCTGTCATGGCAGCTGTGTGGTCAAGCTGTTTTGGGGCCTCCACAGTGATCATGTCTGAGGTACCAATTTCTTGCTAAGAATACTGGTCTCTACTACGCTTGTGTCCACTCTAGATTTTACTAGCCTGCAGATGGCCTACCTGTCCCATGGAACTCCAATGACCTACCTTATCTGTATCTCAGAGTCAATTATGTGTGGCCCTCCCTGCCTTCCTCCACCCTTGCCCATATTGAGTGCCACCAGATTCTGACAATCGTCACAAGTGACATGGGCATGGCCAAAACCTGAGAAGAGCTGCCTGGGCTGTGTCCCTTAACAGGGCACAGCTTCTCTTCTAGGACCCTACTCTTTGAGGCTCCTTGTTATGCCTAGTGTGCTAAGGGATTATCCTTCAGGAATATCACCATCTTGTCCAAGAGCAGTATGATGTGAGGCCCTGAAATTACAGGCTGGCAGCACCATGTGGTGGTGGTTGTAGGCATGACCAAGGCCTCTTTCCATAAGTCTCATGTATCAAGTCCCCAGGCTATCCTGGGACCGGACTAGTTCTTGGTCCCTTCTCCCTATGGTTGGGATAGATGGGCTGACACATCTATTTCTTCCATCAGAGATGCCCTGGGCCTCTAGCTCTTTCTGGAAAAATAAAACAAAACTATGGTGATATTTTATTTATATTAAAATGTTATTTGTATGTTAATAAATAAAGTTGCCCGGGGGTCAGAGCTATTAGCAAGCCATAGGAAAGCAGGGCAGTGGTAGCGTACGCTTGTAATTCCAGCACTTAGTAGGCAGAGCTGGGTAAGTCTCTGTGTGTTCAGGGATACAGCCATTATTGGATACACATGCCTTTAATCTTAATACCAATCATGGAAAACCTGGAGGCCTATACAGACAGGCTGTGAGGAGGCGGTCATGTGGTTGGGTTTACAACCAATGAGAAGGCAGGACAGGAACTCTATATAAAGACTTTAACACAGGGGTAGCTCTGGTTCGGAGAGGTAGGACCACTGCAGGAGGAAGGGTAAGGTTTTGGCTCTTAGCTCTGACCTCTTGGCTTTCTTCTTTGCATTGGTTCTGTGTTTATTGTTTGATGGGAAGGTTGGATACATCTACAAATGGCGTCCAACGTGGTGGCAAGAATTTCCACCTAAAACCTGAGAAAAGATTCTAAAACGGAGCTAAAAACAGTTCCTAATTGTCTCTCTCAAATGAGTGGCAGCTGCTGGTTTGAGCTACTGGTGGGTTCCTAGCGTATGCGACTGACCTGCAGTATGGCAGAAATGAGACCTCTGCAAGTGGCACATTAAGCTGCATGGTGGATTTAGCCTTTGCTGGTACAAAACAAAAAAAGAGGTTTCTGGACTACATGCTGCTTGGATAAAAGCATAGACCCACGATAGCTCCCAGAGCTGGTGGTAAACGTAGCCATGTTGGGAAGCTGAGGTGGGCGGAACCAGCAGCCACAGCTGCTGCAGTTTAAAGCAATAGATTCACAATAAGACAGATTCAGATGTAATAGTTTACAATGTGTGTAAAATATACATAGGCTTGAAAGAGACAAAAAAGGTGATATATACAGTTATAGAAACAAATACATAGTTTAAAAAATAAAGTCTTTAAAGAGACAGTAAAATTAATATAAAAAGTAAGCCACGTGAAGATGAATATTACACAGAAAATCTGGATTGTGTTGTCTTTGGGATTTTTAACTGCAGAAAAACATTTGATTGTAAAAGCTGTTGAGTTACGCCAAAATGTATATTTTAAAGGTATCTTGACTTCAAAATTTGAATATAAGGATATGTTACTTTGGAAAGGAGACTCTGCTTTTGTTCCCACAGAAAACCAGAGGCTATGGATTTGTTCCAGATTAAGATACATCAGGTTTGACCAGCCAAGACCCCCTGAAAAGTCTCCGATGACACCATGGCCCAGATGATCCAACATCCAGAATGGTTTGAAGGCAACTGGCTCAGACGATACACCCTCATGGACTTTTCCATAATCCTAAAATTTCCTTTGTATCCCCATAAGATACAGCGCCCCCCTCCAGCAGGAAGTAGTAAGAGAAGCTACGCCCAAATTCCCAAATTATATGTAATTTTACTTTGTTAAGGTTAAAACCTTCCTTTTTTTAAAAAAAAAAAAAGGGGGGGAAGTGCTGTGGGATGTTCTGTATGTCAAATGTGTTGCTGATTAGTCAATAATTAAAACACTGATTGGCCATTGGCTAGGCAGGAAGTGTAGGCGGGACAAGGAGGAGAATAAAGCTGGGAAGTGGAAGGCTGAGTCAGAGAGACACTGCCAGCCGCCACGATGAGAAACAGCATGTGAAGATGCCGGTAAGCCACGAGCCATGTGGCAAGGTATAGATTTATAAAAATGGATTAATTTAAGATGAAAGAACAGTTAGCAAGAAGCCTGCCATGGCCATACAGTTTGAAACCAATACAAGTCTCTGTGTTTACTTGGTCGGGTCTGACGGCTGTGGGACTGGCAGGTGAGAGAGATTTGCCCTGACTGTGGGCCAGGCAGGAAAACTCTAGCAACACAAAACAGTTCTCTGAGATGGCACACTGACACACTGATTGCTTATACTGAAGGATTTGTAAGTTTGCGTTGTAAACTTTGATGTGAGTCCCTCTGAAGTAAAGTAGTTTTTGCCTAAAGTTGGAGGCCAGACTGTGCTACCAAGTAAGAACCTGTCACAAACAACAGTTCCAGCCAACCAACCAAGCAGGCAAAATCAAAGCATAGAAAACAAACCAGAAACTTCTACCTCAACTCCCCATAGCATTCAGATTCATTCCATTACAACGACTAGAAAGCTGAACAAAGGGTTTGGAGACATGGGGCTTTGTTTTGCATATGTAGTAATCACATCAATTACAGATACTTCTGTGTGTCAAGAATACTTCATGGGTCCTGTCTGTTATTCTATTCTATAACCCTGGGGAAGTTGGGTTTTATTCTCAGGCTTGTTGCCTCATGGTGGCAAGGTGGTTGCTCAGTTTCAGACATCACATCTACATCTCTGGCAGGAGAAAAGGGGAACCCACTGCTATAACCTGTCTATTTACAGGGAAAACAAAGCCTTCCTTGGCAGTCACATCTCCACTGAGTGGCTGTGGGGGTAACCCACACAGGCTGATTTACATAGAATTGGCCTAGTGCTTGCTTGTTTGGGCATTCAACACAGCAAGCCTCTGAGTGTTAGATCCTGTGTTAGCATTGGGGAGAGAAGGGATGGCTGTAAATGGAAGTTAATTTTCAGGCCACAGCTCCACATGGTTCCCAACCCTAGCCCAACTAATGAGTGTGGGCCACCCTGCACACACAGTACATGGCTAAATTCAAAGTTCTTTACTGGGGATGTAGGGATAGGGTGGACCCCAACTGAGGCTGGCTTTATCACTTTAAGTGTTCCTAGGCTAGGAGCCCTCCCTCTCTTCCCCCAAAGTCTTCTAAAGAGGCCAAGCGGTGTTGTCTGTATCAAGGCTGCTGGTCCAGCTTGAATCTTGTGCTCATACTCCGCTTTGCAAGCTAGCTGGCAGTCACTACCCTCAGCTGACCAAGGCAAAGTGCACTCAGACCTTTGCAAACTCTTGGAAGACATGCTATTTTTCTTTGCCCAAGTAATTGTTGAGGACAGAACTGGAGAAGGTATTCTAATTAATTAGAGCATATATTTGAAGCTGTCACAGTGTACCAGACTCAGGACCAGAATCCAAATTTCCCACTTATCTGCCTCCACCAACCATGACCCTGTGGCACCCCTTTCCTTCCCCGCATTTGTATTTGTGTGTAAGCTGCAGCCTGTGACCGGAGCCTTATTAGCTGCTGGAAATTTTACTTTTAAATGACCATTAACTTACCAGGAGCCCACAGTGTGCTGATAAATGAACCCGGTCAGGACCATGTCTATTTCTCTCCATTATCCCTCAGATGTCCAAAGAACATTCCATCCATAGGATTGCTCAGTCTACAAGGGCTTTTTACACTGGTCTGGTTCACCTGTGTCGTTGACATCAACAAATCTCTCTGTCTTTCCTGCGTTGTGCCTCAGAGTCCCCATCACCAAAATGGAACTAGCTGACCTCTTTTGTTTGACTGTGGACCATCAGAAAGAACGCTGAGCCCCGTACCCAGATGTGATGCCTCCCTGCTGGGTAATTCCTGTAGCCTCCTGCTCTGAGACTGAAAATGGAGGTGGATCTGAGATAAGCGGCTCTCTCAACCTCCTGTGGGATTCCCAGGCAGAACTCCTGCTTGGCTGGAATTCCGTCCACTCTTGGCAAGGCTAACTTCCTGTCTCCAAGGGAGAGGGCCTTATAAAAAGGCATAAAAATGAGGCTTCTAAAGACATCCTGGACTTCAGCTAGATGTTGCAAAATTACATTTTGATGAGTTCAGTGCAAATGAACCAGAAACATATGGATTCAATTTCCCTCGGAATCCACATGGGTTTAAAAACCAAGAGGGTGGGGGTGAATGTGTTTGAGGAAGAACATTTTAGGTCTCAGCAAATGCCCCACATTTGTAAACAGCAGTTTGAGGTCTGTGGTGATTGCATCCCAGGCTGGGCTCCCCACCCCCAACAATAGCATGGACAGGATGTCTTGCAGTGGCTTTGTAGAGTGTGCACCTGGGAGAAAACACCCCAACATTTTGTTCTTTCTCTTGTCTCGACTCCATGTCTTATACACTATGGTGGCACCCAAATATCCTGCTGGGGTTTTATACCCACACTTTCTCCCCTCTTTCTCCTTCTGCAAAGATGAAATGTCACAGGGGGCACCATGTGACCACCAAGTACCAGGCCCACATTAAGCATCTGGGCAGGTGCTGTTTCTTTGGAAAGTGGAAGGCTTAAAGTTTAGGGTGTGAAATTCAAGGCTGTTTAACCAGTAGGGGACAGGGCTAGAGTGAGAATAAAAGCCCAAGGACATTCCCTTCATACAGAAATGTCCCCAATCTCATTTTAGACAAAGCTTGACAGGAACCTTTGCCCACCTGGAACTGTGGATCCAATGGGACACTTAGCCTACTGCTAAGATGTTCATGTGGGGCTCAGAGAAGTTCTAGAAACTTCCAGGCAATCTTGAGGTGAAGAGGTGGAGAAACAGAGGGAAGGTGAATTGGTTGAAATCCCGGCCCTCTACTCCTACCCAGAGCAGCCCAAATCTCTGTGTTATTTACTGACTACAAAGGTAAGACTTTGACTGTAGAAGCAATTGTGATTAACATTTGAAAACTGGGAATGTGAAAGATTTGGGGTGGCTTCCCATGCAATCAATCCAGTTTTGTGGATGACTGGTGATTCTATGGACTCCTGTGGATTTTCTTGTTTTCTCTTTGTGGTGTGGGTTTGCATGGCTGCTACCAAGATGCTGGAGCTGAGAATGAACAAGCCCTTCCATTTGACCATTTGGGTAACTTTTCTGCTCAGACCTGGTACCAGGCAATGAGCAGAAAAGTAAGATTGAAAGTCACTTCTAGGAGTCACCTTGGGAGGAGGACCATGTGAGATAATGAGCTGGCAATGAGTTCTGGGCACCAGAGAAATTTGGCTCCACATAGCAATATGGTAATCAAGGGGGTGGCCCAATAGAAGCCAGCTGTATGGGCCAGAGCTTTGGAGGTAATGCTTCTGAATGCCTTAGGCCGAATTCCTGGACCCTGGCAGAAGGGAAAGAGCCTTCTTGGCTCTTAGGTAGTGAAGGAAGCCATGAGTCGGCACTGTCTTGGGTTCCCTGGGGAGAAAGCCGCCTGGACCCGCCTAGGTACATCCTGAGAAGCACAGCCAAGCCCGAACTCCATCTGACTGTTATTAGGCTCTGTGACTTTCTTTATTGGCAAACAGTCTGTCAGCAGCTTATCCTTGCAGAGCAGCCCAGATGTGCTTACAAAGAGTTCCACACTCAGCCCCACGCGCACTGCCACTTTGCCAGACTGCATCCTGGCCCAGGAGTCCAGCTGCAAACAGAGCAAAGCCTATTTGGGAGTGAAGCAAAGGAGGCTTGTCCTCCAGGTGCCTGAGGGTCCATCTCTTTAAGGTGCAGAGCCTCAATGGGGTAGAGATAAGCTGTCTTAATGCCCTGGGCACAGTTTGGGGTTATGCAGATGGAACCCACTCTGGGTTTTCTTTTGCATGTGTTCTTCAAGCCTACATCATCAGGGTGATTTCCGTGGGACAATTTCAGGAAATATGAAGGCTGTTGGCTTGGGTCCTTGACCTAGCTTACAGTGCTATCCAGGTGCCATCCACCAGCTTGTCTCTCACGATAGAGGCCAGATTAAGGAATTTCTCTATGTGAAAGGGTGATGGCTGCAAAATTGGGTCTAAACATGCTGTTGTCAGGAAAGCCTATGCTCTTGATGCAAATGGAGGCATGTGAAAAGAAGTTCCCATCCCACTTTCTCAGCATCCACATGTATTGCTGTGCGTTAAAGAATCCTGAATTTACTTTGGGGAACCCATGCTATGAGCCACCCCCTCTTTCACTTAGGCTTTCACTTGCCTCTGCTAGTTCCTGTGTGCAAGGCTGTAGACTGATCTACACCTACATTTTCCTCCCTATTCCTGGGAGGAAGGCTCTCTGGTAGAAAGGAACAGGGAGAGATGTGGGTAACTTCTCATGTTACCTTCCTCCCTCCAACGTCTTCCCTTAAAGTCAAGGGCACTCACCTCTGACGCAGCCTGAGAAGAATGTGTGTTGCAGTCACATGCCCCACATGCCCAATGTTATTGGCCTCAAAGATACTCTTGACGGTGCTATTCTTGTTCAGAGGGAAACTGAGGCCAGGAAGAAGGGCATTTCTTCAGAGTTCCTCAGACAACCTACATCAGAGGAAGACTCAGCCAGGTTTGGAGGTCCAAGCCAGCAAACCCTGCTACTGGAGAGAACTGCAAGTTCAAGACCAGCTAGAGCTATACATCAAGTTCAAAACCTGTGCAATTCAGCAAGACTCTGTCTCGAAAGGAAAAGGAAAACACCAGTGGGGCTAAGAACGTAAGCTCAGTGGCAGAGTGCTTGCTTAGCACATGTGAGGTCCTGAGTTCAATCCTCAGTACTGAAAACAAATTGTTCAAAGGCTGCACTGGTTGCAAAGCACTGCTGTCTCTTGGGGTCCACTGCCCGCTCAGGCCTTGCAGAGTTTCTCATCAAGCCATTCTATTCCAAGAATGCTTTGCTACGTACAGGGCTGTCCTCTGCAATAGTCTGAATAATGAAACCCCACCGTTTAGCTCCTGGTTTGCCTTTGTCTATGCCAATCATGTTAAAAGACATCAACTCAGCTTTCACTTCTATGGGCTTACCATAGAAACAGGATTCATTTTTGGCCCATGAGGCATAAGCCAGCACCTCCTAAACACAGATTTCCTTCCCTTAAAAGGAGATATAAGAAAGTGGTGACCCCCTATATTCTATCTTCCATTTGATCTTATTTATTTGGTACTTCGGGGGTTAATCTTGATTGGCAACTTGATTGGACTGAGAGACATCAAGGAAATTAGTAAAGTGCACTTCTGCGTGTGGCTGTGAGGGAAGAGGGAGCCACAGTCTGTAGCAGGCATCACCATCCTCTAGGCAGGGCTTCTCTGTTCTTGCTACTTCCTGGCTGCAGGAAGCAATCAGCTCTCCCTCACCACACTCTTCCTTCATGCTTTTGTCTCAGGAGGGGGTCTAAGAGCAATGGGAGCACCTGACCACGAACTGAAATCTCTGAATCCATGAAACAAAGCAGTTATTTCATCCTCATGTCCTCAGCCACTTTGTCACAGCAACATAAAACTAACAAGAGTTCTGAGGGACTAACGTTGTACCAGTTGAAGTGATAGCAGAGACCTTGAGTCAGGGGCTGTGCCTGTCCCCTGAAGTCAGAAATGGTAGAAAGCAGGAAAGAGCTGGACCATAGACACTGACGCTTTTGTTATTAACACAAGTCAGAGCTGGCTTTAAATGCCTTTCTCAGTATGATAGACCACAGGCAATTGCAGTAAGGGTCACTCTGTATAAATACTAGCATGTCTCTGTGACCCAAGTGGAGCAACAGTGTGTGTTTCTTCCATCCACTGAGGAACTCTGTTTCTAGCCACGTGCATTGTGTCTGACAGAAGCAAGTTAAGGTTGTAAAGATTCATTTTGCTCACAGCCTCAGAGAGATTTTGGGGAATTCTGTTTTTAAGTTCAGGAAGCAGAAAGTGTGAGCCAAAACTAGGGCCCTAGTATACCCTGTAGAGATTTACTTTTAGGGGCTTCCTCTACTGGCCATCTTCTACCAGCCAGGTCCTACCTCCTGAAGGCTCCACGGCCCTCCTAAACGTAGCCAGTAACCAGGGAAATGTGCTGAAAACGTGGGCCAGTGGGAGACATTTCAGATGAAAAGACAAACACGTTTCATGTGTCCTTTTCCTTCCTTCTCTCTGCAGAGCAATGGCAATTATAGCTAGGAGGAGCTTGACCCTCATCCAACTGAAGGAACTAATCTACGAGGGAGAGGGGACTTAATGACTTGCTTAGTGTGCACGGAAAGCCTGGGTCCAGGAGACCTCAGGACCGTGGCAGCACTGCCATCCTTCCTGTTGGTCCATTCTTGGCTGCTTTGCTGGTTCCTCTCTATGTCACTTCCTTCAGCCCTGTCTCCTTTCTTTCTCCTCTGTGCTAGGTGCATGGATCACTCCATGGACTACTGCATGTAGCAGCTTCACCAGGAATGTGAGCTGCCCACAGGGGACTGTGCTAGGGAAACGGGGTCACTGGGGTATGTCACTGGAGAGTGATCACAGGTGGGTGGAACCACAGGCAGCATAGCAGCCTTGAGAATGGATTCTGTGGTCCAGATTCATGGGTCAGGTTCAGCCATGCTCCTTCCTATTCCGTCCTCATCCCATCCGACTAGCCTGCAGAGACAGCTGGTTGGTGGAGAGTTTTGTGATTTTGTTTTTGTTTTCTTCCTCTTCCTCTTCCTCTTCCTCTTCCTCTTCCTCTTCCTCTTCCTCTTCCTCTTCTTCTTCTTCTTCTTCTTCTTCTTCTTCTTCTTCTTCTTCTTCTTCTTCTTCTTCTATCACTACTAATAATTTTAATTTGTTCTCTCATAAAATATATCCTGACAGCAGTTTCTCCTTCCTACACTCCTCCCAGTCCCTACCACCTCCCCTCTCCCCTAGATCCACTCCATGCCTTCAAGGGACATCAACTGAATAAGACACAACATGATGTAACAAGACCAGGCACATTGTTCTTTTTTAAAAAATAAAAACTTACTTACTTCCATTTTATGTGTGTGTGTGTTTGGCCTGCATAGATTTATGTGCATTACATGCGTGCAGTACCCACAGCAGCCAGAAAAGCATGTCAGATCTCTTGCAATGGGAGTTACATGCAGTTGTGAACCTTTGTGTGGGCGCTGGGTATGGAACCTGTAATCTCTGGAAGAGTGGCCAGTGCTCTTAACCACTGATGATAAGCCCCTGGTTTATTACTCTTAATAACAAGAACATATTTTAGAAACTCCTCTCTACATGTTTGGGTTCAAATACAAAAATCATGGATATATCCACAAAAATATGCAAATTTGAAAATTAGTATTACAGCTGAGGGCCAGACTCCCTTTGAAGGCATGGGTACCCTGTGTGGCCAGAGGTAACCATCTTGTAGTGCTGTCTGTCACTAGTGATCTTTCACTCCTTCATTGTCTGTTCTTCCCACAGGTCCTCTTCCTGTCAGCTCAGGACACAATGCCTGTGGCTGGGTGCAGTATTCCTCAGTAGATGGAAGAGACACATTTTTTTTTTTTTTTTTTTTTTTTTTTTTTTTTACTACAGGAGGTTCTAGCCACGTGGGAAGAGGAGAAAGAAACTGATATCTAACCCTGACATCAGCGTAGCACTTGCACTTGTTGCTGAGGGAGACATCCGTGAGCCATATGCTAGCTAGGGTTTTGGCAGCTTGACACAATCAAGAGTCATCTAGGAAGACAAAACCACAATTAAGAAAATGCCTCCATCGCATTCCCTGTTGGTGTGTCTGTGGGGGCATTTTCTTGATTAATGTTTGGTGTGGAAGGATCCAGTCCTCTGTGGGTGGTATCACCGCTGGGCCGGTGGTCCTGGCTGCTATAAGAAAGCAGGTTGAGCAAACCGTGGGGAAGAAGCCAATCAGCAGAGTTCCTCCATGGCTTCCATTTCAGTCCCTGCCTTCAGGTTCGTACCTTGACTTCCCTCAGTGATGGACTGTTGTCAGGGTGTGTAAGCAAAATAAACCTTTTACTCTGAAGTTGCTTGTGGCCAGTGATTTTATCCCAACAACAGAGAAGCAAACTCGGAGACCACCAGTCCTATCTGTGGGCAGAAAGCTGTTTAGAAAGGTTTCTCAAATGGCTCCTCATCTAGCTTCAAGTCCTGTGCCTCAGGGCCGCCCATTGGTTCTTGCCTCCAGTAGTTCAGTTTCACAACCATCTTTGCTAAGCTCCAGCCTGCCTAACCAGCCCTGATTAGTCAGCCTCAGCCTCACTCCAGATTGAGAAAAGTGAAGACACTAAATTGTTTCTTTCCTTCCCCACTCGCTGCTAATAGTGCCCTGTCCCAGCATCCCCTCTGTGTGGGGACTGATTGTGTCTTTCAAGGCCCATCCCACCTCAGGTGCCTGGTTCCCGCCTGCCTGCATTGTCTCAAGATCATAACTTCTTCAGTTAAGCCCACTTGCTTAGCTTTTCTTTCCCTCTAGAATGTTCAAACCCATCTTTGAATGCCTTCCCTTCCTGCTCTTTTAAATTCATGTTTGATTCTTCTATACCATGAACAATTTATTATTTCAAAGTCACTAGTAATCTTTTGGTTACAGTCAAGTCCAAAGGATATTTTTCACTTGTTATTTCGGGTGGGATTGACCACACAGGAATTAAACACACACACACCCTCCCTCTCTCTCTCCTCTTCCTCCTAGCTCACCTATAAACTTCTTCACCATATTGGCTCAATACACATCCTCCACCCAGCCGCTAAATGTTGAGTTCCTCAGGACTGTCTAAATAAAAACAACAAACAACACCCCTCACCAGCTCTCACATCACTCACCTCAAAGGGAATAAGAAATAGTTTGCTCTGGAATTAAATATGAGTGACCATGGCCTGGGAATATTTAGGTCTCCCCAAATATAATGTTGTGTATTTGTGAAACTGTGGAAGCAGTTTCATGGAGTTTTTATAAGAAGACAGAGAAAAACGAAGAAAGCTATAAATAAGACATTTTAAAAAATTCATTGGTGGAAACATAAGAGGGGTGGGTTACAGCAAGATGGGGGAGTCTCATCTCTAGGCCTCATTGTTATCTGACAGCTTTTTAGCCCTTCCATTAGTGGGGAACATCGTTTTGTTACGTTTATACATTCCAAAGGATTTTATTTATCAAGATATCAATTCTGATGCAGAGTAGGACAAAAAATATGGTTGCTTTGGGACTAAGGATAACCCCAAAGAAATTATAATTAGGTGATAGCTCCCCAAACTCTCCATGGTCATGGACCTGTTTATCAGTGTAGGCAGACAAGGTCTTCACAGGAATCCTCATTCACAGGACTCATGCTTACATAGCTTTTCCTTTCTACCTCCAGTGTCTCTGGTAATTGCACCAGTTCTCAGAGAATTTACCTAATGATTCCTCCCAACTATGTATCTTCAGTGTAAGCTTCTCTAAGCACCCAAGTTTGACTGTTCACAGGTCACATTGCCACAATCAGGGAAATCAATATACCCAAAGCTTAATTCAGATCTTTGACTCAGCTCCAACCAACCTTTTGTGATAGGAAGAATTCCAAGTTCCCCCCGAGATTCACCACTCCTCTGGCAGACACACCTTACACTGTCCCAAGATTCACCACTCCTCTGGCAGACACACCTTATACTGTCCCTAGGATCAGGTATGTGATGGGTTTTGATGTCCCTGGTTAGGTTCTTATTATATGACCTTAAGAAAGAGAGATTTGTCATGTAGGAATTACTGAATCCCACAAGGCCTTTAAGAGCAGAGTGATGCCCCCAGTGATGCCCATGGGAGAAGAAGAACTCAGAGGGATTCAAACTGAAGGGGTTCTTTGTTGCTATGGATGCCTCTGAGAGACAGAGAAGCTCGCCTAAAAGTGGTCCCTAGCAGCTGAACAGAAAAGGGAGAAAAACTGAGTAATGTGGCCACATGGGGAAGAGGGACTGTGATGTCTAAAGTTGTTTTAAGCTTAAATTACTGTGCTTAAGAGATGGGTAAAACAAAATGCCTCTAACCTGTAAGTCCCACTTGTCCAAGGACAGTTAACTTCATGGAATGCTGGGGGCTGCTCTTCATATAAGATAACAAGTCACATGTTTTTGTTCTGTAAACAAGCTTGATTGTGCCAACTGCACAGGAAGTGTATCAGGATGCATGCTTGCTCCTGATTGGATGAAGGCAGGAAGTATGTAGCCTTGTGTGCATTTGCCTTTGTAAGTTCCTGTCTAAGTCAGCCCCATAACCTAGGAATCCTGGGTACAGACCTGGCCTGTGTCTATTGCCCTGGCTGCTACTTAATAAAGCTTGCTTCAAATTAGGCTCAGAAATTGTGGTAGTGGTCTTATTCTTGGCCTGATGGGATTAACAGGACAAGGACATCTATCTTCAGGAGATGTATTAGTCAGAGTTCTCTAGAGAACTTATAGAATATATATTAATATAGATATATTGATCAATATAGATACACACAAGTGTATAATTTATTAGAGTGGCTTATAGGTTGTGGTCCAATATTCCAACAAAGGCAGTCTCCTGACAGAAAGTTCAAGAATCCAATAGTTGTTCTGTCCATGAGGCTGGATTTCTCAGCTGATCTTCAGTATAGGTTGGAATCCCCAAGACGTAAGCTCTAATATCAGTGAGGAAATGAACTTGCCAGTGAGAGTGAGGACAAGCAGACAAAGAGAAAGCTTCCTTCTTCTATGTCTTTTATATAGGCTGCCACCAGGAAATGTAGCCCAGATGTAAGGTTAGTCTACCCATCTCAAATGATACAGTCAAGAACAATCCCTCACAGGTATGCCTACCTGCTTGGGTTTTAGTTAATTCCAGATATAGTCAAGCTGACAAGCAAGATTAGTCATCGTGGGGGACTTAGGGGTAGGGTTTAAATAGAAATCAAGAAATATGTGCAACTAAGCACTCCAGAAGGTGTGGTCCCTGCTCACCCCAGTCTCAGTTACAAATCTTCCACAAAAACCCATCTGACTGGTTGAAAATCTTTCTCCAGGAGATAAGTTCTTCCTCTGGCTGCCTCCAAGGCTGCAGTCATCCCTTCTCCCAGCAAGAGACTCCTGGGGAAATACTAATTTTTTGGGGTCCATTCTTCCAAAAAAGAGGTACAAGTTGTCTCTTTAGAACACACCCGTTCTGCCAGATTGTCTGGTGACATCAGCAGACATCACCATCAAGCAGTTTTTCTGGCTAAACTAATTTTTTTCTTTACTACTTTCTTTCACTTCTGCATCTAAACCCTTAGCAAGCCTCCCTCTTCTTTTTAAATTTTATTGTTTTTAATTATGTGTTTGTGTATGTATGGGGGGGTGGTTCTGTGCATATGAGTGCAGGTGCTCATGGGAGCCAGAAGAGGGCATCAGATCCTTTGGAACTGGAGTCCCAGGTGGTTATGAGCTTTCCAGTGTAAGTGCTGGGACTCAAACTCATGCCCTCTGTAAGAGCAGTCTGCGCTCTGAGCCATCTTTCCCACCCTCCCCCCTTTTCAATGCATGATGTAATTCTGTCTTTTTGCCTTTCTTGTTCCCATCTTGCCCTATTGCTTCGTGTCTCTGCCTCTTTGTCTGTAGTAGTCAATCCAATTCCACACAGCAGCCGGAACACTGTTCTAAAAGCATGCATCAAAGCACACTCTCCCTTGTTTAAAATCCTTCAGCAGCATCTGGCACACAGAAAATAACATCTCTTGTTACTGTGTTCTGCTATATTCTCCATAACCTGGCTTCTGCATGTTTCTAGGAAGTCATTTCATGGCTTCTTTCCCTTTGCCTGGCAACACCAGCTACTTCCTTTATAGTACACACAACAATTTGAACTTCAAGTTGTGTGGGTAGGGTGTGAAGGAGAGGGTGTCTTCTCTGCTAGACTGTGCACTCCCCAGCGCTGAGGCCATTTCTACTGTGTGAACCTTGCATCCATACAGGGGAATCCCTTGCCTTGTCTTTGCTGTTGGCCTACAGTAGAAGGAATCCCTCTTCCCTAGTCCCTTGATGTCCCACAGTGTGGGTACTAGAAACTCCCTGAAACACCCACATGCAGTGTACCCATGCAAGACGGAGAGGGATTGGAAAAGAAGCTGGGAGTCTTCATCCCTGGGGGACCGCGTTGCCCATCTATTGATGTCTGCCAGACCCCTCTCTCCTGTAATGATAGTTTATAGACTTACTTTGTTGAGTTGAGCATTGATCTCTCACATCCATTCTTGATGCCATGTGGGATCATGTTGGAAGGTCTACTGGAACCTGATCCTTCCCTGTAGGAACTTTAAAGAGAAATGTGAGGATAACCCTGTCACAGAGCCAGCAGGGACCCAATTCAACACACCCAGAAGCTGGGAGTCATTGATCTCTACTTCATCTTTTGGTGGCTAGGTCAGTGTCCTTATGCCACCAGGAGCCTCTACAAATTGCTTGTGGGCGAAGCTTGGTGTGACAATCTATGGATGAAAGGCTATCCTGGGAAACAGTGAGCTTGTTGCTTGGAGAGTTGGGATATGCAAAGCAAACAAATCCACTATCTGCAAGCATCAGCAGCTACTCCCCAGGGAAAGAAAGTGACCCTCATAGATACTAGTGTAGAACCTTCTCCCTGCTCTGCTCAGGGAAGGTCATCCCAGAGCCCTCTGCAGGCTTTCCCAGCCCATGGAGTCTCCAATGATCAAATGAAAGTCCAGGTTTCCCATGGGCTGGTTGTAGTTTTCTTTAAAAAAACAAAAAAATGCTGGTATTCTCTGAGTCTCAGATTCTGTATCGTAAATGGGACTACTTATTTCCGTCTTTCTCAGACCGTAGAGGCCTGTTACAAAAGATGCCATGAGGCAGAGTAGACAAAGTGCTTAGCATAGTGCTCCATCCTCAGCAATTGAGAGAGGGGTTTAACATCAGAAACAGTTATGGGTCTAATGCAGCAGTCCTCAACCTGTGGATTGTGAGGAATCAAACAACCCTTTCACAGGGGTTGCATATCAGAGATCCTGTGTAGCAATATTTACATTATGATTCATAACAGTAGCAAAATTACAGTAATGAAGTAGCAACAAAAATAATTTTATGGTTGGGGTCACCACAATGTGAGGAGCTGTATTAAAGGGTCGCAGCATTGGGAAGGCTGAGAGCCATATTCTAACATAAAGCACCCCCACAGGTTCCTGTGTTTGAATACTTGATGCCCCTGGGGTGCTGCTGTTTTAGCACATAGCAGATTCTTTAAGATGTGGGCCGTAGCTCACAGATATAAGCCAATAGGGTGGGTCTTGAATGTTATATCTGCCTCTCTGCCCAAGCTCTCTTCTTCCTAATCTTCCAAGATGTGAACAAGTTAGCTCTGAGTTCTCACAGCCACCATGACTTCCCTGCAACAATGGACTGGTTCATCTGGAGCTGTAAGCCACAGTGAATTTCTCCTGCTTTAAATTGCTCAGTCAGTGCCATAGTTAGCTTGCACTGTCTACGTAACACAGATTAGTGTCTCCCAGAAGGGAGTCTCAGTTGAGGGACTGCCCAGATAGGTCTGTGGGTGGGTTGTAGGGATTATCTTGATTATTAATCAATGTAGGAGGCCTAGCTCACTGTGGGTGGTATCATTCCATATGCAGGTGGTCCTGGAGGTTGTATGAACAGCTGAGCTTGAGTCAGCAAGAGATCCAGCAAGCGGCTTTCCTCTGCGGTTTCTGCTTCAAGTTCCTGTTTGACTTCCTGCCTTGACTTCCCTCCATGATGTCACCTGTTAGCTGAAATAAACCTTTTCCTTTCCTAAATTTGTTTCGGCTTGAGTGTTCCAACATGGCAACAGGATAAACCTAGAACAATCAGGAATTTTGTCGCTGCAGCCAGGAAATACTGAAAAGTGACACCTTTACTATTATTGTTTTTTTCCTTTTTGTTGTTTGTTATTGTCAGTGAATAAATTCTACCTCAACACCTCATTCTACATCTGCCATTAAAAATGTGTTAAAGAGTCAAAACAGGAATAAAACATTGAAAGAGTCCGAAGGGCTTGGAGCAATTTGTCAAAGTATCAGGTTGTATTTTTCCCTGGGCGAGTTCTTATAGCCTCTGGAGGTCACACAGCTCCAGGCTGCCTCTGGGAGCAGAGAGCCCTATGGGACAGTAGCCTGGGCCTGAGAGAGGAAAGGCCTTGTCTTGTCCTGGCCCCTACGGAGCCTGGGGAACCATGTGCCTTGTTGAGGTCCCCTTGGGGAAGAGAAGCAGGAGGGGAAAGAAGTCGTTTCAGAGTCGGACTTTCCCAGGCCCTGCAGGGAGCTGTGCCTGTGAAGGTGCTGAGCAAGCCTGTGGGAAATCTCTTCGGGCCAACATGAACTGGAGCATGCTCTCCTGGGTGGTTTCTCCCGCATCCCCAGAGCTTTTCTGCCTGGCAGGACCATGTGTATGCAGACCAGAATCCAACTGTCCTGAGGAGTGTTTTTGGCTTAGAGTTTACCAGGGGCTGACTGAAGTCTGTGCCATCTTTGACACCCTCCCTGCAAGGATGCAGTGGTACAGAGCATGTGGACCAGTAACACACCTGGTCTGTCACTGCTAACAGACTCCATGCTTGGTGACCTTCCCATGGAATCAGCCATAGTTTCAGGCAGTAATGACATGAGAAGCATGTCAGAAATGGGGCGTGGGGTGAGGGAACCAACAAGAATTCTTCCCAGAGGAGAGAGCTCTACACGATTTAGAATGCACAGATGGGAAGATGGCTGTTCAGCTGCTCCAAGGAAAACCAGGAAGATGGTGTGCCTTGCTCCCAAAAGTAGACAATATAAATGCATGGATGACAGTAGCCAGGCACTGTCTGCTGTGATCCCTCATTGGCAATTCCAGTGCTCAGTAAGTAGGAAATTAAACTCAAAAGTCCTGGTACAGTGGAGTACAGTTGGAAACCACAGATAAATTCATGTCTCAGCTTAGATTTGACTCAGAGAAGAACAGAGGCTTCTGGCCCAGGCCACGGCCAGAGGCAGCTAGCTGGTCTCTTGTGAGTGAAAGTCTCTGGGTAGCCACATGAGTCATAGAACTGGAATTTTACCTTCTCATAAGCTGTGAAAATGGTGGTAAAGATATAGATTTTGGTCAAGGTGGTCACATCTCAAAGGGCCAGTGTCATCCAAGGGAGTCTCAGGATTTGATAGAATTTGGCCCCATCCCTGATTCTTGAAGACAGACTAAATCCTTGTGGTTTCCTAAGTGGTAGGTTTGACTGTCTTTGTTCCTCAGGAGTTTCTGGGGTATCACTTGAGTTTAGACTAACAAGAGGGCTCAAGATGTCTGGTCAACAGGAAGACTGACTATGGTCTTTGAATCACCATGCCTTTCAGGGGAGAGAGGATTAAATTCACTGGGGACTAAATTCAACTACTTGGCCAATGATGTAATCAGTCATACCGATGAAATGGCACCCAATGAAAGGTCTGAAGCCGGTTATGGTAGCCCCTGCCTGTAATCCCAGAACTCAAAAGGGAGGGACTGATGTGAGAGGATTGTGAGTCTAGTTTGTAAGTTGCAGACCAGTCTGAACTCCATAGCAAGATCCTTTCTCACAAACCAAACCAAGTAAGCAGACAACGTCAATGATGGGTCCTGTTTGGTGAACACACTCAAATGCCAGGGCCTATCTCAGACTTCAGCCAATGTGCATTTTTCTTTGTCTGGTCCTAGTTAGTATGTCTCCTAATAAAAGTATGGTTGAAATATAGTGATCTCCTGACAGTCAATGTCATTCTAGTGAATTATTGAACCAGAGACATCACAGGACTTTTTCAGGTAAGTGACAAACATGGATGACCTAGAGGCCCCTGAGCTGGTGACCAGTGTCTCAAATGAGGACAGTCTTACTTGGAATTGGGCAGTTTATGTTCACTCCAGGTGGAGGGAGTCAGAATTGGACGGTAGCACATCAACTGAGTAGTGGCAAGTGGTCTCTTTCTTTAAAAAAAAAAAAAAGATTTAAGTTACATTTATGTGTGTGTCTGGGTGAGGGTATATGCACATGAGTGCAGGTGTCTGTTGGGGCCAGAAGAAGGCATCAGATTCCAAGAAGTTACAAGGTGGTTGCAAACTGTCTGATGTGGGTGCTGAGAAGTCAACATGGATCCTTCTCAACAACAGCAATCTGTTTTTAACCTCTGACCCATTTCTCCAGCCCCTCCCTAGAAGTGGTCTTTTTCATTCTATGAGTCCTTTTCTCCTTTTGGACCCTCTTGGCAAGCACTCACACTGCAAGCCTGAAAAGAAAGAAAGAAAGATCCCAACCTTCCTTAGCCAGGGATGTAGTGGAATGTAGTCCTTGCAACAGTCAAGTCATTTTGAATGCTTGCCATGTTCTGTTCCCAAAGTCAGGGTGGCATGGGTTTATGCCAGGGCTCTTGCTCTGAGGTTGTCTGGCTTCTAGAAAGAGCACATGTAAAGCATCATAACAGCTTCATTTTCACAGTGGCAGTACCAAGAGTTCTGTTTGGGAGGTCCCTGGGACCACAGTCTGGTTCTGAGACATCTTCAAGATGCTTCTGCATACAGGCATATGTTTTTGACTCCGTATGCTTATTGAAGAGGCTGAGTGCGGTCTGGTGGACATTATGGGGTGGGGAGTGCTCATGTTCAATGGAAGCCACTCCTCGGCCCAGCCTCTGTCCCTTCAGTTACACATAGAGCCCCCAAAGAGGTAAGCATCAGACAGAGTCCAGATTATAAATCTTTTCCCGAGAGCAATGCAATTTCATTGTACTTAAAAAAATAATTAAACAAATATGTAAAACATGTTTCCGTTGCGTTCATTTACTTCACTTGGCCCAGCGACGTGAGGCTCCTAATTACTTAAATATTTCCTTTTACTATTTTTCAAAACATTTTTCTAAATTGTCAAAAAACATTCTGGAGACAGTTGGATAAAAAATATAGTGAACATGTGTCTGATTAATTTTTTAAGACAATCAAGATCAAATGTAAAAAGAAAAAGTGATTGGAAAGGTTTCAGTGCGACAATAAAAAGACAGAAATCTCAGCGTGGGGAGTATGGTGATTCACAAGGACAGAGGATTCATAATCTTTACTACAATATTTACTGTAACTTGGATGACAGTCAATGAACCGGCCTGGGGTGTAAATTGTGGGATGTAGAGGATGGCCTTAAGGAACTGCGCAGGTGGGGACATTTTGCCCAGGGTGCTGTAGGAAGTGGGATGTCCCCAGATGCCCACCACCAAGCTTGTATAAAGCCCCAGATCACTCTGGACAGTGATTCTTTGTCGCCTGTCATTACAAACAACTCCAGGGCAATCTGCTGGCTTCCTGACAAGCGGATCCGTCCCTCATCTGCCAGCTGACGGTCGGGCCACCATCCCGAGGCCATCGATGGAGCTGCTGGATGATGGAAAGCCACTTGTCAAAGGAGGGTTTATGACATTAACTCTCAAGTGCTTCCTCGCTGAATTTTATTTTACTTTATTCCATTTATTTTGTTGAGTCCTTTTTCAAAAAAAAAAAAAAAAGGAACCAACTTATTTTTTAAGTCTCAAATAAACAATTGGAATCAGAGAACGTGGTTTCTCTTCCTAGCAAAAATCCTTCCATCTTTTGGCTTTGTTTTTCTGACATTCAGTGCTTGGCAAATGTCACAGGGGGTGAGAGGCAAGGTCTCCAGCTGAGTTTTTTTTTACCCTTCTGGAAACCGGAAGATGGTTCCAGGCAGGGGTTGATACTTGGGGTTACACCATCTGCCAGCGCGAATGGGGCAACCCTGTTTTGCTTATGAGTTTAGGTCACCAAGCTCTGTGGAATTCACACTAGGGACCCATCCTATGTCCCACATGATGTCCTCTGAAGGAAGTAACAGAGTGCAGGTCATGGCCCTGTCCATTGCTCTCATATCCTCACCCCATTTTCTTTATTTTATCTATCTATCTATCTATCTATCTATCTATCTATCTATCTATCTATCTATCTATATATGTTTATATGTTTGAAATGGCAAAACACAGGCACTTGTGATCCTGGGTTCCAATCACCAGCGAAGATATGCATCTCCATGAGAGGAAAAGGCTTGCCTGGTGTGGTTGCCCTGTGCTTGGCAGCAGGCCTGGATTTAAGTAGAAATCTTAGTCTTGCCTCCGGGGAACCTGAAGTGTTACCAAGGCCCCAGGGTGGCTTGCTTCAGGGTAAATAGACACTGTCTTCTGGGACTTGGGGAGAAAGTGATGCTCTAAAGTGCACCCACTTGTCCGTCATCTGTCCCAGTCAGCCTTGTTCAGGGCCTCTAGCTGCTCACCTGTCTTCTTACAGCTCCTCACTAGATGGTATGAGACTCTTACCTAGACAGGAGATGCCACCAGTCAACAGCTGTAGGTGGGACAATGACCATTATGTACGGGCCTTGGCTTATCCCCTTGGAACTCACAGGGGAGGTTGGAATGTGGATGGGAAGGAAAGATGGGAGGACACCAGTGAGCCATGCCACAGAAGCCGAGTAGTAGGAAAGGCTGAAGCACAGTGTCAGGGACAGCGCCAGACTCCAGCTCCCAGGGACCTGGATGTGTCCTCTCAGTTGCTTTCTTACCCTGGATATGTTTGAGGCAGGAGTGTGTGCGTGTGTGTGTGTGTGTGTGTGTGTGTGTGTGTGTGTGTGTGTGTGTGTGTGTATGTATGTAGATTCATGCTTGACACATCATTCATGTGGCAGGTAGGCAGTAGCTTTTCTAGAGTTGGTTCTCACCTTTCACCTTGTTTGGGAGCAGGGCTTCTCATCCTGCCACTGTTGTGAACTCCAGGTTAGGTGACCCAGAGCTTCCACATGATTGTCCTGTCTCCATCTTTCTATGGGAATGCTGGGATTGTGGACGCAGCCAGTGTATCTAGTTTTCTCAACGAGTTCTGAGGCTCTGAATTCACATTGTTAAGCTTGTATAGCAAGCGCATTTACCAACCAAGACATCTCTCTCCTTGGGCCCATAGGATTGTGTTTTTCTCTCATTTGCAACTCCTTGCTTCCTCTTATCTGGCCCTAATTCCAGATCAGTGTCTGAGATTTCCTCATCTCTAAGGCATGCTTATTTTGATGCATTTTACACCCATAATCTGGTGAGGATTTCCTGCCAATCTTTTTGATAAAAGGAGGCTCCGATGTGTGAAGATTTAACGGCAGGTGTCTAGACCCACCACCCAGAACGCTATGAGGAAACTGGGTCCCTCTGCCCTGTGTGCTGCATGGCTCCCTCCTCTGGAAAAAAAAATCTCGATTCACTAAGGTTCCACCATACAAATGGACAAGGGGTTTAACTCCACTCTCCAGCATGGCATCAATCATGTGTCACCCTTGTTAACGAATCTGAGGCCTTCTGAATAATTTAGAGAGGCTACCTAGGATACTTGTTGCTCCCAACTGTTAATGACAATATCAAGGGAATTAATTAACAGTCAATTATATCAATTTTAGATTTGGACATTGATTCCAATGCCGAGAGGTAAATTTGCATTTGTGCATGTGTGTGTGTGTGTGTGTGTGTGTGTGTGTGTGTGTGTATGTGTGTGTATGTACGTGCAAGTGTGTTTCTCCCCCCAGTTTTCAGCTTGTCCAAGTCATTTCTAATCAAAATTGTACATGGGGACAGGTTCAAATTATTTCTGTTCCCTTGCTCTATTTCGGCAGTCTTCAGATGAGTAAGGATAAAAAACTGGGTCACTATTCCATATTTTCAGACAACTGTAGGTTTCTGGTGTTATCATGGTCTTTGTCTCTAACTGCTTGGGGGGAAAGGAGTTTGAATGTATGAATAATAAATTTAACCAAAAAAGGAAAATTATTGTGGATGTTATTTGCATAAGTGTGTATATATTTTGTCCTAAAGAGCTTGCAATGATGGAGAGACAAAAGGGAATTACAGGTACTATGCCCACTGTTTACTTGTCACAGTCAGAGTGCAAGTGTGTGTCCGTTTCACAAGCGGGACAAGTTTGTTAAGCATTTGCTGAACTTCTCACATGAAGGAACTTTTACAACCTTCTCTGATCTTTGATATTATGAAATGGCATCTCACTGAAAACAATCTTCGCTGCGTGATTTGGCAGGAGTAGGCTAGACTGCTTTATGAAAAATGACAGCTACTAGGAAAGTAATTAAAGATGTATTTTGCCCAAAGCAAAAGTATTTTTGGAATCAATACCAAACATCTTTAATTTCCCAGCTCTTTCCACAGTCATTGTTCAATATGGGATGCGTGTGGGGAGTCTTAACTCTCGAGGATAGGGGGCAGCAGCCCTTTCTGGTTTCATTTTTGGGTCTCCATTGGTAGTGTGGGGTGGAGGAGCCACCAGACCTCTCACTGGCCAGCTGGCATCTTCACTGGTTCTTCCTAGAGCTGTTGAAGTCTTTGGAAAGTAGTAACAGAGCCAGGGTGGTGCAGGCCGAGTTTGGGGCAATACTTCAAGGTTTGAGTTAAAGACAATGAGCCTTCTGGAGGCATCTTTGGGGGTTGGTTGAGCGCCCCCAGTAGGTCAGGGTTCAGATTTGCTCACAGGCTTCCTTTGTGTGTGATGCTGGATTGGCTGAGAACCACAAGGATTCCAGAATGTTTCTCTCTCCTTTCTTTTTCTTTCACCTGCCTGACTCTCATTCACCTTCCAAATGCCTTCTTGGATGTGCCACAAAGTCTTCTTAGGATGCTTCGCCCCTCACTACTACAGCTCACAGCATCAGCTCCCTTCCCATGGTTGATGGCTCATTCTTCTTGAAGGCCATCTCTTTGGACAAAGCCTACAATTCTCTTAACCAATTCACATTCACATCTTAGTCTGGGACTTAACACCCATAGATGTGGGTGAAAAGAGTCAGGAGTTGTATCTGCAGTCACATTTGCTCTTGGGTCTCTCACATCTTTAGCTTACACTTACCTGAGTCTAATTTTACCATGATAGAATCTTAGAGTATGAAGACAGTAGCTCTCCTCTCCCCCCACCCTCCCCCACTGCCCTCTCCTCTCTTGCTTTCCTTTCCTTTCTCCTTTTCCGTTCTGTTCTGTTTTGCTTTATTTGTTTATTTTTAATGTGTGTGGGTGTTTTGGCTGCATGCATTTCTGTGTACCACATACGTATCTGGTGCCCAAAGAGGCCAGCAAAGGACATTGGATCCCCAGGAACTGGAGTTACCGAAAGTTGTGAAACATCATGTGAGTGATGAGAGATGAACCCAGGCCCACCAGAAGAACCAGTGCCCTTAACCTCTAAGCCATCTCTCCAGCCCCCGTGTTGCTTTAGTTTTTAATTACTATTCTGTGTGTATGTGTGTGCCAGACTGTATGACTGTGCACCATGACTGTGCAGGATTCTGAAGAGGTCAAATCCCTTGGAACTGGAGTAACAATGGTTGTTTGTTATGAGCTGTGGTGTGGGTGCTCAGAACATGGGTCTGCTGGAAGAGCAGCCAGTGCTCCTAACTTCAGAGCCATCTCTCCAGACCTTGATGTGCTTTTTGACACATTTCCTCTAGTATTAGACTGGTCTTGGCCTCCCGATTCTCCTGTGTCATCCTTCTCGGTTCTGGAATTACAACTGTGTACTGCCACAGTCAGGTCTCAATTGGGTTTTTCTGTGTTCTCCTGTACTGGAACTGTGAGTCCCCCGTTATCTTGATGTGATAGGAAAGCTGTGAAGTAAACCCTACACAGCCCAGAGGAGATGGGACTGACCATTGGGAGCATTTTCACCACTGTGTGAATGAGGAAGTGATTGTTGCTTTGGGACTGTGATGGATTTATGAGACTCATCTCTACCTTAGTATTTGGTCTTTCCCGGGCCAGAGGGTCTATGAGCTAGCCTGGTCCAGTAGGGTCACTTCAGAAGCTTAGAACATGGCTTCTGCTAAGAAGGCCAGAGGTGTCTGCTCTGTCACTGGAACCCCAGTGTCTTTCCTGGAACTTCAGAGGGTGTCAGGTTGGAAGGGGAACCTGGCCTTTGATTCTGCGGCTCTGGGAACAGGTTTTCATCTTCCTGTTTAGTTTCCATAACACATCACCTCCATTTTCCCTCCCACACAGGACTATTAAATATGTGTCCTATATGGATATACATACTTGTGGTATGTATCGACGAATGTCACTTAATGATGAAGATATTTTTGGAGGAATGGGATTGTTAGGCCGCTCAGTCATTAAGGGAAGATCACAGAGTGTATCTCTGGAAGCTGACATGGCTATGACATCATGAGGTAAAACAATCCATGGGACCATCCTCATATATTATATGGTTCATGCTTATGTGTTTGAGTGCTTGAGAGGAGAGAGAGAGAGAGAGAGAGAGAGAGAGAGAGAGAGAGAGAGAGAGAGAGAACCGAAAACCATATGTACACACAACAATTTACTGCTGATTTTTTTGTTGCTAACCCCTTCTGCAGAGCAAATAATATCTTGTGTCTTAACAATAAAGTGTGTAGACATTTCTCAAAGTCACATGAACAGCTGTGCCAAGGACAGGAGGTATCCCTTGGCCCAATTTTCACTATCTAGGTGCTGTGGATTTTCCTTGCTTCGGATCTTAACAAGGCATTAATTTCCCCCTCATTGATATGCATAGTCAGACATAGTTAATCTTTGGGACACTTGCTGGTCAGATGCCTGTGATAAGCCTGGATTAAGGGAATTCTGATTGCCCATCTTCCCAAAGTGCCAAACGGCTCAGGAATCTAGAAGAGTGTGCTCAAAATCAGCAGAACTGTCAGTGGACACCACCCATGGCCATGTTGGCTGTGTCCCAAGGAAACTTTGAGTCCTGACAGTGCTGATAATGACAGTATGGAGCAGTCCTTGGAAGATGGATCCCCATGTACTGGTCTTTATGCTATGGTGGAATATGAGTTCAACCTTCCTGGGGTTCCTGCCTTTTGGCTGTAGTTTTATAAGTAGGTGCAGTGTGTGTGAAACAGTTACTGCCCCTTCTCATGTGGCAGTCCTTACTGTACCAGAAGTTCCAGCCCTGAGCTAGTCCAGAAGGAGAAGGAGTTAAAGCAACCACTGCCTGCCAGACACGCCATTGTCAGTCTCCCTCACTGGAGTGTGCACATCATAAAGAGTGTCTTCAAAGTGTTGGCCAGTGTCTTCTGCTTGGTGAGGATAGCTCTAGGAGATAGACTGTGTGCCTTCCTCCAAGCCCTCCCTGTACCTCTGAGTCCTCCTTCCATATGCCAGTCTCTGGGTGGCCTGAGAAGAACTTGTGAAAGCTGCCTTTTCCTCCTCTCAGTTGGTGCCCTGTGTGGGGTAGAGTGGGCAAGTTCAGCGCCCCCACCATCTGATGTCTTAATGACATTGCATGAGACTCTATTTCAATCCTGTTCTCCCAAAGATGACTCTCCCATCCAAAATGACCCTGCCTTTGCTCACAGGCAGCATCTGCATCAGGATCAGCAACACTGCCTGTGTTTGAGCTGGATGTAGTGGTCCTTAACTTTGGCTCTAAAGTCAGACCCTAGGGATTAGGTAAGAAGATGCTCTCAGAGCTGCTTGTCAAGTGGAGAGTGGTCCAATTCTGTTAGAGGAAGAGGCAGAAATGAGACCAAAAGTAAGGACTGGGACAATGGCACAAGAAGTTAAATGTTTGCTCTGCAAGAGGACTTGAGTTAGGTCATTACTAGAACCTTGAAGTAAAGATCACCAGAAAATCTGGGAGTGGTGGTATATGCTTGTCACCCCAGCTCTGGGGAGGTGAGAACACCTGGATCTCTGAGGCTCAGTGGCTTACTGGCCCTGCTCAGTCAATATTCTTCAGGTCAGTGAAACCTTGTCTCAAAAAACAAGGTGGAGTTTGGGGAAGACACCATAGACAAATAGACTTCTGACTTTCACATACTATCTTGTACACATGTGCGCCAGCATATACACAAGTGCATACACACACACATGGGGTGGGGTGAGGGGGGATTCATAGATAGAGAGAAAACATGTACACTAGTACAGTGGCACAGGCTTACAACCAAGCACAGGGTGGGGGGAGTGGTGAGGCTACATAGGTGAGTCATAGAATCTTCTTTCTCCTCCTCCTAAACTGCCTCTCCTTTCCTCCCCTGCTCTCTCCTTCTACTACCCTCCTCTCCTGTCCCCTCCCCTCTTCTCCTTTCTCCCCTCTCTCCTTTTCTTCCTTTTCCTCTCCTCTGCCCATTCCTTTCTCTTTCCATCCTCCTTCCCTCTCTCTTCTTCCTCCTCTCTCTTTTTCCCCCCAGTAGAGTGAGCTTTGGCCATCTCTATGCTTTCTTAGGCATATCAAAGCAGATTTAAGAACTTTTATACTAATGGATATGAAAGAGTGAAAAACTAAAGAGAGTTCCTGCTCCCATGGACACAGGAACCAATTCAGCTATAGCCAAATACCCCTGGATACAGCTATACTGGAGAACAGGAGAACAGCAGGCACTATGGTAAGAGGACACGTACGTGCAGTACAAGGCCAAGGCATCAGCTGTGCTCTGAGTGAGGCGGTGTGCTGTGCAGAGCTACAGTGGCTTGATGGTTTATGTTAGAACAAATTAAAGGCAAAGAATGGACTGTAGTTTCTATAAGTACATATCTGTTTGTATCTTTGGGGATGACGTTGGGTGTTCTGGAGGGTATGGGTATGCAGTGAATTCATCCCATTGGACACATTGTAAGTTGGAGAGAAAGAGAGTTCTAGAAGGAACAGAGGACCTTGGCAGTTTTTCAAATTCCACTCTGTCTCCAGATTCTTTTCAGTGCAGTTTGTTGTCCCTCAGAGGATTGTGGCTATGGGTCAGCATTTGTGTAGTCTCAGCTCTGAATGAATGGCTTTGCTGTGGAGATGAAAGAGTCAAGTCCATCCTTTGTCCTCCAGGGCAAATAGTTCAGTGCAAGAGCCCAGGGTACAGGGAGTAGAGAACTCCTGGCAGTCACTGTGGTTGAAGGATGCGTCCTGCAGCCCAAGTCTCCAGGGTCAGACTTGCCTTAGGGCTCCCTGCCTGGGAACATCTGGGGACACCCTTAGTGCTCTCCCTTGAGCACTTTCTCTTTTAAAACAAGGCCCTTGTGTTCGATACTTTTCAATTGCTGTGACAAATTACATGAACAAGGCAACTTACTCAAAATAGGGCTTACAGTTTCAGAGGGTTGGAGTCCGTGATGGTGGAGCAAAGGCATGACAGCAGGAACAGCTGAGCTCCTATCCTGATCCCTCAGCAGGAAGCAGAGAGACACAGTGGGAATGACTCAAGTCCTTTGAAACCTCAAAGCCAATCCCAGTGACACACCTTCAACAAGGCCATTCCCAAACAGTTCCACCACCTAGGAACTAACTATTCAAACTTATGAGCCTATGGAACCATTCTCATTTAAACCACCACAGTCTGCTTCATGGTCCTGAGGTTCAGAGAATGGTGTGTTCTTAGCAAAGGCCAGAGGTGTCTTAGGGGAGGTTCCCAAGGTATAAGGTGGTACTGGATAGCCTGAACTTTCAGGCATGTCTTTTTTTTTTAAACAGGCTGGCTTAATTGATAGACTCCTATAACATCCTAGAATGTAGTATCATTTTTCCTGTGGTTAGATTAGATACCATGTCCAGTAGCTAGTGGTTCTGCCTTCAACACATGCAAAGGGCTGTGCATGACAGGGAGTGCTAGACATTCATGAATACAAGGAAACCCTTTTTCTTGGAGCAAAGGCCTTGGGTCTTCAGCTAGAGCTGGATTGTGGTGGTTCTTGATGATTCACAGATGTGATAGAGGACATCTGATGCCAGAAAGTACACCTTGCGGAGTGGCAGACACTATCAGACAAGAGCATGGACAGCTCATCTTACTACCCCAATGTGCCCAAATTGTCCACCACTGTAGTCCAAAAATGACAGTTTCTAAGCTTCATTTTGCAGGGTGTGACTCTTGGTTGAAGGGTGTGATGACAGATGATCTATGCAAGGGGCCTAGTGCTTACAAGATGTTTTATGTACGGTCCTTGGGCAAAATAGATAGCCCCATGCTTTGCTCAGGATTAATACACACCGTGTTCTTCAATAGCATCATTCCTCTGCCTTCCATCCGCCGAAGCCAACTGCTAGCTCTCTGCCTCATTTTGTCCTCCTAATGAGAGGAAATCTGATGCCAGCTCTAGGCTGGATGTGGAGCTGGTCCTCTGATGTGAGGAGGGCAAGAAGCTGGGTAGGAGGAGACAGGCTCCTGCCATCCTGACCTTGCCTGCCATTGGTGCCAGTGTCGAACAAAGGTCCTTTGGCTTGGTGGGGGGGGTTGCCACATCTTGGGGAGATGGCCTCTGTGCTGCCCCCTACTTGTACCCTCAGCTGACTTCCTGATGCCATGAAGCAGAGGTTGGGACTTTCCTCTTGGTCATGCAGAGAAACCTTGGGGGTCTGACCTCACCTCTCCTCTCGTTCAGTCAATCTCTCTCCAATTGTTTCATCAGCGCTGGGACTGTCAGCTCCGACCTGACAAGTGACAAGTCTCAGGCTCATGCTGACTAGATAATCAAAGTCTTGTCAGGGCTGTCAATACCCTGCAGATGGAGAGGACAAAGGAAGGGTTTCCACAGAACCCGCTGCTGCACACAGAGCCTGCTGAAGCCACTTACTCCAATCACCTGTTTGTTCCTAAATGTCTCTTGGGGCTGAGCCCAAACCGAACCAATATTAAACAGCGACAATGCAAATTTTCTATTTCACAGAGTGTTATCTAGTCACTTTATGCATAACAACCACACATGTATCTTTTGGTCATATTGAATAGTGAAAACCTTGGCAAAAGATTTTTGTATTAAAACTATATTTTTAATATATCTAGTTGGGTGTGACAGTTCAGGCCTACAGTCCTCTGCATTCAGGGGACCAAGGCAGGAGAAATGCAAGTTTGAGACTAGCCTGGGCTACATAGGGAGAGTCTGTATCAATGCACAAAACAAATAAAACTCTAGACAGGAAAATGCCTACATTGCATCTTTTAGCAACACCAGTCTATAAGCCGTCGATGGTGACGCTAGGTCCTAGCAATAAAACAAGTGTGGCTTTCCAATCCCCACACTTTGGTGTCCCTTCCAGAGGGTGCGCGTCCATGAGCAGCCACCCTTGTATGAGAGTGGCAGCCAGTCTCCACAGAGCCCGACCCCGCCTGCCCAATCTGTGAGGAAGAGAACTTGACAATCGACTCAAGGCCCTGGGGGAAGTCAGGGAGGCGCCATCTTCTCCTTTCTTCTTTGCACACTGTGGTAGGTGCCATCTTCTCCTTTCTTCTTTGCACACTGCAGGCAGGCCAGCATCTACTCTTCACCCTCAAATCAAAGCACAGCCGTCACCGTGAAAGGTCTCTTGTCCAGTGACACTAAGGCACTAAGCTATCTACCTCCCTTGCACAAGAGACATCCCTCCCTCCCATCCTCTCTCCCCCTTATTTTTCTCTCCCTCTTTCCCTCACTTCCTGTAGGGGGGACGTGTATGTATGCATGTATGCACAAAGTCATGTGAATGTGTGTGTGTGTGTGTGTGTGTGTGTGTCTCTCTGTGTGTGTGTGTGTGTGTGTGTGTGTGTGTGTGTGTGTGTGTGTGTGTGTGTAGTGGACATTGCTTTGTAATGAGATTCTATGCAGCCCTTGGAAATCTAACTGTCCTGCTGAGGTTAGGTGATGGGCATGTGTATATTCACCTCAGCCTCCTGTGACCTCATCCCTTCTCCTCAACTCTGGCTCTGTATCTCCAGCCATATTGTTTACCCTGGCTGGTCAACCAGGGCCAATGAACTTACTGTTGTGGCTTCTTCTTTCCACCGACTCCTTCTGCAGTCTCTGAGGCTTCCCTGGACCTCTCAAGCCAGGTTCCCACCAGCTCTGCTGACATATGGCCCTCCACTGGCCTTGCTCCCTGGCCTCTTCAACCACTGCCTGTTTGGATTTTCTTGATGATAATGACTGCTCTTTTCCCTGTCTCCTGCCTTGTTTGTTGTCCACTCCCTTCACAGAGACAGGCAAGTGTACCCCTGTGGGGACTCGTGTTGCCCACTGTTGATCTCTACAGTGCCTGGAGGGTGGCAGATGCTGCAGGGACCAGGGCAGAAGACACCAGTCATTCCCACTAATCACACAACTTGCATGGAACTTCTTGCTCCAGGAAGGGGCCAACAGCCTCTTGCCTTTGTGAGATTGGGGCAGAGTTTTCTCGTCTTTGGAAGTTCCTATCACCTCTCTTGTAGCCCTTCCCTGCCTGCTGAGTGGGCCTCAGTGCTTAACCTTCTAAGAAAGTGGGACTCCTCAATGCTCCCTGCTACATCTCAACTCAGTACCTCTAGGTGTGGGGCTTTCTGGGGACAGGTCAGGTGCCTGTCATCACACAATGGCCATTGCCCTCCATGCACATATCCTGTGTGGTTGCCAATGTGAATAAGGCTGATGCCCCCTTCTTGTGGCACACAATTCAGCAAAAGAGATGGAACCATGATCATAAGAGAGTACAGTGCAGCTAAGGGGTCACAACAAGGAGGGACAGCCTGGAGCATCATGGAGACTTTCTGGAGGAGGTAACACCTGAGCTGAAGATCACTTAGATCAACACTTAGATCCTGTGTTGGTTTCTGTCAACCAGATTTACTTCTGAAAACCTAGACGTATCTGGGAAGAGAAAATCTCAACTGAGAAAATGCTTCAGTTGTATTGGCCTATAAGCAAGTCTTGATTAATGATTGGTGTGGGTGAGCCCAGCTCACTGGCTGTGATGCCACTTCTGGGCAGGTGAGCCTGTATTTCATAACAAAGAAAGCTGAGTGAGCTGTGGGGAGCAAGCCAATAAGCAGCACCCCTTCATGGTTCCTGTCTCTGATCCTGCTTCCAGGTTCCTGTTTTGAGTGCCTGTCCTGACTTCCATCAGCAATGAATTATGATTAGGACATTGTAAGCTAAAGAAACCCTTTTTTCCCCAAGTTGCTTTTTTGTCAGTGGTTTTTTTTGTTTTAGTTTTTGTTTTTGTTTGGTTTTTTGTCGTTTGTTTGATTTTTTTTTTAATCGCAGCAACAGAAATCAGACTAAGGTAAATGAGAAATGAATACGAGGTGAAAAAGGTCCTGTATCTCCCTGACCCAGCTGATGATAACCAAGCAGATCATGCAAATGTAGTATCCATTGGCTGATAAACAATGAGGAAGCTGCTAAGGAAAGGCATTAGTTCTCAATGCAACCCCTCCTCCTCCTGACTCATGCAGTGATGCATCCAAGAGCAGGTGAGGCCAAGCCTCCTGGCTCAACATTTCTTCAGCAGCATCCTCTCCAGGTCATTTTTGTGGACTGTCTGCAAGGCCTCTTAGAAAACTCTCCTCTTTCCCAGTTGTGTTGTCCTGTTCCAACCATCCCTGTAATCCCAAAGCAAAAACGGACTGGTCTTCTAGAAGCCGACTGCACCAGTAATTACCCTGGCCCTGCCTTTATGGTGCTATTGGCAGTAGACATTTTTGTCGAATTGTAGCTCCCCACCTCCAGGCTCCATCAATTCTCAGGCAGCCATATTTAGGAGGGAGTCACGAGGACAGAGGGCGTGTGTGTGTGTGTGCAAGCCAATATTCCCCTGTCTAATTTATATTTTACATTCCTGTAAAATCATGCTTAGGGTATTTTGGTAATCTCTGCTGAGATTAAGTATAATGCTGTACATTTAATTGATATAAGTGGTTTCAATTCTCCTTAATATGACAAATCTCCAGTGTGAAATATTCTTAGTTAATGATCAACATAAAATAGAGTTCATTTTTAATATGAGTACAAGATTTGAATTAATTTGTAGCTAGAGCAGGGGCTATTAAACTGTGTGTTCACACAGTGTGCAGCTACACATGTGGTCATACATGTGGGGGACATGTGTGGTCATACATGAGGATTGGCCCATACATATGTACTCTGTATAAAAACATAAAGGGCGTGTTGCTTCTGGGCTGAGCCAAGGGTCCCCACCCTTCCTCCATTCTCTGTATTGGAAAGGTATCTTTTAGCACCTCATATGTAAAGAGCTGTCCAGGCTCTTCATTTCTACAGCTTCTTAGCCTTCAGTGCCTTGATGTCCTGGGTGGCTTCGCCTGAGTCCAGGAGCAGGGTGGGTGCCATATCAAAGCTGGATATGTGCTGTACAAACTATGCCAAGGTCATCTGCTCCTCCCAATTTGGTGTCTGGCATACAACAATTACTGGCTTGAAAATTAGCATATTGCTGTACATTATCAAAACCATATGATAGCTGACGTCATCCAGAGAGTTTCATGAGGGACTCAGCTTGAAGAAGTTCCTCCAAGTCATGTCTAGGAAGAAGGCCTCCCAGGGCTACCATTCAAAGCCAAGGCCATTTGTTGCATGCCCTTGCTTCTGATGCTCATAGGCCTAGGCAAGGGAGTACATTTCCCCAGGGCATCAGAGCTAGTAAGCATATGTGGGAAGCCAGCGCCAACGTCTGGGTCTGTCACTGAAAACTGGCCACAGCCTGAACTACTTGGCAGTAACAGAGCAACAATCTTCTTAAACTGTTAAGAGAAAGTAGTGGTGTGTGTGTGTGTGTGTGTGTGTGTGTGTGTGTGTGTGTGTGTGTGTATGGCAGGGGGAGTTGGGGCTAAGTGCCAGAGTGAATATTGAATAAACCATGTGTGGATTGAAGGCAGTGACATGCAGGAGATATCTGTTCAGCCTGGACCTTTGGTTCCCTTTACAGCTGAGACACACGGCTAAGGCACCTCCAAGTTCGTTATGATATGAGTCATTTTAAAGAGGCCATCACTCTTACATAATCTCCAGTTGGCAGTCACCTTTTTAACAATGATGGGATTCGAATCCTACTAACAATGAGACTTCCCCACCCCCTCCTGGAGACAGGGTAGGGGTACAGGAGACTGTGCACAGTCAAGTTCAATTTCTATTGGTTTATGTGGCTGTAGGAGGAATCTTTAATCACATATACAATATTATTGGCAACACCGTGCAATAAAAGGGCCGAATGCTTCAGTTTTCTAGATCCCCTTTTATATTTCAAAATTGCTTTTCTTTCAAATTAGTGCATCTTATACATTTTCTTAAAAGGAATTACTTATAGCTTCACTTCCCCCACCACCCTTTTGTTGGCTTACCATTCTTTTTAAAATCACCAGCTCACAGGGGCTGCAGCCTTTCAAATACTTTGCATACGGAATGAAAAGCTTGGGTGTATTCTGCTGTAATTTTTAAGAATGGCATAATTTTAATTAGAAATGTATAGATGGATAAAAATAATGCAGCTTCACGTTACTAATTAGGTATTTTATTACTCTTGGATTTAAAGAAGAAGTGAGCTGGCTTCTAACAAGACGCTGGGGAGGGAGGAGGGACTGGAGATTTCCACAAGGCTCCCAGGAAAAACCAAGTTCTTCAGGACCCACTTGGTCCTGACTGAGGGAGACCGGGTGCTTGATGGTAGGAAAGATTGGAATACAGAAGAAAAATACACCCAGCAAGAAAAAAATACAGAGACACCAGCAAAAAGCTGGGGAAATGGCCTCTTTAAAATCCAGTATCAAATGGCAAATACAGCCTTCCATCTTGAATGTCTCACCCCTCCGCTGAGCATCAGTCCCAGTAATGCCAGCCGAATGGAAGCTTTGTTTTCTTCTTCCTCCTTAGCATTTCCAGATAAATACACCCATGGCTAACTGCATGGCACCTGCCACATGGTTCAAAAGGCTTTTGTGCTTTAAGCAGGAATGTCTGTGAAACGGGATGGCTGCTTTTAGGAAGTCAATCCTCTCTGGGTTGTGTTTGATTCCAGTGAGGCGGCCTCCTCCAGGTTGCTGCAGAGGTGCAAAGCCATAGCTCTGTTCCAAGTCCTTGATGCCTGAACGGAAGCCAGTGTAATGTGGTATGGCTGCAGCACTTGGAGGGAGTTTTGGTTGCTGTACTCCAAAGCTATGGGCAAGAGCTTTTCTCTGAGATGATGGTGTCTTCTCTACTCTTGGCCTTTGGAGACAGGGAACTCTTAGAAAGTACAGTGGATTTGACAAGGTACATTTTTGTCCTTGAAATAGAGCACATTATCTAGATGGAAGGAAAGCAGTTCTGGGCTGGTCCTGCAGTCTATGGTCTACATGGTCTGAGCATGGTCTCACCCATAAGAACAGAGGCTACTTCTTACTTGCCTAGTGTCATCTATTTCACAGAGCTCAACTTTGAGTCTTTACAAGATACACCAATGATGAGTACAGGTATGTCTCAGCTCCTGGCTTCCAACCTAGGACTTCATTGATTCTCTGCACCTAAGATTAGGCATGCTGAAGTAATTATGGGGTTAATGGAGGTACTTCCAGTATGTGGAACTTCTGCAGAGGAGTGTCTTCCAAGAGAAGCAAAGCAGCTTCCCCCATTAGAGATGGTTTGAGGCCAGGAACTTCCAGGCTGTCTCATTTAATTATGCAGCATACTAATCAATGGAGAACCTAGCAGCATCCTGACTCAGAGCAGCTAGCATCTGTTCTCAGTCCTGCCTTCATAGCAGAACATTGCCAAAGGCTGTAAAGACTGCTTAGCTGGGTATAAAAGATGTTGTAAGCAGGCCAAAGAAGTCCTGGTTGGGTTTGGATGAACTGTTTCTTTAAATGGGGCAAAAAAGAATTAATTGAATTGCATCTAGTAAAAAATAAGCTTCTAGATTCTTTGAGAAATATGCAATGAACTGTGTCTGGTTAGAAATAAAGACACCCATTGTTTTGGTTTTCACCACTTAGAGCAAAATGTGTGATCCCAGATCTGGCTCAGTTGGTAGCTCTTAAAAGCTTTTTATCTTTTGAGACTATACAGGCAGATGAAACATATTGCTCAGGAACTTGGGCTTTAACCTATCTTGTCAACATTTTTTCAAAATTTATTTTATGGGTATAGATGTTTGGCCTGCATGTATGTCTGGGTACCATGTGTATGCAGTGCCCCCAGAGGACTGAAGAGGGAATAAGATCTTCTGTAGTTGGAGTTAGACAGTTCTGGAAACTGAACCCTAGTCCTCTGGGAGAGTAGCCAGTGCTCTTAACCACTGAGCCATTTCTTCAGCTCTTCCTGTTATTGTTCTTAATTCTTCTTCTTTCAATTAACCAGCAACATAGCAGAGGAGCACAGAGGATGTCAGATGCCCATTGGTTTCTGCTGGTATGAACCTGAGTGCCAGCAAGAGTAGACTAACTCCCTTGCCATATTCTTTAGCTCTGGCTTGCTCTTTTGGCCAACAGGCCAATAAAAACGAATATTTATTGAATGCTTTAGTTGGGTCAGGACCCAGTGTGAAGAGCAGGGCTTGGGAGCAGGGCAAGGAAGTACAGCTTCATGGATCATACATGCCTTCAGGCAAACTCTGTAACATGACAAAGAGCAAAGGGATTTCAAAGCCTCTTAGACAGAACTGCCCAGGGAAAGAGAAAACCATCTGCAAGAGTTCAGAAGAGGGTGGCATGGTCATGGCCTCAGAAATGGGATTTGAAGGTAGCAGATGGAATGTGGCAAGGTGAGAAGGAGGCACACCCCATTTCTAAGATCAGTTACATTCTATCCACAGGCTCCCAGGAAGAAACTCATGGAAGATCTCATCCCCACCCTCTACTCCCCCACCCACAATCCCTGATGTATTTCCTAACCTTTCAGTAGTAATCAAAATTCACCTATATTGAGTATGTAGGGTCCTGTGACATGGTCAGCTTTCTTGTTCCTATTAAAATAAATGAGTTTGGATACCTGGAGGTGAAGTCCCATGCCTTCATGATTCTGATCAACCAGGACTCGGTGTGGACTTTTCTGGGTGCTAATTTTGTACAGAAGGGGACACTTCAGCTAAGGTCATATCAGGTCACCATGTTTTTTGCTCTGAAGACCACAGTACTTGAGAACAGCTCTCGTCCTCTCTCCTAATCCTTCCTGGTTTGAATACATGTGATAGATAGCTGAGTATGCATGAAGAATACTGTGATAGCTCCTCTGCTTTTTGCCCAACAAGAGACTTACAGATCTTTCTAGATACTGTTGCAAGAGCTGTGCTAGGGGTGAGTTCTCCCTAGACTTCAGTGAGCTCCATGCTGCCAGTCAATCAGTCTGTTTTACCATTTCAAAGCTTGCTCCATAAAGTCCATCTTTTCTCACCACACCCCAGGCACATAGCATAAGTCTGCATGCCTGTGTTTCACCAAGGTCTCCTGTTTCCATAAACAACAGGAAAGTCATCTGCCTTTAAGTTGCTTCTGCTTTCAGCCCTGAAGATGGTTCAAATTCAGGCCAAGAGCACAAAAACTCACCTCTAGACAAATAATCTCAGCACAGATACTTCTGCAATACCTTCTGAACTTTCTCTAGAACACTGTGTACTTGGCTTCCCTATGTTCTTCTTGCCTGAATCTACCAGTGATCAACAGATTTAAAGAGACCAGAAAGTGGCTTTCAAGCTGCCATTAACACAGACCAGTTTATCTTTTACTGTTTATCCCCAAGGGGCAAAGCCAGGATCTTTCTAGAACACACCATTGCACTGTGAGCCTTTCAGTGCCATCTTGAATTCTTTCACACTCTGCAAATGTTAGTTGGGGGAAATGGGTGCTGGGACCTTACAGATCACCACTGTGACTTCCAGGAAATCCCATTCCATTGACTGTAAAATACAAATCAATCCTGTCTCAGTGATAGCCATGCCATGAGCATTGTTCATTACCCATGTATGACTTTCTTTCCCCACAGGTCCTGCTTCTCCTGCCACTAGAGGCTCTTGTCACTTGTGGCTCTCATTCATCCTTGTCACCCTGATTTCCCCTGGATCCTAGTTGAATCTGACATTTAGCCTGACACATGAGTCATTCTGTTCTTCCATACTCTGGAGTAGAGTGGCCATTTCTTCCACTCTTTTTGTGGTTCCCCGATGTTTCCAAACACCTTTCCTGTGTCTACAGCACCAACCTCAGCATCTTCTTTCCCTAACCAACTCGATCTACCCTGCCTGCATCGTGATGGGCCTCAGATATGTCTCTTCCCCTGTCCTCTTTCTCTCTTCATGGTCACAGCCATCGGGACCTCTCTTACCTTCTCTTCCAGTCTCAGTTCTTGGGTTCATCATTGGATTGTCCGCAAACTTTTGGCTCTTTATTCCATGTATTTTTAAAATGTTTGATTCCACAAGAATACAATCTGGAGTGGAGCAAGCACAGCTGAGTACTGCTACAGATTTTTTAATGAGACGGTGCAATGGACTAATAAAGGCTGTGTAACAAGTGCCACCTAGGTGAACCTTCATCTCTGCACACTACCCTATTATATCAAGATAGCTAAGTTTAGTTGCTACCATGTCAAAAAAGTTATTCTTGCTGAGAGATTAGTAGTCTTTTGAGTCAATGGCCATGAGATGCTGGCCAAGCCCTTCATTACCTCTCCTGGAAGATTTTGCCAGTCTATAACAAAGCTGTTGCCCTGCTCCCCAGCACACCTCCACAAAGTCCTGGAAAAGGATGGTGTTGTTCTCCTTTATACCCAAGCAAAATATCTCAGATTATGAAATAGGATGAAAGAAAGACACAGCTACTTTATTGATTTGAATCATCTCTGACACATTTCCAACAGGGAGATTATCTCTCGTTCTCCACAGCTGGGCTGATGGAGCAAGTGAAGTCTTCTCTCTATCTGAATTTGTACGTGACTAAGTGGCTTTACTCATGAAAACATTATGAATCCTCATAGATCTGCTTGCCTAGGGCCAGGATCCTCGTGGAAATAGACACAGAGACACAGTTTCCATCAGCCGGGGACCTCAGTGAAAACCATTAACAATTTTAATGTTGCTAAAGACTGAGGAGTAAGCAAGAAACGTATTTTTGTTGTTTTTCATTATTTTGTTGTTTATTAATTTTGCTTCTTGTTGTAGTTTGGGGGAGACTGCCCCCATTTTGATAGGTGGTCTCCAGTGGATGGTACTGTTTGGAGAGGTAAAGGAAGAGTGGCCTTGCTGGAGGAGGTATGTCACTGGAGGAGGCCCTGGAGCAGTTAGAGAGTTTGCGTTCTTTTTACTTGGTGCTGTGGTGAGTCCTCAGCTTCCACTCTCAGCATCCGGTTCCTACTGCCTCTTCCCTCCACTCCACCAACATACACTATCTCTTTAGAACCATAAGCCCAAATAATCTGTTTCTTCTATAAGTTAGTCGTGGTGTTTTACTATATCAATAGAAATGTAGCTGATGCCCTGTTGTAGTACAACTTAGCCTAAAGTGACAGAAGTAAACTGGAGAGTGTCACAGGGCTATCTCCTGCCAGCCATGTCTCTTCCTGTTTCTGAAAGCTCTTAGTGCTCTCTGCTGCCCACTCCCGCTGCGGGGTGTCCTCTGTTACATGGCTCATCTCAGGCCTGGGCTGTTGGTCATTTCAGGCTCTGTGTCCCCTCCGTGAAGACGGTGGTCTTTGAAGAAGGTAGGTGTGGATCAGCTAAGGGAAGAAATCAAAGGCTCTTCATGTCATAATAGCAATACTCGATCCTGAAGGTGAGCCCCTGGGGCAGCCAGTTCCCAGGGGTCTTCAATGACTCTCCATCAGCTAGCTGACAGCAGGTAGTGGCTCGGGGAATGAATGGTGTTCTAGCTGGAAGCTCCATGCACACGCCTCCCCAGCATTCTGGGGGAGTCCTTGTCAGTCTTGGTCTTCTTTGCCCACCCTCCCTGGGAAGCTGTTAGCCTTGGTAAACACTCCCTGTCTCCACCAACTCATTCTCTCTACTTCCAGGTGCAGTTCCTTTGCAAGGTAAATAACTATAAATATTAAAACATGTCAATAGCTTTATTAATAAATGACTTCTGCCTGTCTGAGAGACTGTGCACTGTGTGCCTTTGGTGGGCTTCTAGCCCACACTTTCACACGTTTCGAATAGCTTGCCAATTATTAACAATTCTCCTCACAAGAGCATTTGCAAAACTCTCATGGTGGCACAAGCACGTTTTTTATTTCTAGTCAACTTAGTGTGATTGTCATATTGTTTTCTTCAAACTTCACCCTCATCTTCTGAAAGGAATTGTCTTATCACATTTCTCCAAGAAAACACAATCATGATTCTTAAAACTAAGTCAATTATCTAGATTGTGCATTCTGGGAAGAATAAAAAAATTTAACTCAAGCTTGATTTCCTCCCATATAGCTTTAAATCTCATTTCAGTATAAGGGCTCCTCGGAAGAGAGTTTAAATCCTAGAGATTGTAGTCCTGTTCTTTTGCTTTCCAGGGATTTCACTCGACAGGTGAGCCCCACCCTGTAACCCCTGGCCTGTCCTGAGACTGGGGGTGTTTATTTAGGCTAGCAGCTTCCCAGGGAGGGTGGGCATCATGGAGGGATGCACAGCAATCACAGAGGTCTGACCCAAGCTGCCTGGTGACCATTCTGGGACCACAGCCACATTTTTGGAAAAAGGAAACTTAAAAATATTTATTGTACAAAATAATGGGTCTAATACGTATTTTTAAACTTATGTGTATTATTGTGTCTTGCCCATATTCACACATCCTCTGAGAGAGAGGGAGAGATGCTGAATTTAAGTCCCACTGATAAAAGAGCACACATAGCATTTACCTTTCTTCCTTCCCCTCTTTTCCTTTCCTCCTGTTTTAAGCCTGAATGAGCATGGCCCCATAGACTCATATATTGATCACTTGGTCCTCAGTTGGTGGAATTGTTTGGGAAGGATTAGGAGGTGTGGTCTATTGGAGAAGATATGTCCTGGGGGGTGGGGGAGGCAAGCTTTGAGGTTTCAAAAGCCCACACCATTCAAGTTAGCTCTTTCTCTGCCTTCTGCTTTTGGATCAGATGCAAGCTCTCAGCTACTGCTGCAGCTCCATGCCTGCCTGCTGCCATGCTCCCTGCCATGATGGTATATGGACATTAACTGTCTGGAACCATGAGCGCCATGTTAAATGCTTCTTCTATTAGTTGCCTTGGTCATGGTGTCTTATAATAGCAGTAGAAATGTGATCAAGACAGACCCCTTCCTCCCCTCACTTAGTTCTCTGTTTATTTTCACAACATACATAGCTTACATACATGTTATGCCACTCACATACACACTACATACACATACACAGTCTAGACTCTGCATTTGAGAGGAAGCATGTGATGTCTGTCCTTGTGAGTCTGGCTTTGTCTAACAGAATGCTCACCAGTGTGACACCCGTTCCAGTGCACGGAGTCCAGAAGTCACAAGCAAGAGGGGAGGACAAGCAGTGTAAGTGTATTCATCTTGCTTTCTGATTGTGTAAGTCTGCACACAAATGGGCAGCAAAACTGAAGCAACAGCAGTGGGAGGGAATGGAGTGTGGGAGAATTCTCTCCTCCTCCCTTTCCCCACTCTCATTCTCCTTCCTCACAGCCTTACTTCTTATTCTTTCTTCAACTGGGAGAATCCACATTCTGTGTGCCACTCACTGGTCAAGCCATGACCTCTTTGTCCCTCTTTCTAGGTTTCAAAGTGGGATGGTGAGATCCACTGGCACACAGTAGGTGCCGTATAAATGTTGGCATATATTAAGTGGTAATGCATACTTTTCTCATGGGGTTATGTGCCATGGGACACATCAGTACATGTCAGCTCTTGCCAAAAACTCTCATTGGAGGGCAACAGCTCTGCCATATGCCTACTCTCGGCTCTGTTTGACTTTGACTCATAAACTACAGGCAACAAGGACCTGGAGGCTCTAGTAAGCTTGCTCTCTCTCTTCTTACCCCCTCTCCCTCCCCCACTCCCTCACTAGGTTCAATTATGCATGCTGAGGAAGTGGTCCAGCACACACCCCCAGCCCCCATTTCACCTTTCACTTTGAGACAGGGTCTCACTAAGTTGTCCAGACCTGCTTTGAACCCCTATGCGATTCAAACAGACCTTGAATGCTTGTGATCCACCTGCCTCAGCCTCCAGGGTAGATGGGATTATAATAAGTCTGTTCCAGGAGACCCAGGGAAAGGAAGGATGCCTCAGAACTTCTCATTGTAAAAAGAGACCTTGCTGGCACTCTGGCCTAGAAGCATGCTGCAGGGAGTCTGGACCACCTTCTGAAGAGAAAATGGTTACTTCAGTTGCAGGGGCAGGAGAAACAGCACTACTTGCCACGTGCCAGCTCTGACCATGGCTCTCAGACTCTAGCTGCTTAAACATAAATCGTCTTTAAACAACCAGGACCCTGCCTGGCTCCTGTGGCCATCTTTGGACAAATTTGTACATCCCGCTCATTCTATGATCTTTCTTTTTAAAAACATTGTGAGGCTTGATAGTTCTTCTGAAGGGAGCTGGGGACATTTTTGCCATTCATCACAAAATAATGCAACATTCTGTCCATTTATTACAGTACACATTATGACCCTACTATTAACTATAAGAAAAACTTTCATTTCTCTAAAGTTTTTCTTTATCTTTACCAAACAGATACCCAATATGACTGTGAATTTAATGCCTTAGACTTTAAGGCTGGTTTGTAAACACAGCCTCTGGTGGCGGCTATTGATCTTTCGCAATTTTAATGCATTTTTACTGACCGACATGTCCTGTTGTAAAGAATATTGCCTAAATTAGTTATCTGATTGGTTCTTTTGATTAATGATGGGCCTGTGCTTCATTACACATGACAACATGATCAGAATAATCACTGTGGCTCTACAAGCCAGGCCTGGCATTTTTTTTTTATTCCTTCATTTTTAAAGTTCATTTATAAAATTATTTAATGTATACGTCCTAAGTTGTAATTTATTTACATGACACCTTTTTCGATGAGAACTGTTGTACTGTGTCACAAATGGCTAAGAAAACAAGGTAAACCAGATGTACAGATCAATGTCTCTTGGCTCAAGGGGAAAAAAACCATAATCAAGATTCAAGAGCTGACCTTGTACCAAAGTCCAACTTGTCACACAACAAACACTGAGAGACCTAACAAATCCGCAGGCACAGCCGGCCATTCTCTGCTGCAGCCTCTTCCCTCTGTCGCCTGGAACTTTGAGCTTTCGGACCTAGCCACTTTCTTCTCCCTGTGTGTAGAATAGGCCAGTGTACTTTATCTTCGGGTCTGTCCGACAGCCCATGCTGTCTGTCTGACACCTCCTTGCTCCCATACTAATTCTGCAGCCAGAAATTGTAAACATGATTGGAGACCAAATTTGATTTGGAAAACAGTATTTTTTTTTCCTTCTGAAAACAATGGTTTGTATTAATTCTGGGGAAATGAAAAAAAATCCCAAGTTAGTCTGTGAAACTATTGGTGATATCATGCCTCAGGACATCGGCTTTAATTAGGGGTTGCCTTGATAGAACATTGACTAGATCGATGTATGTCATAGGCAAATCTGGCATGCTTGGAATGCTCAAACAGATGGTGTGATGGCGAATCTAGATGGTTGACATCACTAGACTGACAAGTACAGAGGTGTGTCTGTGTCATGCTTGGAATCTTCACCGTCCCTCACAGGCTCATCTTTTGAGTACTTGCTCCTCAGCTGGAGCAGTGTTTTGGGAGTCTGTGTAGTCTTCAGGAGACCTTTTCCTCCATGACAGATCATGGTCATGGCTTTCTGACATCATGAGCCACAGCGAAATTCTTCCTTCTATAAGTTATTTTCATCATGCATTTTGCTCACAACATCATGAAGTACTCTGTATCCTCTTACAGTGTATTTCCAGAGAGAATTAAAGGAGATGGACCCTCAGTGAATGTGGGTGGTGCCATCCCCTAAACTGAGCACCTGGAAAATGGAGAAAACCAGGAACTCAGGCATTCCCTTTCTGCCGCTATATGAGATGACCTGGATGGACAGAAGCCTATGAAGCCAGGAACCAAGAGAAACCCGCCCATCCTTCTAGGCATTTTGGTGACAACACATCCCCCTCTCCCATGTCTTGCAAACTCTCTAAGAAGCGAGATTGCTTTCTTGCATGTTTCTGAATCCCTATCACTTTCCAAATGTTTAGGGTTGAGGTTAGTGTGCATTTTGGGGAAACAAAGTGATGGGTCCCCAGAGTCAACAGTGAAGTTCAAAGTTCGACTCTATTGTAGTCTTCACTGTGGTACTCCCTTGCTCTGTGGCAAAAGGGACAACTAGGCAGTTTCTAAATACCTCTCCCTAAGAATGTACCACATGGTCAAAACCCAGAGAAGCCTGGCTGTGTCCCATTCTTCCTCCAAAATGGCTGCCTCTGTCTCCTCTGCTCTTGTCTACTCTTCTGCTGTCATTTCTCTTGAATTCCCTCCATTTCTTCTATAAGAGGCCTGCCACCCCTCTCCAGTACCTTTTGCTCCCTCATGGCTTCCTCTAGCATTCATCTACTTGAACATGTCACCCATGCCCTGTGGGTTTCATGTCAATGAATGGTTCAAAATCTGAACTTGCAATTCTGTGTCTAACCCTGATGGGATGCCTGAATGATGTCACAATTGAATAAGCAGAGCCTCTTATCTCTTCACCTCTGTCATCCTGGACTAGCCTGTTCACATGACATTGACGGACACCAGCACTGGCCACTACATAAAGCGGCCATTGGCCAGGTCGTTGTTGAACTGAGCAGAGAGTGTGCCAGAAGCCTGGATGTTTGCAGTGCCCCAGGAAGGTTATGCACTGGGGAGACCCTTCTAAGATGGTGGTCACATTCTTTCCTGAAAACAGGCCTCTACTGTTGATTTCTCTGCTTTCTCAGTTCCCAAGAGACATGTACTGCACTCCCCCCCACCACACACAGAAGAAGCACCTTTCTTATTTGGCGTATTCACTGCTCCTCCTTGCCTTGCTTCCTCTGAGCCTCATCAGTTCCTGGCACCTCCACACACTACCCTGTTTCAGAACACAAACAGACCATAGCACCTCACAGGACATGTGAACACTGACAGGTTCAGCTTCCTTTGCTCTGCCTAAACTTTAACCTGTATAGGAGCTTAAGAAGCATGTTCCCCAGCAAAAGCACTTTAAAAGAAAGCAATCAGATTTTACCTGGTCCTTTCCACCTGACCCTTGGACATAATTGATGTAAGCAATGCCTTCTGTCTTCTACATAATGGTTTGCTCTCTCCGGATACTTAAGAGTCTCGTGGATGTCAGTTCTCTCTAGACAGTCATTCTCACATCTGAGACAGGAACCACACTTTGGTGAGCAGCCTGTGTGCCAGCACCTATGACTTTGGGAGGCTTTCTGGATTAGAAGATAAACAAGGGAGTGAGATCATGTTGTATATGCAAGTTACATCTTCATGTGTGTAAATGACACCTGGTTCGCCCCACATAATCAATCGGAATATTCACCACATTTGTGTTGGAATCGGAAGCAGCTCGTACCTTGAGGCTGCCAAGCACATTTTGCAGCTTCGCATTTGGACTAATGCGTGCCTCAGTCGCTTAGCATTTAGAAGCATATTTTTTTGACTGTAATAAAGTGTGATGAGTCTGCTAAAGGGGTTCTCATTAGAACTGGAGGAAAGGCCAACATGCAGAGCACCTGGGCGGTGGTGGCATCTACTCTTCCATTCTCTCCCTTTCTTCCCATCCTCCTCTCTTCCTTTCTTCCATTTGAAGGGGCTCAGAGCTGGGTTTCTCATAAAAAGCACACTATTCTAAGCCATTCTTATTCATTTATCATTGAATGATTTGCCTTCACTCTCAAAATCCTACAAAATGATTTAGTCCCTCCTTGTGATTTACTTGTATTTTAAAACTCCACACAATCCCACCGCGACCACACGGATGTAAATGTGTCTTCTCTCCCTCAGAACAAGCACAGCTAAAACAAATAAAATCAAAGATGCATATTCCTTTGCTCTGGCTTTGCAAGGCGTAAGTGATGGGAGGAAGGTAGCCGCTGTTCGGCTCTCTTCTATTATTGACAACGGCAGAAGAGAAAAATTAGAGAACAAATCCCCCTTTAAATGAAACAAAGTAAAAAAGCCTCCCTCGCTCAGAGGAAATACTAATTGGAACTACCTTGCTAATGCTAGCAAGTCACAGGAAGGAAACATTAAGTTATTATTTTTAATAATGTTTACAAGTACATCCAGCCATTTCCAGCTGGTGAAAGATGTCAGCCTTGGACAATCGTGGCAGATCTACTTTTCACCAAAGATGCCGCTCGTCGTCTTGCTGATAGCAATCATTAATTTTGTTTTTTAACCCAGTCCTCAAATGAAGACAGATGAGCTGGGGAGTTTTAAATGCAGCCTGCTTATGTTCAGGAAAAATGGCTGTGAAGAAACGGATCCGTGCCATCTGAGCCGAGGCCGGTGACTGTTGGGAAAGAGAATAAAAACAAACGGAAGATGAGTGAGCACTGGTAGTGCTGATCGTGAGAGGGCCTGGCAGGAGGTCCAGGAGTCCTTCGTGGGTCTGCACCACTCCTAATTGCTTTGGGGACTTATCCATAGTGGTTGACTGTTCCTGATAATTTCAGCATTGCATTTGAATAGTTGCTTCTTATGGATTTCAGCCTTGAAGTCAGAGATCAAAATGTCCTGTGGGGATTTACATCACTTGGTTACATCATACCATTTCTTCAAAAAAGAAAAAAAAAGTGTTTCATCAAAACTGTGTTTTAGTCCAGTGCCAACTAATCTCATGCACTTACTTTGATTTTCTGTTGGAGTCAAGAGTTTTGATCTGATCTCACTGGAAGCTGTTGCAAGAAGGTTTCCAGGTTCCTTCACCTAGATGTACAGGACCTGCCTTACCTGCACACAGAGACCATACGGATCAGATGAGGGTGTTGGCTGGTTTGGAAGAAGAGGAAGGAAGAGGTGGTCAGAGGAATGACAGATAGCTGTGCAGTCAGGGCTGCTCAAAATCAGCCTCTAGAAAAGCCAGAGGAACGCGAGCAAATGGTTCATGACAACCTTAGCAGGACTCTGGGTACCAACCAACTGCCCCCAGCAGTGAGAGGAAGAACAGTGAGTCCTGGAGAGGAGAAAGGGAAGCAGAAAGAGTTAGAATGTGCTTTAGTCCCGCCCTCCCCTCAGTTGTTCTTCCTCAACTGACCCACAGACAGAGCAGGTGTGCAAACACACAGCACCTCTTGGGGGAGCAGTGTAGAGTCAAGGTTCCACTAAAGCTCTCACTCCTGAGATGTGCCAGTATTTTGCTTGTTGGGCAGATTTTCTTTTTTCTTTTCTTTTCTTTCTTTCTTTTTTTAAACCCTGTTCTTAAGACTTATGTTTTGGAATGAAAGCTCCCTCAGTGGGAAGAGGCTTGTCCCTGGGCATTGTTGAACACAACATTTGGAGATTACTGAGTGATATAGTGATCTGAGCCAGCAATACGGGCAGGAAACAAAAGAGCTGGTTGGAATCTTAAAATAGAAGTGTGTGCACTCGGAAATGATGGCAGGAGGATCAGGAGTTCAAGGTTCTTCTTGGTTTCATCATGAGTTCAAGACTACAAGAGACGTCTAATGTTACAAACAAACAAATGAAGTCAAAAATAAAAGAAGTAGCTGTGAAAGAGACACCCACAGGAGGCTGTTGGAAGCCAGTGTTCTCAGATCACAGTCCAGGGTGTGTTCAGGTGGTGTGGGTGTGGACTGGGCATGGTGGTTCATGCACGCCTTTAATCCCAGCACTCCAGAGGCAGAGGCCTAGGGATGTCTGTGAGTTCATGGCCAGGTGATCTACAAAGCAATTCCTGGCCAGTTGGGGCTACATAGTGAGACATTGTCTCAAGAAAGAAAGAAAGGAAGGAAGGAAGGAAGGAAGGAAGGAAGGAAGGAAGGAAGGAAGGAAAGAAGGAAGGACAGACCAGTATTCCTTAATGGGCATCTAGATGACCTGCTACAGTTGTTTAAAATCCTTATTTCCCCACAACATTGTAAGGAAGATTATAGAAAAAAGAAATTAAATAAGAAAAATATTGACTAGAAGATGACATAGCAGTTAAGAACTATTGTTTTTCTCTTCCAGAGGATCTGGGGTGGTTCCCAGAACGCACATGGTGGCTCACAACCACCTGTAACTCTAGTTCCAGCAGATCCAATGCCCTTTTCTGACCTCTGAGGGTACCTGCAGGCATGTAGTATATTGTATATATTACACTCAGGCACACACACATACAAATAAAATAAAATTGAAATAAGAGAAAAATAAACAGAAGATATCTATTTAGAAAGAGAAAAGAGTCACTTGTGTTAGAATTTCCTAAAATTTTTCATGTATTACAAACTTCTCAGAATGAATAAATTCCATGCAGGCTTTGAGATTTAAGGTTCATGTAGAAAATTAGTTGTATTTCTACACACTCACACTGAACTAGGAAAATAAAGTCAATAACTTTCATGTACAATAGAAATAAAAGCAATTTTGAGTTCTTAGGATAATTTATTAAGCAGCTGGGAGGCTTAATGAAAACTGTAAAACATGATTGAAAAGTAACCAAAGAAAATTTAAATACATGGAAGGTGACCTCATGATCACAGGTAGACGTGCCATCAGATTAGGCCACACTTTGCTGATAGATCTTTGGCTCCCCGCAACATCCATTCAAACCCAAACTGCCTTTTGCTGACATTAGCGAACTGATCTTATAATTCATATGTAAATGCAAGCAACCAGCACAAACAGATGATCTTTGAAAGGGAAGAATTAAGTTGGAGTCTTCATATTTCACATTGTGAAGTTTACTAAATGCTCTAGTAGCCAATATAGCATTGGGGAGACAGAGGGTGGAGATAATCACACAGGTAAATGTGGTGGGGTCAAAAGCTAAGTAATAAGCTCATATTTATTATTCACAATTCACTCATTGTCAACAACAGTGCCAAGAGGATTAAAGAAAGAAAAAGAGGTCATTTCAGCAAATGGTGCTGACTGCTTATTTACAGGCAGATAAAATCTTAGCCTCCATACCATACACAAAATGTAATTTCAAAAGGAAGATAGTCATGTATGTATATCAGAGTTATAATGGTTAAGGAAATATGCTGGAATTATTCACTTAATGATTAACAGGCAACAGAGGGAAACCACAGGTATGTCAGACTTTATCCAAACTAGAAACTTCAAAAAACACCATGACCTGGAAACACGGGCTGGAGAGGTGACGCATGCACTGGCTCCTCTAGAGACCCAGGCTCTACTCTTAACACCCACATCAGGCAGCTCACAAACACCTGAAACCTCAGTTCCTCAGGATCTGATGCCCTCTGTTGCCTCCATGGCTATACACACACACACACACACACACACACACACACACACACACACACACACACACACACACACACACAGAGGAAAACAGAGTCATACAAAAACTTGTGTACAACAGATTCTTGTTATAGCTCAGATGTAGAAATAACAAAATATAAATTAATAAAAAGATAAATCAAATATAGTATATCTGTATAATGGAATTAAAACAAAGAAACAAAAACAAAGTAATATAAAAACCTCAAGAAATAAAATAAGGATACAAAATCCAAAGATGTGACTCTGATGGACGTTATACTAATTAAAAGGAAGGCGATCAACAAACACTAGATTTGGCTGATTGAATTTATAGGAAACATCCAGAATTGACAGCCATACGGCCAGGAAGTGGGTTGTGGTTGAGAAGATGCACTAGGCAGAGAGGAGTTCGAAAGCTAACAGGTAGGTATGTCATTGGTGGACAGACAAAGTTACTCTGACCGGAGATAATGAAGACCACATAAATCAGCGGGACCAAAGTCCACTTAACTACACACCTAATAAGGTGAAATTTTAAAATGTGTGAGTTATAAATCAATAAAGCATCTGTGAATTAGGCATGGCTCCGAAGAAGGAAAGATTATCCCCAAATGATTTGCTTTTTATAGTATCATCTGCTTCAGAGAAAGTTGAAAAACCTCCAGACATAATCTTTAGCATATCCAAGAGAGTAAAGAAATCCCAAAATTTTCAAGGATTGGAGAAAAGTAAACACTTCTACATTGTTAGTGGGATTGTAAGTTAGTACAGCTGCTATGGAAATCAGTATGGGTGTTGTTCAAAAAAATTAAAACTACAAGTATAATCCACACCACTCTGGGGTGTGTGCCGTACTGGTTGATTTTTGTTACTGTGATGAAAGTACTACAACCAATAGTGATTACAGTAGAGTTCACTTAGGCTCGTGCTCCAGAGGGAGAGTCCATGACAGTCTGGGAGACAGGGAAGCAGATGGCCAGGGCAGGAGGAGGAGAGATCACATCTTCAATCACAGGCAGAAAACAGAGTGAACTAGAGGTGGGCGAGGCTATCAACTTTGAGAACTCACACCCAGTGATGAACTTCCTCCAGCAAGGCTCCACCTCTGAGTGACTCCATAACCTCCCCAAACAGCACCACCAACTGAGAATCAAGTTCAAACACACAAGCCTATGGGAGACATTTCTCATTCATACTATCATAACACGTGAGGGATTATGCCGGCAAACAGTAGTAGTGTCCCATGCTTATCACAGCACTTTTTACCATGCTGTAGACTCAGTCTAGATGTTCATCAACAGGTCAATGGATATATATATAGTATTACCAGGTTGACAGGATCCAGAGTCACCTTGAAGACAAGCCTTTGGACACATCTGGGAGGGGTTATTTAGCTTATGTAATGAAACCTGGGCTTGTCCACAGGGGATTATCTTGATTAAGCTGAGAAGGGAAGAGCCATCCTAATGGACAGCAGCACTGTTTTCTAGATTTGAGTCCTGGACTACATAAAAAGGGGGAACTAGCTGACAAGAACATTCATCTCTCTGCTTTCTGACTGTAGGTGCAGTGGGACCAGGTTCTTCAAGTCCCTGCTGCCTTGACTTGCCCCGTATGATAAACCTGTACTCTTGACCTGTGGGTTAAACTACACCCTTCCTTTCTTCAGCTATCAAGGGATTTTATTACAGAGAAAGGAAAAGCAGCACACACACACACACACACACACACACACACACACACACATACACACACACACACACACACACATACACACACCATTACATCAGTATTATTCGGTCATTAAGAAGAATGAAATTACATCATTTACAGAAAAAGAAGTGGAACAAAGGAGCAAGTAAGCCAGAGCAAAATCAGGAACAAAATCAGCAAGACTCAGAAAGACAAATATCAAACCTTTCCTTTTATGTGTGGAAACTAAAAGAAAAGATGGTCTGAAAGTAGAAGAGAGATTGTTAGGGAATGGGAACCCGGCAGGAGAGGAGAAGGGAGAGAGAAAGTGAGGGGAGGGTACAGGGGAGCATGGGCATCACTCAGGCATGACACTTGCATGTCTGAAAACATCAGTGAATTGCTTTAACTTGTGCAATTGATACATGTACATAAAAAGTAAATAAATCCAGCATGTCGTGCTGCTCCTGTCTTTGTTATGCTCGTAAAAGATAGGGGTCTCTAGCTCAGCAAATTCTCTATCCCCTGAGCCTGCCACAAGGATCAGAAAGTGTGAAGACCTCGATACATAATAGGTGAATACGTTGGTTACCCAGCAAATGAATGCAATCCCCAAAAGCCAATTGTGAAGTGGTGGTGGTGGTGGTGGTGGCGGTGGTGGTGGTGGTGGCAGTGGTAATGATGATGGGTATCAGTTTGGGAAAGACTGGCAAAATTAGCTTGAGGGAACTCTCCAAAGATGAAATTCAAGAAATCACTTCTGCAATGGATAAATTGCTGGAATCAGTGTGCAGCTTCTCAAGGGGTCTACTTGTGAAGTTCAGCTGTTACATGGTTGCCTGTGTAGGTTTTTAAGTGTTTGTTAATACTTTCCCAGCTGATATGTAGGCATTGGCAAAGAAGGTGAGTACACAAAGCAATTTTAATGCCATTCCCAAATGGTACCTCTTTCAGAGATTTATGTGTGTGCCTTCCTTCCCTTAATATTTGCCTATGTATTTTGGAGGAGAAAGCTCAACCGAGGACCATGGTTAGTCTTTTGGCATCACTCACCTAACTCCCTTCTTGAAGGCTGTTGCGTAGCAATTTCCTCCCAGTTGATACAGTCCATCCTGTAGAGAATCTGGTTAAGACTCAGGTTGTTCTAAAAAGAGGAAAAGCATTCCCTTCTGCAGGGGACTTATTAGGTTAAGACCCAGGATGTTCTAAAGGGCAGCTAAATAAGAGGCACAAAGTAAACAACTCAAAAGCTTCAGGAAGTTCCTGAAACTGACCAGATGCAGTAGGATCCTCTCTCATGAGCAGTGGGGACTGCTGAAAGATATTTTGAGATAGCTGAGCATCCTGGAAAAGGCTGAGCTGCCAAGAAGGGATATTCTGAGACCTGTGGAGCTGTCTTTAGGCTGTGAACTGATTCCAGGTTTTCAGGTTTCATGAACTGTTGGGTTGGGGTTTGGTAATGCAGCTGTTTTCAAGTCATTTCTGCTCAGCCCATTGTCTTAGTTAGGGTTTCTATTTCTATGATCAAACACCATGACCAAAAACAACTCGAGGAATGAAGGGTTTATTTTGTTTACACTTCCACATTATAGTCTGTTACTGAGGGAAGTCAGGCAGGAACTCAAGGCAGGAGCTGATGCAGAGGCCATGAAGGGGTGTTTCTTACTGGCTTGTTCTCCATGGCTTGCTCAGCCAACTTTATTATAGAACTCAGAACCACCTGCCCAGGGGTGGCACCACCCACAGTGAGATTGATCTCCCACATCAACTGCCAATCAAGAAAATGCAACACAGGCTTGCTCACAGGGCAGTCTGGTGGGGCCATCTTCTCACTGAGATTTCCTCTTCTAAAATGACTCCAGCTTGTGTCAAGTTGGCATAAAACCTAGCCAGCACCCATACTTCTGTAAATAACCACACTAAAAGTCAATGGTCCACCAAGTTGGACTTTGGTCTGTAGTTGGTTCCCTCCCTGATGTGAGTTGATGTTTGGTCACATCCCCCCCCCCGGGGGGGAGAGTGTCAAATGTCAGCTCCCGGGAAGAAGCTCCCCCATGACTGACCACATTCTGATGCACCTTTCTCCTTTTTCCAGGCCCCTGCTGCTTCAGCACCCACTTCTTTCTTTCCAGAAGGGGCCCTTCTTCCCATACACCTCACTCTCATTAGCTGTGTCCAGTATCCATTGCCTCCTATCATGTTGTCTTTTTCCAGAACAGAAGCAGAAGATGAGAGAAACCAGTATCCATTCTAACTGGAGGAAGCAAACTTCTCAAGATCTACAGAGAATTTTTATAGGAACACAGGAACATGGTGGGGTGGCCAGAGAAGAGTGGTCTAAATGGGAAAGAAGATAAACTCGGCCCCATTAGCACTGCTGTTGGTCATGATTTAATGTCATTCTGCACCATCGTTTGGGAATTCCTTACATTCACAGGCACTGGAAGGATGGGAACAGAGCAGGAGAAGTTTCTGGGAGAAAGGACTACAAAGGTTAAACAGGTTGAGTTGTCTGGCGGCTTCAAAAACAAGTGAGAAATACGGCCCTAGAGTGCAGGAAATTGAGCCTTTTAGCAGGTTTATTGTTTTCTCAGGTTTTTGTTTAAGAAGACTTCCATTATATATCGCATTGAGATTTTTTTTTGCATAGCAGATTTATTCAACAGGTTTATTCTTTTTACCAGGTCTCATAGTATTTCAGAACTTGTTATGTGGGGTCTTATTTATCAAGAGAGTTTATGACTTGATCAGTTATGAATTTTAAAAAGTTTTGCTAATACTATAAGATGTGTTACGATTTATAGGCCTTGTGTTGATTCCATTAGGAGTTTTCTTTGGGCGCTAAGACTCACTGGAGTTGGCTGAATGCAAGCAAATTGCTTGGCTTGTTTGTAATGAATAGACCTGGTCTCTGTGGGATCCCTGCAAGGGGTATTGAACTTTTTTTCTTTCTTCATTTTATTGTGGCCCTGGATACAGAGTGATTTCCATGAGCCTGGTTATCAGTGGGTCTAAATCTCAGGTTAACATGTTTGACTTCCCTTTCTCCTTAGTGTGGTTAATTTCACCTACTGGTAGAATCATAACTACTTAGAAAATGTTCTACAGTTGAACTGCACCCAGTCTCCATGAAGGTTAATTTTGGGTATTTTGTCATCTAGACATGGTTGAAGCCTTATGCTGGTCCCCAGCAGCCTGAAGTGTCTTCAGACTGCCCTGCCCCCATGCCCGGGATGATTGATTGGCAGCATTTGCCACGATCATCATCTCCTCCTGACTTTCCACAGAATGTTTTCCCAGGGTCACTGAACTTTTACTGTGTTTCGTCATCACATCCCTGGGAAATACAGCCTCCTCACAGTATCCCCTGAGCAGACAGGTGAGCTGGATCCCACCAGAACTCTGACTGGTCCAGTCATTTGCTTAACTTGGTTGACAATGGGACAGAATTCCAGCAGAAGTGAGTCTAGCCTTGAAAGGACTCCCAAATGGAACAAGCTTACTCTTCGTATTCCCGAGAAGAGTCAACTGTGACTTCAGGAGGCAAGACTGGCAGTTGGTTCTCTGGTTGTGATTTGGTGGAGGACTATGTGTTCATTGAGGTTTCTGTTTCTTTGACTCTGTCAGGACTTGAATATGAAATGTCCTGGTCACAGTTTAAATACCTGGTGCCAGCAAGTGGCACTTTTTTGGGGAGACATGAGGGATGGAAATTATGGGAAGTGGGGCCTAGTTGGAGGAAGGAGGCCACTGGGGGAGTGCCTCAGATGTTGTATCTGGACCATGGGCCCTTCTTCCTTTGCTTCTCACTTGTCTTCTGAGCAGCCTTTGACACTGTGAAGTTCTACCTCATCACAGGACTGCAATCCACAGAACCAAGGTTGTGAACTGACAACTCCAAACCCATCCCAAACAAATCCCCCTTCCTCAAGCCTCTGTGCCAGGTATCTGCCACAAAGATGAAAAGTCTGACTGACCACAGTGGCTGATAAGGGTCAAAATGTGTTGAGCTGGCTCAGCTCTGAGGGTCACGTGCTGTATCCCACATGGATACAGGTTTTGGATGTTGACGCCAGGAGTATCCTTTACACTGGGGCCCTCTTTGGCCACTCTCTTCTTCTGTCTGATTTATTTATTTGTTTATTTATCTATCTATTTATTTATTTAAGAAAGGACCTTGAGGGGACCCATTTCTAATCAATTGTGTGTCCGTGGGTATGATTTTCTTGGGCTCATCCTTGCTCAGTGCTCATGGCTCTGCCATCCTGTCTGATCTTTTGAGTTCTAAAGTGAACACTGTGGCACAGTCCACCTATGACTTGACCAGATTAGCAAAGAAACATGTTAAACTGTTGTGCAGATCCGTTTCCATGTTTGGCAGTCCCTCTAACAATCCCCTCATAGTTGACAATTCTTTGTTGACAATTCTTCTGCCTCTATGAATACACAGATCTCATCATATCAATTGTCCTGTTTAAATTCAGTAGTGGTTCCCCATTTCCCTAAGTACAAAATTAAAAAACTCTTAACCTGTCCAGTTAGGTTCTTTATGGTCTCGCCTAGGTACTGGGTTTCATTTCAAGTTCTTCTTTCCCATCCCCTCTTGTCTGCTTCAGGTCTCTCCTAATACTCATCCAACTCCTCACCTTGTACTCTCCCCTGAACTCTATGCTGTTGTCCTTCCTCCAACAAACTCTCCTATGTCCCTGAGATTGGGTGCCACAGCCAGACACTGAAAATGAACCTGGAGTTGGTGCAGAACATCTGATTCAGACAGTCACCAACTATTCATACAAACATACATATTTCCTCAATATGAATTGAGTTCCAGTTAGGGTTAAGGTTAGGGTTATGGTGAGACATGGGCCATGTTTAATTCACATCAGTGCTCTCTTCTCTTAATGGTACCAGGCAAGCATTTCTTGATGACTGAATGAGCACGTGGTCTTCCATCTTAAGTTTCAAGATCCATTTGTGCTTGGGTTGTCTCCTGGCATGTAGCTAGAGTTTTCCTGCCTGGCCCACAGTCAGGACAAATCTCTGCCACCTGCCAGTCCCACAGCCGCTCAGACCCAACCAAGTAAACACAGAGACTTATATTGGTTACAAACGGTATGGCCATGGCAGGCTTCTTGCTAACTGTTCTTACAGCTTAAATTAATCCATTTCCATAAATCTATACCTTGCCACGTGGCTTATGGCTTACCGGCATCTTCACATGCTGCTTGTCATCGCCACAGCTGGCAGTGTCTCCCTCCGCCTTCCTGTTCTTTCTTTTCTCCTCTCTGTTAGTCCCGCCGATACTTCCTGCTGGCCACTGGCCAATCAGTGTTTTATTTATTGACCAATCAGAGCAATTTGACATACAGACCATGCCACAGCACTGGCATTTTCGTTTCTATGCATGGCATCCTCTTTAGGACTGTCAGACTGATTGACTGGTCAAATTCATGACTTTGGTCTCATAAGCACGGTCGTTAGTAAGCTTCAAGTCCTACAAGTACAGAGTGAGAGAGGGAGGGGGAGGGAGGGAAGGAAAGGGGAAGAGAGAAAGAAGAGGCGAGGCAGAGAAAGGGGGAGAGGGAGAGACTTGTACGTGGTCTCCTGAGGAGCTCTTAGAGGGCTCACACTTTATTTTGCCATTTGTTTGCTGTACAGAGCCCTATGTGGCATTAATGTGACAATCACTTTGTGTTGCCCAATCAACAGCGATCCCTAACCCCTTCCTACTGGTGAGTTTGGATATGAAGTTTCCCAACCTGATTTTGATTTCTAACCTTCCTCATCCATAGAGTAAAACTCTAGGAGGTCTAAACTAATGGTTTTCAGGAGGTCTAAACTAATGGGGTTCCTGGAGACCCTTCCAAGAAATTCTCAGTGTCAAAATGTATGTATGTGTGTGTGCGTGTGTGTGCGTGTGTGTGTGTGTGTGTGTGTGTGTGTGTGTGCGCGCGCGCGTGTGTGTGTATGTGTGTGTGTAGTGTGTGCATGCATGCATGTATGTGGTGTATGTGCATGTATGTGTGGTGTGTGTACAGTGTGTAGTGTGTGTGTTGTGTATATGGCATGTGTGTGAGTATGTGATGTGTGTGTGTGTGTGTGTGTGTGTGTGTGTGTGTGTGTGTAACACTAAGACAATATACTGGCATCCGACTCAGAAAGACAAACATGGTATGTACTCACTCATAGCAGGATACTAGACATGAAACAAGGATGACTTGTCTGCTACTCACATCACCAGGGAGGCTACCTGGAAAACAGGACCCCAAGAAAGACACAGGGATCGCCCAATGACAGAGAAATGGAATGAGATCTACATGAACAGCCTGGACATGAGTGGGGGTAGTGTAAGGCGAGGGTCGAGGAAAAGAGAGCTTGAGGGAGCGGGAGATCCCAGCTGGATCAACAACAGAGAGGGAGAACAAGGAATAGGAGACCATGGTAAATGAAGACCACATGAGAATAGGAAGAAGCAAAGTGCTAGAGAGGCCCACAGAAATCCACAAAGATACCCACACAACAGACTGCTGGCAATGGTCGAGAGACAGCCCGAACTGACCTACTCTGGTGATGGAATGGCCAAACACCCTAATTGTTGTTGCTAGAAACCTCATCCAACTACTGAGGGATCTGGATGCAGAGATTCATGACTAGGCCCTGGGTGGATCTCTGGGAGTCCAATTAGCGAGAATGAGGAGGGTTTATATGAGCGAGAATTGTTGAGACCAAGGTTGGATAAAGCACAGGGACAAATAGCCAAATGAATGGAAACACATGAACTATGAACCAATGGCTGAGGGGTCCCCACTGGATCAGGCCCTCCGAATGGGTGAGACAGTTGATTGGCTTGATCTGTTTGGGAGGCATCCAGGCAGTGGGACCGGGTCCTGTGCTCATTGCATGAGTTGGCTGTTTGAAACCTGGGGCCTATGGAGGATTGTTTGGCTCGGCCTGGGAGGAGGTGACTAGACCTACCTGGACTGAGTCTACCAGGTTGACCTCAGTCTGTGGGGAAGGCTTTGCCCTGGAGGAGATGGGAATGGGGGGGGTTGGGGGGAAGGTGAGGGGGACGGGAGCGGGGAGAACAAGGGAATCCGTGGCTGATATGTAGAACTGAATTGTATTGCAAAATAAGAAAATAAAAATAAAAAAAAATTAAAAAAAAAGACAATATACTGGCATCCTAATGGTAAAACCATTTAAAATTGCTGGAGCCTCAGTACCAATCAGAGCAGTGACACCAAGAAACAGTAGCTTTAATTCTTCATCACTATGTCCTCACAGCTAAAATTCTAAAACAACCTTGATGAACTGGGAGCACTTATGACTTTAAAAAGTTCAATTCCTGATGCATGCTTTTTGTATTTTTTATATAAAAGAAAGCACATACATGTTGTTCCTTATGTCTGACAACATACAATGGGCATGGGCATCTCAAGGAGAAACTAATGGGTAATGAAATGGCTCAAATTGCAAGCTCAAGATTTTGACTATTCCAATGGAACATCATTTTTACCTTGTTGGTTGGTTACTTAGTTATTTAAATTTTATTTATTTATTTTTACATCTATTTTTCTGCATGTATATTTGTGGACCATGGGCATTCCTGCAGAAGATAGAAAAAAGTTTCAGGTCAATCCCCTGGAACTGGGGTTACAGGCAACTGTGAATCACCACATGGGTGGGCTCTGGAAATTGAACCCAGGTCCCCTGGAAGAGCAGCCAGTGCAGTTAACCACTGAGCCATTTCTCCTGCCCCTGTTGTTTTTCCTTTAATTAAAAAAAACCTAAATGTTATTATGAAAAACTTTCAAATAAACAAAAACAACATACACCAAAATTAACCAGTCCCAAAGTCTATACAACTTAGTTAACTTCTAAACAGTTAGAATTTATGTTCAAAATGGAAGTTGTGGAGCTTCACATTCAAATTTACACTTTCAGTATCAAATATTTTTATGCACTTATCTACTACCAAAGCCAAACACCCATGTCAGAGTTAGAACTGGGAAAACAATTAGCTTCATATGGTCTTTCTCATGGCCTTTATCTGCATCCAGTCTTCCTCATGTAGGTAGGTTATTTGTACAGGTGTATATGGCAGACATTTTTAAAAACAAAGCAAAAGCCAAAAACAAAAGAAAGCAACTAAACTTTGTTGCCAATAATGAAATTTAAGCTATCAAGTAAAATTATATTTCTAAGAAGAGTTGTATTTTCCTCCTAAGTTTACTAATACTCAAAGATTTCAAGACTGTTCTGATTAGATAAATGCTGATATTAGGAAGTACAGTGTTTAGCATCACATAACAAGATGTGTTTAATCCTGGAAGATCCATATGGTTTAGGGAACCAATACTTTCTAAATAATCAAGTAATAAGCATGCTTGAGGAAGAGCAACTGAAGACTAAGGAAGATCAATGGATGGTGATGTAAGATAAGACAAGCATTCCTTGGATGTGTCTTCAGATCCACGCCATTCCTAATATTTAAACAGTTCTGACTTGGTGTGTTTCAGTGTATTATCAAAGGAGAATATCCTTAATTATCTAAAGGAGTTATTAAAATGTATTTTCCTCCTATCTATGCAACAGCCTATCTATGGCATGAGTTCAGATTTCTTGGTATATTTCAACCAAGCCACACACCACAATAGACAAGACAAAAGAAGATAAGAAAACCACGTCACTTGAATTGGGCATGGTCCTGCCAGTCTGTCATTAGAGGTTGGAGGTATGGGTTCAGGACCATCTGTGGCTACACAGTGAGTCCCAGACCAGCCTGGGTTACATGAGACCTTGTCTCAAAACAAGCAATCAAGCAAACAAAAAACCAAACACATGCCAATTGTGTGTACTGGATCAGACATTGAAGAATAACAAAAATATAATAAAGAACAATATCAGGTTAGTTTTTATCTTTGAAAATACAATTACATTCCATAACTGTATGCAGTTTCTATTGGCTTGGCTCATTTTAGATTGATGAATACATGATTTTAATTTCTTGGTTTTAATTTCTACTAGAATTTGATGGTTAGAGTTGTCAGTTTGACAGGATCTAAAATTACGTAGGCACACCCATGAGGGCTGCTTAGAGTAGGTTAGCTCCTGGGTATGCCTTTGAGAGATTATCTCAATCAAGTCAATTGAGCTACCCTAAGAGAGGGTGGCACCATTCCTTAGGCTTGGTTCCAAATTTCTTAAAAAGAGGGAATCTAGTAGAGCAGGAGTATTCATTGCTCTCTTCTTCCTGATTAAGAAGGATGTGGAGTGGTTGCTTCAAATTTCCATCAGCTCATCTTTCCTTCCATGGTGGACTGTGCCCTTGAACTCTGAGCTCACACAAATAAACCCTTCCTCAAATTGCATTTGTCGGGGTAGTTTATCACAGCCACAAAGAGAAGTAACCATGATAGAAGGTAAATACTGATGTATATAATGTGCAAAAGTGAGAGATAGATGGCATCTGAACTAGCTCTCATGATCCCATTTCCCTGACTAGGGATTGTCATAGCTACAGGATGGCCATGGGATGAAGATGGATTAAGCTAGAAGATTATTTTAAAGTCACACAAAAGAAGGCATAGGCTCTTTTCCTCTGGTGACCATTGCTAGACTGGGCAGTGACATTGGGAATTGTGTTCATAAACAGAAGCAAAGAATGCAATGACAGACTTCATTTCAGGACCTGTAGACATCATTGAACTGTAGGACTGACTACCCCTGGGCCTGTCTTTTCCTCGAGATTTTGTTCCTGGAGATGATGAGCTTTGGTGGGGCTTCCCTTCACTAACAGCTGATAGTCTTCCAAGACAGGAATTTACCTCTGAGTTTCCAACTTATAGAGCAAGACACAGATAGGATGTAGACTCATTCTTCCTTCCCCATTTGGACTTCTTTTAGTGTGGAGCTCAGATTCATACCAGCCTCAAAGATCATTAGCAAGAGATGCCCACTGTCGAGGTTTTATATGTGCAGTTCATATTTGGGTGGATGATTTCTCCTCCTCATAGCCCTCCCTACCATCCAAAGCAGCGGAAAATAAATAGCCATATAAAAGAGGTGAATGTTGCAGACAACAAAAAAACAGCCAAGACTGTGCAGCACTTCCCCCAAAGAGTCATTCCAGTCTATTAGCTGCATAATGCATGTTTTAAAAAAGAACCTGTTGTAAATACATATTTGTTTAGATGGACTGCAGTACAACGAGAGAATCTCCTGGGGAGAGAGTATGCATTTTACAACCTGACAAAAAAGATACTGGGAAAGGTAAAATAAAGACAAACAGCGAGGTATTAGGCCCCTCTGCACTGTGGCTAAAGAAGACTCATCCCTCTGCACCCCTGATGACCTCATCTGTAGACCCCTTGACCTCGGAGAACGTTCTTGCAGCCTCCTGTGTCTTGATGCCCAAGAACCACTCAGGCTTCATCTGGAATCTAAGGAGAGATGACAAGGATAGTCTCGGGGCACAGGGGCTCTGGACATTGTCCCTGACCTCCCAGAGGAGCTGGCTGACACCACAGGTGAGCATAAAGTAAGCACCCCTGAGTATGTGATGGCTTCTATCAAACTCAAAACCACTCAGGACCTGCTTTGTGGTCAGAATGAACCATTTATGCCACTAGTGTCCATTATCATAAATTTAAATATATCCCCACTGCCTTAACCAGAAAATGCTCAGAGAGGCAGCGTTATCTTCTTCCTGAATATTATTCAGAAAGAAAAACTCTCAGCCAGGCCTGTTATGGGCCAGGGGCTGAGTCAGGACGGTCACGAGTTCTAGACTGGCCTGGGCTAAATAGTGAGACCCAATAAGACAAAAACAACAACAAAAGAGTGTGTTTGGGGAGAGAGAGGCAGAGAAAGGTGGCTGGGGTTTAATTGTCAGCTGTGTGAAGAGTAAGAGCCCTCCCTGCCAACCTTTGCCTTCTCGTGTGATCAGGACCCTTGTTTTCTGCCAGCCAGCTTCTTTTCAGCTTCTGGGTGCAAACAGAGCAGAAGAGTAATTAATTACTCAGGTGATGATGGGCATTTCCCGTGGTGCTGCATCAGGAGCAGCATGATGTCAATTTGTCCCTCTGGCTGGCAATGTTAAGGCTATCCACCTGGTGAAAGCCATGGCTGCCCCCTCTTCTGTTTCCAGACTCTGAGCTGTTTATAATGAGTGTGTAAATATCTTGCTGTCTAAGGAGTTTTCCGGGTATGGGCTTAGGACGGTCTGTGAGTAGCTCAGTGGTTCACTTACATTTGGAAAATGGTGAATTTTTTTTTTATTTAGTCATTACAGAGATTAGCTGGTGTTGATATGTTACTAGTAATCTGTCCTGTAGACCACAGGTTACTCTTCACTCAGTGTCCTGTAGCCTATCACCAGCATTTCATCCACACCCAAAGTGTCTCTGGTTTGCCCAGTAGGATCTACTGAGCCTCCTTGTCAGTATTTGGTCCCAGGTCGGCTTGTCTCTTCTGTCCAGGCATGGAATCCACCACTTATTCAAGATGCGCCATTTCCTTTTAGAGATAAATGGCTCCTGGCAAATGGAAATCTAGGTTCAAGATGTGTAGCTTCCTCCTGGAGGGGCACAGCACCCAGGTGTAGAGCCAACATCAGTGGGTAGAACCAACAGATGGAATATTTCCTTTGAGATTTCTTTCATGTCTTTAACAAAGTCCTGAGCTCACAATCCCTCCAGATCCACTCCTGGACCGTCGGGGACATTCTTTATCTTCCCCCATTCCACATTTGTGACCTCTTTTTCTCTCAAGAAGAATTCTGGTTTCTCAAGGCACTAACATACAGTCAGCCTTCTGTATCCAGGATCCAAGTTACTAGGTTCAAATAACCTCAATAGAAAACACTTAGAAAAATAATGGCATTCACAGTGAGCATGCGTGGGCTTTCCCCCTTGTTTGCCATTACTCCCTAAACAGCATGACATGCCAATTACTTACCTAACTTTTTAAAGTGTGTGTGTGTGTGTGTGTGTGTGTGTGTGTGTGTGTGTGTGTGTGTGTGTGTGTATGTGTGTGTGTGTGACTTTATGTGTACTATATATGTGCAGGTGCCTATGAAAGCCAGGGGATCTCCTGGGGCAGAAGTTACAGATAATTGTGAGCCACCTGATATGGATGTTGAGAATTGAGCCCAGCTCCTCTACAAAAGCAGTGTGATCATTTGAATGAGAAATGTCCCCTGTAGGCTCCTTTTTTGAATGCTTGGTCCCCAACTGGTAATACTCTTTGGGGGAGTTTATGAGACATTTAGGATTTGGAATATCTGGGGGAAGTATGTCACTGAGGGGGCTGCATTTGAGAGTTTATAGCCTCACCCCACTTCTAGTTCACTCTCTCAGCTTCCTGTGTGTGGCTGAGATGTGATCTCTCAGCTTCCTGCTCCAACCACCTGCAGCCATGCCTCCCCCAACCCCCTCAGTGATGGACTTTACCTCTGGCACTGTAAGCCAAGACAAACTTTCTTCCACAACTCACTTTTGGTCACGTGTTTCATCAGTCACAGTAAACCATCTCCCTAGCCCCTTACCTAACATTTCTACCATAGTTGATAGTGTAAGTCACCTGGAAAGGATTTCATAGATATGAAAGGATGTGGGTAGGTTACTTATGATGACCATGCTGTGTTGTATGACTATAGCAGCATCTTCAGATTCTGGAACCAAATTATCATGGATACCAAGGGGTGGGTATACTGTGTAGGCAGACAGCAATTTCAGTGCCAGGAATTACTGAAACCACAGCCAACACAGGGTTGCTAAGTAAATTCTAAGAAGCCCTTGAAGTTACCTTGTGATCTTTATAGGAGTTTTTAATCAGTGTGTTTAAACTGAAGCCAACTATGAGGAAATACTAGAGAAATCAAGAAGTGACTATGTTTCATAGGATAGCTGCCCTGCCTCAGATGCTGTGACTGTGTCAGTACTGCATAGCGGAAAAATACCCAACAGGGGAAAGTCTTAGGATAACAGGGTAAATGTAGACATGGACCGTGTACTCTCTAACACTGGTGCGTTGATGCTAAGTGTCTATGCTACACAACACATTTATTTATGGAGCAGGGCCGCAATTAGTGGGCATTTCTAAGTCATCAATAATGATTATTGTTTTCCTTATCTTCCTTTTTAAAGATAGAAGTGCTGAGGAAGGAAATATCACTTCAGGCTTATTTATAGCTCCTGGTATGTACTTGCTACTGATGTCCGATCATTAGCTTTCTGTTTCTTAAACTATATTCAACTTAACGTCTGAGATTTTCATTTCTAGAGCTGCCAACTTATTTCTTTTTGAAACATGCACATTTATAGTCATGTTTCATGTGAACTTCAGAAATTTTCTTTTAAAAAAAATCCCTGAAGTATTAAAGCCTTCCCCACCCCCCAAAAAGCTTATTCTGTAAAATGTCTTTCAAGTTGGTATTTCAAAGTCTCAGTTTGGGGCTCTAATCTACCCATTTTTTGTTTTGGCTGAGTCATAGTGTGGATCTGCTACTTTCTCTCCTGCTTGGTGAGTTTTGATTGTGAGCTCATCCTCTCTGTGGGTATGTTTTTCTCTTGACCCAGTTACAGCGTCATTGTGGTGGTTTGAATGAGAGTGGTCCTCATAGGCTCATAGGTTTGACTGATTGTTACCAGGTTGGTGAACCATTTGGGAAGGATTAGGAGGTGTGGCCTTTTTGGAGGAGGTGTGCCACTGGGGATGGGCTTTGAGGTTTTAAAAGCCCATGCCAGGCCGTGTCTGTCTCTCAGTCTGCTGCCTGCCCTCAGGATGTCAGCCCTCAGCTACTGCTGCAGCGCTATGCTCCCTGCCATCATGATCATGGACTAACCCTCTAAAATTATAAGCAAGCTTTCTTTTAGAAGAATTGCCTTGGTCATGTGTCTCTTCACAGAAATAGAATGTTAACTAAGACAGTCATGGATGTTGTTTGCTTCTTGATACCCAAGATTAACATCATCTCAAAGAAAACTTAATTTTTTTCTTATTTTCTGTATGTTTTAGTAGCCACTTTGATGTATTGTTTTTTGTTTTGTTTTGTTTTTTTAAAGACCTTATAACATGTAACCCAGGCTAGCCTAAAGTCATTATGCAGCTGACAGTAACCTTAAACTTTTGATCTTCCTGCTTCTACTGTCTGAATGCTGAGGTTACAGGAATAAGCCGTCAGGCCCTAGTTTTGTAGTGTTGGGGATGAACCCAGGATTCTATGCATGTTAGGCATGGATTTTCCAACTAAGCTCCACTCTCGTCTTCCCAGGACATATTTTATATTAATTTCGAGGGCTTCAAGTTGTATGGTCAAACCTTCAACAGTTTTCAGCAGAGTTTTGAGTCCCTAAAGAATCATACACATACAAAACTAACCAGGAAGCCTTCTTCCCTTTAACTGCGGCCGCCTGTTTCCCACCAAGCTGTGCCCAGCCTCAGCCGCAGTCAGAAGCAAAGGCATGTTCTACTGTGGGGAGAGGTGGCCATGACAGAGGGGAGGCAGGTAACACAGAAAACATATGGTCCAAGTCAGGACACCCGGCTTGCTTTAAAATTCCTGGACTTCATGGCACAATGTCTTCTTTTCTGGTTCTGTGGCTGCATGGTGTCACTTGCCTCTTGATTCACCAGTAGAACTGTGATGCAAATGTCATGCTTATGGCAAGATGGAGACCCTGATGAGTGGGACGTGCCCATCCTCAAAGCCTCTGCACTCATTCCTGTGGAGTAAGGCAAATGTTATCAGGCCTCTGTGTCTTTCAAAACAAAACAGGGATTCAAATACTTGTGTAGCTTTTATATTTATGTGATTTCAGAATGTTGACAGCAAGAAAGAATTTGAAAATGGAAAAAAGATAATTTAAAGAATTTGAAAATGCCTTTCCTTCAAATACAATATATTTATACTCTTGCCATACCAGGTTGCTAATAGTGCAATTCTCCAACAGGCTTTTGAAATTACTGATTTTCATAACGTTTGTGAGAAAGAAAACTACTCTTTGAAATTATAGGTAGATGCTTGCTTGTCTCGCTATTTATCTTCGTAACAGTTTATATGCTGTTCCAGGTTGTGTCATTTACACAAATTCTCCATGCAAGATTGCAAAAACGCAAGTGGAGGCATGTTCTCAGACTAGTCATTCCTCTGAGCATGTGAAGTCCTTGATCTTATGGGCAGGTTTTCCTTTAAGAAAAGTGATAAAGGACAAAATTAATCAGAAACAGACATTGCTGGACCCTCGAATTCTACAAATAGAATACTCAAGTTCAGAGATGAATTGGTCAAGTTTATTTCCCTCTATTTTTTTTTCTTCTTCTATTTCTTTTCTTCCATCTCTCTTCCCAGGAGATTCCACACTTTGCTAACTTTTGAGGGAGAGATGTAGTTTCATGTTAACCTGCCTCTTTCGGAGAAAGATGTGCTCTGATTCTATCACTATGCCATCATGTCTGCATGGGCCTAGGGGAAACATCTCAACATTTTCTTCCTAGAAGAAAGGAATGAAGGAGGAGAGACCAATAACTGGGTCCAGATATCAGGGAGCCTCTGGAAAGCCAGCTCTTCTGTGGAATCTTCGTGCTTGGCCCAGACCCTCCTTCCTGTCCCTTGCCTAGGGAGCTAGGAGAGTCACCAACAGCATGGGCAGCCTGCATCTGTCACCACTGGGCCATTTCTACTATGGGTCAAAGGAAGCTAAGTGATCAAGCTAGCTGTCCATTTGTCCCTTCTAGCCCATAACAGGTGATGCCAATTCTCCGGCCTTTCTTAGTGCCCACTTCCAGAGAGTATCTCTGTAATATCTAGTTTGATCCATCTGGTTGGATTATGTGTAAGGAACTGGCAAAGGATATGCAGTTTTGAATGTGTTTGCAAGGGTATTTCCAGGGAGGATTAGGTAATGAGGCATCCTACATAAACAGTGGACTAGTTCTTTGATGGATTTATACTGTGATGGCATTATCAAGCAGCAATGAAAGTTAGGGTGTGGTGCCTTGTTAGAGGAAGTCACTGGAGTATCTCACTAGGGTCATATCTTACCCTGGCCCTTCCTGTATTCCTTTTTTCTGTTTCTTGTCCACCAAAGAGTACAGACAAGCCTCTGACTTGGTTCTGTCAACATGATATTCCCATGATGTCTATAGAAAGAAGCAACTATGGGTTGGACCCTCAGAAACCATGAACCAAAATCCAGCATACATTGTGTGCATTGGTGTACTTGGCCACAGCTAGGTAAAGGTCTCTGCCACACTTTGTCTTTCCTCATCACCAAGTGTGAGGTCATCAGGAAACATGTCATATCACTTGCAGTTGCCCTGAGTTTCAGCCTGTGTTGGGACCTATCCAGCTTGGGGGATTCACAGTTCTCTCCACTGCCGAGGAAGTCTTTAAAGACAAAATGCTTGGGGACTTCCAATATCATTCCTGCAGACTCTGTGGCCAGTGATCTGCAGGGTTCACTATGAAAGGCCTGGGCAGATGTTGTGTGCTGCAGTGTATGGCCTCTTCAAACATGTCCTTTTTCATTTCTTCTGTTGACCTTCCATTGTGACTTCTTCAGGATCTGTGGGCCTTTCCATCACTGTCAGTTCTTCTCACTCCACCATCCTTACAGCGCATTCGGGGTGATCATTCTGAAACAAAATCTTACTTTATCACCACCAAAGTTAGGTTAGAATAGTTGACTTCCCCACTTCATGGAGAATGAAAGCCCAACCCTAGAACACATCACTGAAGGGCCTTGTAACCTCTTTCCTACTTCACTCACTAACTCTGATGGCATAGTTTGCAGCACTTTGCCAAAAGCCATCTACTGTCTCCCAGAAGGCTTTATTTCATTCATTTTGTAGCAAGTACTATGTACCCAACAACACAGCTTCAAAATCCATAAAGCAAGAAGCATTCTAAACATCTATAGAGATGGTCTTTAAGGTTTATTCAAATAAAACTTGAACATGCAACTTAACATTTTTAATTTAAAAAGCCTTTTTTTGAGGTTATGGGTTATAGCATTGGCTGCTCTTTTAAAGGACCTGGGTCTGGTTCCCAGCACCCACATCAGGAGGCTCACATTATCTGTTACTTCAGCCCCAGGGCATCTGATGCCCTATTCTGGCCTCCATGGGCACTGAACTCATGTTCACATAACTACACAATACAGATACATACACATACACATACATGTATATAATTAAAAATAAAAATAAATAAAAATTTATAAAAAAATGAATTCTAAAGGAGGGTGTAATGAATGTAATAAACCCTCAATTGTATTAGGGGGTATTTCCCTGAGATTTCTCAGAACTTCATAAAATAAGAATACATACACAAAAAAAGAAAAAAGTGGTAGAATCTTGAACATCAATAATCAGCTTGATTTTATGTGTGTAAGTGAAACTCACACTGCTCCCAAAGATACATGAAACATTTAAAAATTAATCATACTTTAGGCCACAGAAATTTTCTACAAATTTCTCAAATTATGCATGTTATAGACAGTAATAATATTAAAAGTTTGGACTTCTAGGTTGGTATGGTGGTGCATGCCTTTAATCCGAGCGTTTGAGAGGCAAAAGTAGGCAGACTCCCCAAGTTTGAGACCAGCCTGGTCTACATAGCAAGTTCCAAGACAGTCAGGGATGCATAGTGAAACCCTAATACAAAAATCAAAATAATCACAATCATTAAACAATAAATAAATAAAAGTTCTCACTTCTAAAACATGTACCTTAGAAATAAAGAAAATACAAAGATAAAAATAATACATTTAGGGTATGAATGAGAGTTGCACAAAAAAAATGAGAGACTCTAATGGCAATCATAAGAAGCTTAAATGCATATACTAGAAAATGGAATGGCCAGAATTCTGAAAAGTACACATGTAACTTAAGAAGCTTAAAGGGACATACAATCCCCCAGGAGAACATTAAAATAAAAAAACAACCAAATTAGCAAAATAAAAGAATAGCTTTTATACTTAGTTCTTTGAAAAGACAAAAAGTCCAATTTAAATGGCCAGTTACAATAGTATGTAAAGAGATAAATAATATTAGAAACATGGAACTTAAAATTTAACTTCAGAAAATGAGCTGACAAGATTAAATGAAGATTATTATGTCCTAAATTGTTAGCCAAGTAGAAAATTTCTAGTAAACGTAAGTCTCCAAGGTTCATTTAGGTGAAAACTTGAAAAGACTAGAATGTGAGTAAACACGTGGTTTAAAACTTTCATTTAAAATTATCTTTCTTGGTGCTGGAGAGATGGTTCAGCAGAGAGAAGTATGCAGCTCTTTCAGAGGACCAAATTCTGTTTCCTGCACCCATGCCAGATGGCTCACACCTACTGTAACTCCAGCTCCGGGGAATCCAGTAGCCTTCTTATTCTCTCTCTCTCTCTCTCTCTCTCTCTCTCTCTCTCTCTCTCTCTCTCTCTCTCTCTCACACACACACACACACACACACACACACACACACACACACACACACAAATTAAGAAAAATCAATCTTTTAAAAACTCTTTCTTAATCTGTCATTAGTTCTAGACCACCTCCAGCTAAGCTGCAGCAAGTATTTTAATAGATGAATCTTATATTCAAGGTTCCAGGAATGCAGAGAGACTTTTCAACTTCATTCTTCATTTCCCTTACAGTATCAAAAAGACAAAAAATAAGAAAAAAGGAAACAATAGGAATATAGCATCGGAAGATCCATGTGCAAGCATATAAAAATATCTCTAAACAATGTCTAATCCTGTTTAGTTTATCTTAAGGAAGAAAGGGTCATCAAACCTGAAGAAACCTATTACTGTTCAATACATTTCACAGATTAAAATAGAAACGATATTAAACATTAAGTAGGAATTAGATAAAAATTAATCTCTCATTAATGCATTTTAAAATCCAAGTAAGTTAAGAAAAGGAAGAAGACTTTGTAATTCAATAAAAAGACAAAGAAATTTAGATTTATGATGTAAAATTAGAAATATGGTACCCTGCCCTTGTCCACTGGGCTGTGTCCTAAGACCACAGATTTATATCTTAAACTCAGATGCATGCTATATATTTTACTTGTCCTACACACAGACCTATTTTACAAATTAGGCATAATGAATGATTGATACCAAATGCACAATAAAATAAAAGAAACATTATATGAATATTATCTTTCTCCCTTTCAAAACACATTTTTGTGGGGCTGAAGAAATGGCTTAGTGATTCTGAATGCTTGCTTCCCTTTGCAGAGGACCTCAGTTTGATTCCAAACATCTATGTTGGGTGGCTCACAACCAACTCTTAACTCCAGCTAGAGGATTTGACACAATTGAATATAACTCCAATTCCACAGGAGCTGACATTCTCTTTTAGACTTCATGGACGCCAGACATGCATGCAGACAAATACTCAGACACATAAAAGAAAAACAAATAATAAAAAAGATCTGGAAAGTTAATTCTAAAATTATATAGGAGAAAATTTGCAGAGAAAATTGAGGTGGGAGGAATAATTTCCCCCATGAAAGTCTCACATATAACTTAAAGGCATATCAGCTAAGACTGTGTGTCCCAAGAAAGAAAGAAAGCCATAGAGCAGACAAAAGAGAGAAGAAATACAACCATGTAATTGAGTTTAAGATAAAGGATTGAAGGAATTGAGGCCAGTGGTGACTACATTTGGTCACTGGTTTGGAAATCCATAGTATAAAATCATGACACTGATTAAGGAAAGCAATGATAAATATTGCTAAGAGAAAACAGCCTTAGGATATAGAAAACATTCTTCAATAGGATAAGTCCAGAAGCTCTGGAGAACAGCTCACTTCTTCAACTATTTTGAAACAAACAACAGGGCTGGTGAGAGGGCTCAGCTGATGGAGGCTCTTGCCTCCAAGCCTGGTGACTTGATTTTAGTTCCTTGGATCCAAATGATGAATGGAGAGAACTAACTCTTGAAAGTTGTCCTCCGACTTCCACTCATATACTATGGTGCATGCACATTCCCTCACCCATCCCCAAAAATACACAGATAATAAATAAATGTAATTCAAAAAATAAAACAAACAGTAGCCATCTGAGCAATACAGAACAAAAATTATTGTCTAAAATGTATAAGATATTCCTGAAAATCAATAAGAAAACTCAAAACAACCTTATAGACAAACAAAGAAAATTGATTTGGCAATTAAGGGAATAGGAAAGGCAAATGGTCAAGTTATATATTTAAAAAGTCATATTCTTTTATAATCAGGAAAATTAAAACAAAATTGTTTCTTTTCATGCATTCCACTGGTAACATTGTTAAGATTTATTTTTATTTATGTGTATACGTGTGTAGATGTGCATGTGAATGCAGTGTCTGAAGAGGTCAGAAGGGGGCATCAGAGCCTATGGAGCTGGGGTTTCAGGCAGTTCCCTATGCTGGGAACAGAACTCAGATCCTCTGGAAGAGCATGTGCTCTTAATCCCTGAGCCAAATCTCTAGCCCCTTAAACTGGTAAAATTTTTAAAAGACTGGTAAATCCTGAGCAGGTGAAGGCATAGGAAAATGTCATTTACCACTGGTGAAACATCAATTAGCCCTTTGCAAGGGCAGCTTGGCAGAAGGCCACGATGCAGCTACTGCAGTTAGAAGAGGCACATGCATGTCTATAAACAAGTCACCTCAATTCTAGAAACTATGACAGACCTCTGCAAACTTCAATGATTTATATACAAAATTGTAGATGAGTCTTCTCAAAAGATTTAGTTTTTATTTGTGTTTGTGTGTGTTGGGGGTGCCACTGGGGGATCCAGAAGAAAGTATCTGATCCCTAGGAGCTGGAGTTACAGGCTGTTACACCCACCATGGGTGCTGGGAACCAAACTCCAGTCCTCTGGAAGAGCAAGAATTATTCTTAACTGCTGAATCATCTCTGTGGTCTGTGTCCACTGGTCTATTTGTAATGACAAAAATATGAGCCACATCTTAGGTAAGCTCCAATAAATTACAGCATGCCTTTACTGTGTATTGCTAAGAAGCTATTAAAAACTATCGTGCACATTGGTTTTCAAAGGTATTTGCAATGAACTTGGTGGGGGGAGAAGTGAGAGGTCAGGATAACATGTAATATAATCTCATTCGTGTGCAAATTTCATTTTGTTTAAAGACACAGGGAAATGGGCAGATCAAACTGAGCAGATAGAGCTCTGATGGTTTTGTGGTACTTGTGTATCTAAAGAGAGGCAGGAAAACATGGTTAGGTCTACATTTGTGGACTTTTACCACTCTTCTATGTATTTCAGAGATATTTAAGTTGTTCACTGTTTATGTTAACTTACCTTTAGAGTAAAGTCTCAAGAGCAAAGATACGCAATTTTATTACTAAATATAGTAATCTTCTTCCCATCTTCTTCAAGTAAACACTGAAAATATATCTCAACATGAGTTTGAAGGGGCTCCTCATCAATGGTTGCAAAGGGCATTTTCTCACCCAATGGGCTCACCTCATAGCACCTCTAGCTTGGAGTGGAAGAACTGCAAGAAGAAAACACAGGTTCTTGGGGACACCTGGGCTTCTGTAGCCTTGCAGAATCACATAACCTCATACACACTCACAGAACACACACAGACATCCCAGGTGGGAAAACACTGTGGTTAACATGAGACAAAAGGATGCTTCCAGGGAATGCTTGGGAATCAAGTGCCTCTGCTTGCCACCAAGGCTAGCTGGGAGCTGCTTGGTAGGCATGGGAAACCAAAGGTAGGTTGGAGCCTCACCCCTGAGTAGCTTCTTGCTCCACATATACCCTGTTCCATCCATAAGACCTCTGGCCAAGCAATCTGATGCAGCTGAAGGGCACTGGCTAGTCTTTGCATTCCATGTCACAGGAAGTGCTAGAATGCAGCTGCTCTATTGAGCATTAAGGAACACATCAAGTTCTCTGAAAGCTTTAAGCACAATCTTTTCTTTTTGTACAAGCACCAGACTCTATGTCCCTGCTCTGATGGCTGAGGGCTGGGTGATCTCAGAAACTTTGGCTATAACAGTGTCCTGTCTTGGGACCTCAGCAACCCTGGTGGCCATATTTTACAATGAGTTTAGTCAAGAGAGTAAATAAAATCTTATTTCTGACCTCAGCACCTGTGTTGGTCAACTTTCCATCACTGTGACAAAATGCCCAAGACAAACAACTTCTTAGGAGGAAAGATTCGTTTGGACTTACTGTGTCAGAGATTTCAGGTCGTGGTTGGTTGGTCTGTTGTTTCGGGGGCTGTGGTGGCACAGTATTTCATGACAGCAGTGCATGACAAAGGAAGCTAATCATTTCATGGCAGCCAGGCAGCAGAAAGGAAGAATGGAGGCTGGGGCCTCAGTATCCCCATCACCTAATGTCCCCCTACTATGCTGTGGTGATATGATATATTGTGTACGCTACTTGCCTGAGGATCAGAGGATGAAGCTAGCAACTAGATTAGATATAGAGGTCAGGCAATGGTGGCACACACCTTTAATCCCAGCACTTGAGATTTCATGCCTTTGCTTGGGCAGCACACACACACACACACTTTAATCCCAGGAAGTAATATGGCAGAGCAGAGAAAGGTATATAAGGCGTGAGGAAACAGGAACTCACTCTCTTTAGGCTGATGATTTTGTTGAGGTAAGAACTAGTGGCTGGCTGCTCTGCTTCTCTGATCTTTCAGCTTTCACCCCAACATCTGGTACCAGATTTTTTATTAAAAGACCTTCTAAGATTTGAATACTAGGTTCCACCTCCTAAAGGTTCCCCCTCCTACCGGTAGCACCACAGGCTGGTGAACCTAGGGGTCTTTGGGGGCCATTCCCTAGCCAAATGATAGAAACTCCTGGCTGACTTTTCCTTCTGCTTTATTTTCCACTTATTGAGCAGTAGCCTTTTATTTTCTCCCTTATTATAAACACAAATGTACCTTGATATGCAGAGATCAAGTCCAGAGAGCTGTGTACACGTGAATTCTGCCCGATACTTGTCTTGACTCAAACAGACCCCAAGATCAGAGCTGTTTTCTGGTATTGCTACTCAGACTCTGACTCACAAATCCTCTGAATGGTCACGAACTTCTTAAAAGAGTGACATCTGCTTTGCATGGCTCGTACAGAGAACACGTAAACAAGACAAGGTTCAGGAGGCGCCCTTTGTGCCAACCAAAGGCTCAGTACAGCATTTTCCATTGCTATTTCGAGGCCTGCTACATGCCTCATTATGACTCCTTCCAGAGGAGTCCAGGCCCTCTGAAGAAAGATCACAGAAACCGGAGAATGCACACTCTTTCCTCCAAGAGACATTGAAAGAAACCTCTAAAAACAGAAATGTTTCAACCAGTTAGTTGTCTAGCTGGAACTCTAGACTCTTGGACACAGTGTTGCTTTTCTGTTATTGTGGTGAAATGCTGAGGCTGTGTTCCGTCTGAAGAAGCAGGGCTTACTAAACTGACAGTTTTGAAGACTGAAAGTCTAAACAGCACATGGTTCTGGCTTTGGTGAAGGCCGCAGAGCTTCGTCACATCATGGCGGGTAAAGTATGTCCTAGAGACAGAGAAAAACCAGGGGTGGGGTGGGGTTGGGGAGCATTTGGAGCCGGAAAGAGGAGTTCCATCACTATTTTATTAAAGTGATTTTTTTACACATTTATTGTGTATGTGTGTTAGTGTGGGGGTGGTGCACATGTGCATGAGCTTTCCATGACACATGTGGAGGTCAGAGGGCAGCTTTTGGGAGTTAATTTCTTCCTTCCATCATGTGAGTCCTGAGGACCAAACTCAGGTCAGAAGGCTTGGCAGCAAGTCCTTTCTCCTGCCAAACCATCTTCCTGACCTCCATGATTACCTCAATTCCTTCCAAGGGCAGACCCTCAGTGACCTATAACCTCCAACCAGGCCCCATCTCTTAAAAGTACCACTATCTTTTAACTTCCTCATATTGGAAACTGAGCTTCCAATACATGTGTGCATGTGCATGTGTGTAAATGTGGTTGTGTGTGTGTACTTTTGTGTGTGGTTGTGTATGTAGTTTTGTGTGTGTGTGGTTTTGTGCAATTGTGTATATGCATGTGTGGGGGGTGGTTGTGTATGTAGTTTTGTGGGGGGGTGGTTTTGTGTAGTTGTGTATTTGTATGTGTGTGGGGGAGGTTGTGTATGTAGTTTTATGTGTGAGTGTGTGTAGTTATGTGCATGTGCATATGTGTGTGCATGTGTGTAGTTCTGTATTGTTGTATGTGTTTGTGTTTGTGTGTGTAGTTGTGTGGTTGTGTGCATGTGGTTGTGCATGTTTGCATGTGCATGTGGTTTTGTATGTGATTTTATGTGTGTTTGTAGTTATGTGTGTGCATATGTGTGTGCATGTTATGTGTGTATAGTTGTGTGGTTGTATGCATGTGGTTGTGCATGTTTGCATGTGCATGTGACTGTATGTGATTTTGTGTGTATGTGTAGTTATGTGGGTGTGCATATGTGTGTGCATGTTATGTGTGTGTTTGTGTGTGTAGTTGTGTGGTTGTGTGTGTTTGCACATGTGTGGTGGTTGTGTGTGCATGCCACAGAAGGACATGCAGTGCCCCACACTACCACTCTCTGCCTTACTCTTTGAGACAGAGTCTTCCACTGGGCCTGGAGCTAGGCTGCCAGCCAGCAAACTCCAGAGAGCCTCTTCTTCCTGCTGCCCACAGTCACCTGTTGAACCATCTCCTGAACTCCCCGAGGGACATACTTAAAGCTGAATCCATCAACTGATCATCTTCCAACCACACAACAGAAAAATCTTTCCTTAGAATCGTTTTCTCGTATTAGCATTTGTGTTAGTTATATTTCTGTTGCTATGATAAAACATTATGGCTGGAAAAAAAAAGTTGATTTGGGCTTATGGTTCCAGAGGAAGTGTCCACAATGGTGGGAGGCATGGCATCAAGCAGGAGCAGAGAGCTGAGATGTCATGACTTCAACCGTAAACATGAAGTAGAGAGTGAACTGGAAGTGGGGTGAGGCTATACACTCCCAAAGCCCAGACCCAGTGATGTATATCTTCCACCATGGCTGCACTTCCCCGGACCTCTCCACACAGCACCATCAGCCGAGCACCAGTGTTCAAATTCATGAGCCTGTGTGGGACATTTCTCATTCAAATGTACTATTCTGTTGAAAATGAAAATTTTCACTTATAAACTAGAAACCATAGGGACTTGATCAATGCATTTTGTATTCTATTCCCAAATTCCCAAGGAAAACCATCTAAAAGAAGTCCATTCTGTCTCCTGATTGGTCTGTGAGCCAGGTAGCCTCAAGTCTATTCACCTAGTCAATGCTTGTGGGGGTTGGGGGCAGGGAGAACATGGTTCTCCAATCATTCCCTTAGGGGCCAAGGGACTGTCTATTCACTTGGCTTCACATTCAGTAAGTGCCCTGTACAATTGATTGATTGATTGATTGTTTGATTGATTGATTGATTGGCTGATTGATTGGCTGAAACATACTGTGCATCCAACTTCAAGATTCTTGCCGTGTGATTGTAGCTTTCAAATTGTCACTTGTCTTCTCTAAGAATAAATGTCAGATGATGTGAAATGAATAGTGTTGGATTCATTTATTTTACTTTCCACAGACCTTCTGGCTGAAAGGCAGGCTCATAAAACATGTGTATGAGCTGGAAAACCTGGGGTCCTCGCAAGGATGGAAGGGAAAGTGGAATTTAACAACATCACATATCATATTCAGAGTCCAGATACCAAGCTGTTCTGTGTTGGGGGCTGTGGTAATTAGAATTCTTCTGTGAGTCACTATTTCTTTCCCAGATAGGTTTGAGATAGGAGACGAAGCAGAGCAAGTGGTTTTTCTTAATCATCAGAAGTGACCACATATTCTCAAGCTGACTGACCTTCCCATTCCATGGCCCCTTTGGGCTCTGTGGAAAAGGCAAGAAGAGAGAGTCTCTGACTCTATCTCTGTCTCTGTCTCTCTCTCTCCCCTCTCTCTCTCTTGAGCCCTCAGAAGCATCCTCAGAAGGATAGATTTCCAGCCCACATCTGACTCCATTTTGGGAGACTGGGGTTTGGGCTCCCAGCTGAGACACAGCCTTGGCCCTCCTGGGGCCCTAGCCCTGGCACTTTGTGTCACTTTAGCTAGTGTTTTCACAGCCCCTGCTCAATTCAAACACTAGCCCAGATAAATGGAGACTGGCCATGGTGGCATCTAAGGGCTTCTTAGATTAATGGTGTTCTTGCTTCCCTTTTGGAAGCCCCAGAGGGAATATCTGCAGATTTAATTCCCAGTTAAAGGTGGAAGTGTGGGTTTGAATCTTGTATCAGGTATTGCTCCCTTCCTGCTCAGCATCTTTAGAAAGGTCAACTCTGGGGAAGATTGGAGCATTGGATCTTCTCCCGGGTGCTGTGTAGAGACTTCTGACCTTTCCATGGTCCTAATTCCTTCCCATCTCAAGGTTCCACTCCTGACTTTTTATTTCAAGCACCATTTTCATTGAAGTGTAATTGATTTTGAGTTCACATACTCACATATATGATCTAAATTAAAAAAGAATATTTATAAAAATGGCACATATAGGTATTCCTCAAAACTACCAGGTCAAAACAATGAAGAGAGTCTAAGAAACTGCCACAGCCAAGAGTCTAAAAGAATGCGACAATTAGTTGCAAAGCATGCTAGTTGGGTCCTGCAGAAAATGGAGGCATGAGGAAGGAAATCTGAATACAGGGTGGAGTTTTGTCAGTAGTGATGTGCCTCATTGGCTCAGTAACAATGAAAGTGTGCCATGCTGATTTAATATCGTAAAAGGAGCAGAAAGTGGACATGGGGCTCTATATTCTCTTTTTAGTGTTGTAATATGAGTAAAGTTATTCTAATACAGAAAGTCTGTTTCAAAGATGGAATGTGAGATATGATGTCTGCTAACATCTCAACTAAACTGGACCCACAGGAAGCCATCAGGTTGGATGTCGGGCTGAAATGGCCAGGGTGAGGTCAGGAGGAGCTCAGGGAGGTGATCCTCCTTGGTAACCAGGGGTAACCAAGCAGTGAGCTCATTACACACACTTATTTCAGGGCTTGCTTGAAAAGCTAGAAATTAACCAGTGAAGACGACTCCATATGCTTAGCCTCTTTAACCTGTTACATCCCAGAAAGAATGCCTGGCAGGAAGGAAGCCTGGAAGGAAGAAACTTGAGATACCCAGGAAAGGAGGGGGTGGCTCATATCCGGAGGGCGATTTAGTTTTCTAGAAATGAGTGATACTGCGACAGAAGCTAGCCATTTGGAGCCCTCGATTTCCAAGCCGGTGTCAGGTAGATAGCTCAGATAGGCTTGGGTGGCCCCAGGCATCTGAAATATCCAATTTAATTTTATGCATTTGAGATATCAAAGAGGGCCACCCAGGATGTTGCTTTTATTTATTGTTTTCGAATGTTGGGTTTGAATACCTCACTGACCACAACAAATGAACAGGATTTTATTTATTTATTTATCTGTTTATTTATTAGGTTTTTTCCCTCCTACGTGTGTGTATGTTTCCCCCACCCCTTCCCTGATTGCTTTAACCTCTCCAGAACTGAGTCCTGATTCTAGCTCAGTTGGACAATTCCAGGAAACCCTGCTGGTCAGGTCCCTCGAAGCAGGCTTCTGAACTTCTGCCCTCTGTCATTTCTTCCTCACTGACATTCCAACCCTTGAAACAAAGTCTGGCCTCTTTCTCATTTCGGGATTTCATTTTGGGTGTGTGCATTTCAGGGGTATGGCGGGGGTTGGGGGGGGCTAGAACACCTGTCCCCTGATCGCCTGCCACTCCGCATCTGGGCCCCGGCTGACAGGCTTGTCTGCTTTGACTAATGATGTGATTGATGGACAAAATAAGGAAGAACATACAAAAAAACATTTCTGTCTGGGCTGGTGTGTCAGCAAGCCTTCATCAAGTGGCTGCTGAAGGTATATTTTGCCGCACGCCTCATTACACAGTAATGGCATTCCCAGGCAAAGCTGTTTCTTTTCATGACACAAGACAGCAGGCAGCTTTATGGGCGCTGGGCCCACCGAGCCCGGAGGAAGGAGAGGCACACTAAAGAGCGGTCATTTCTAAAAGTGCCTCAAGTTGCTTTTTTGTTGTCATGAATTTAATATGAATCAACACAATATGAAACGGGCATGAGGGATTTTAGTGACTAGTGATTTTTTAAGACTGCTGTCTAAACAGCCATCAAGGAAGAAAGGGGAAGGGGGAAAGAATTCACGATATTTTCTTCCTCCAAACCTGTTGCAAAAAAGGAGTCATCTGTCAATTTTATTGCATTAAAAAAGTACACAGAAGCATACAGTCCAAACAAATGTCTTCTTTCAGGCTAAACATGTGGGAAATGCCACATCACTAATGCCAGAATCATCCCAGTCAGCAAACGGAGTATTCATAACCCCATTCCGACGGTCTACTGAGGATGGGGTGACATTCATGAGAATTACAAATGTGACCTCTTTGTGCATCTAATGATGATCTGAATGTTGGTCCTGGCTAGAACATGAGGGGTGCAGGGAACAGCTTCACATAGCTAACAAGGTACCCAGGAATTACAATCCAGGGCTGAGGATGAAAGGGGCTCATGATTAAAAATCAGAAGGGAGAAGGCAAATGCCTAACCTATCTCCCTTTCTTCATTAGGGTACACTTGAAGTAGCCTTTGGTATTTGGTCATGCCCTGACTTCAATTTTTGCAAAGGATTTTAGATGCCCCCTCTCTCTTCCTTTTTGTGGTATTTTTTCCACCAAGGCATTTTATTACATGTGTTCTACTCTCTTTCCCCCTCACACATTGGACTGTCTCCAAAGAGAAATGCTTCAAATGAAGTTTCATTTGAAACACTCTTTTTATTCCTTCCTGCTAACGGTGATGAGTCTTCAGCGGTAGATTGTGGAGAATAATATTCGATTTTAATGAGTTGTGATTAGGAATAAAAAGGCTTTTTTCCCATAATAAATACTCGATAATAAATGAGAAGATGTATACAGGATCTTTATCCTTAGTTAAAAAATACGCAAATGCAAAATCTTGTTATGACAAATTTGAGAAAATCTTTTTGTGTATATTTAATTGACTGTTCAGGGAGGCAAAATGATTGACACTTACGTCAATTTTGACATCATGGTGCACACATTCTTGCAAGCTGGTGATGGAGAAGACAATAACTTTCTCAACATAGCAATTAGTCTTCAAGTCCCTGGGGCTGGGAATATCCATGTGGAGCATCATACAAAGATTCTAAAGGTCGTCAAAACCAAGCAGCCCATGACTTATCTGTTCAGTAATGAACTTAAAAAGGGAATGAAGGAGTGTGGGATGTTCTGTTTTTCCTTCCTCCTCCCCCTCCCCCCTTCTTCACTGAACAAAAGCAGACATTATCTACAGCCTTTGTTAATGTCCCACATCTGTTTGTTATTATTCTCTAAATTTTGACATCAAGGTAAGTGGCCAGGGGACCGTATCTTCCTGAGAGTCAAGGCAGAGTGGAGTTGCTCTCAGCAACAGGAGAGAGCAGAGTGAGCTGGAAGGCACACACACCTGCTAAGATGATGTAACTGAGCCCGTGGAATCCAGAAGTAGGTGGTTCTTGTCTGGACACACACAATGGTTTATTATTTCAGGGCTTGGCTGACCTTGGAGGGAGGGGGCATAGTGCCAGAGTGGTGCTGTGTCTCCTCACATCCTGCATTTCATGCTAAAGAGTCTCTGCACAGCTCTACTCTGTGCTGGCTCCTTAGCCTGGCAGCTTGTTGGCAGTCCTCTTTTGCTTGACAACTTCAAACCTAAGCCACGAATCACAGACATGCTTCAATCAATGATGGAACTGCTTTCTGAGGGATTCCTTTTCCTGCAAGTTCACCGCTGTGTAAATACATTGTCGAGTGTCCTTATGAACTCCCAGATGGTCGGTTGCTGGGATGCAGCCTTATCAGGTACTATACACTGTACATAATTACATGTGCTCTGTGTCCATTGTCATGACAGGCATGTGACTGTGAACACCAGGATGGCTACAGCATCACTGGGTGATGGGACTTTTCAGCTCCATTGTCATATTAGGGACCACTAGTCTCTACCAAAACACGTGTGGCGTGTCTCTAACTTGATGTATGCATCCCCTAGCTCTGCTTGGACCAAAAGGGTTACTCTGTAGAACAGAATCTAAGGGGTCATCCACTGTCCGTTACTCCTCGGTGAGGGGTGGGGACTCATGAACCTCTTCACACTCAGAGAAGTATACAGACACCATAAATTAGAATGTATTAGTTATTACTTTTGGTAAAAAAGTGAACATGATGTGGAGAGAGAGATGGGGGTGGGCCTGGGAGGAGTTAAGGGGAGGAGTTGGAGATGAATATTATCAAACTACATTATATCAAATTTGTAAAGAATTAATCAAAATATTTTTTTAAAAGAAAGACTCTCAGAGGATCCTAGGAGTCTTGCCAAGACTGAGAACCAGCACTCTTTGAAACTCCAGGAGGGGTAATGGGGACGCAGTGTCCCTTTGTGGCGTCCTGTAACCGAGGGCTGCGGTCTCCCCAGTCTCCTGGAAGGTAATTAGACTCAGAGGTGATGGCTGCAGGACCGACTGAGGAGCGAAATCATTTAGCAGCAGAGAGACTTCCTCAGCAAATGCCGCCGAATGCCGGAGGGAAGACGCTTCCAGGTGGGTGGCACTAAGCATAAGAGTGGACAGGAGGAGACCCTCCCCTCGGGATTTTCTCTGATCTTACAGGAACCCATTCACAGGCTGCACTATACATTACAGCATCCCACCCCCAAATCAGGTCTGTATGTCCGTCCATCTTGATCAATTTTCACTCACAAAACTCTTACTATTTGTACAGATTTCTCCTGCCTTTTGTTCTGTCGACTGCCACCCACTGAAGAAAGACTCTGGTCTAAGAGTCATACTAGAAGCTCTGGTTCCTGTCAACAAGTTTAACTTGTCTAATTGCCTTGCCATTTCTGCTATTGTTTTAAATTTTTTTTATTTTTATTTTTTTTGTTTTTCGAGACAGGGTTTCTCTGTGTAGTTTTGGTGCCTGGATCTCGCTCTGTAGACCAGGCTGGCCTCGAACTCACAGAGATCTGCCTGGCTCTGTCTCCCAAGTGCTGGGATTAAAGGCGTGTGCCACCACCCCCCAGCTATTTCTGCTATTTTTAATTGAAGCAGTTGGGTTACTCAAGTCCATTTGGTTTCTATGCCCAAAACATAAACAAAAGGTTTTTGGTAGATCATTTTTATTTTTTAGAGGAGGGATTCATTATGTAGTCTGGGCTAGCCTTTAAGTCCTTATGTAGCTCAGGATATCCTTGAATTGGATATCCTCCTGCCTTGGTCTCCAGTGCTAGGGTCACAGGCTTGTGCCAGCACCCCTGGCAACTTATTGAAAGTAATATTAGGATATTTGTTTAATGTGTGTGGTTGCTTTGGTGGATGTTGCAAATGGGATGCAGCTGAGAAATGGGATTCCCTTGTGTCTTAGCTACTTTTCCATTGCTGTGAATAAAGGCACCATGGCCAAGCAGCTTATAGGAGAAAGCATTTAATGGGGTTTGGGGTTTTCTAAGCCCACCACAGCAGAGCAAAGGCAGTTGAGGGGCTGCATCTTGATCTGAGGGCAGGAGGCAGAGAGCACACTAGGAATGGCAGGAGGCTTTTGAACTTCAACGCCCACCCCAGTGACACACCTCCTCTAAGGCCACACCTCCAGGTCCTTCTGAACAGTAAGTTCAAGTATGTGATCCATTCTCCTTCAAACAACCTTGCATTCTACAGAGAGCTGGCCATGGCCAGCTGGCTCTGAGGAGACTTTTTCTGCTTCCAGCAATAGCAGGGTGCTGGGTAGGTTAGATGCAGATCCTGGGGTTCAGAGAGCTGTTCCTCAGTCTTGACATCAACCTGCCTGCACAGCAGGGTGACTGTGGAGTGAGGAATGGTCTCCAGTGGAAGCCACAAGTTGGAGGGATGTTAGGAAAACACCGAGGTGTGCTTAGAACTACTAAAATGGACTGGGTAGTGAGTGGATGCAAGAAGGCTTTCCCTGACAAAGGCAACTCAGACATTCACTTTCTGCAACCCTCATAGTGACTTCTATGGCTTCACTTAACACAGATGCATGGGTATCACTCCACAGCTTCCACATCTCCAGTCCTCATTCCAAGATTCCCTCTGGAATGTGACCTGTGAAAGGCCTGTTGACTCAGTGTGCACATGGCCACAGCCCACAGGGTGGGAGATTTCCCACTGCAGGAAATAAATACCTAACTTCTCACTTGGAATTGTTTCTTCCACTTTGTTATCCCCTCCCCCTCCTTCTGAGAGCCCACCTTGAGAAGTAGTTTTGTCTAACTTCTCAGCTGTCAGCTGTGTAAGATAGAGTAGTTAGCGGTGCTGGGATCGGGGGTGGCGGGGGAGGGGGAGACCAGTATGTGCCCTCTGGTTGGTGCCGGGATATCACCAACCTAAAGCCTGCCTGGATCAGACATGTGCCCTTTGTCTCCATGCTATGTCAGATGGCTGGTGGGCAGGTCTGAGTACCAGGAAGCCCCTTCCTGCTGCAGCTGTACACATCTGCTCTCCACCTTGGGATCACCATTCTCATGGCTGCAGTCTTTGAACTGTGATGAGGTGTGTGAAACACCCCATCGACACATCCTATCAGATATCTTTTGAAATGAAAATCTCTTAGATCAGTTTCAACTCATTCCAAATGTCACAAGCACCCTCCAGGCTGAAAACCAATCTCCCCTCCACCCCAGATTTGTTTGAAATGCGTTATGGGTCTATGGGCAGGAAAGCTGGCAAGTGTGATGCTGGGGATCTAGAAGGGGTTGGTTCTTCTAGGGACTGTGCTGACTGGACAGGACATCTTACACACTATTCAGCATCCTCTGAGCTTTGTCACTATGAAGCCCAGGGTTTTGTGCCTGATGTTGTCCCACTTTTTTGTCTCTCCAAACTTCACTGTTGTCCAGAGGCCAGCCCAAGTCTTCCCATCTGCAGTTCTTACACTGCATTGTAATCACTTATGAATTCATGGGTGGAGTCGAGAAAAAGAGTGTTACCCGTGCTTTCTCTTGTTCCTCCATTTCATACAGATTCCTCTCCTCCCCACTTCCCAGCTCACATTTGCCGGTGTGTGTGTGTGTGTGTGTGTGTGTGTGTGTGTGTGTGTGTGTGTGTGTGTGTGTTTATGCAGACACACCCCACTGACTCTACCAATGGTAGTATCTGCCTATGGTAGTATTGCTGGATTTGGTTAATCGCCTGATATTGCTCCAAAGGCACCTGAAATAAAACCAAAGCAAGCCAATGCACAAATCATGTCATATATATGACAAAAACAAACACCATAAAAAGGGAGAAAAAAATCAAAATACAGTGACTACTAACTTTTATCTATAAATAAAACCAGGGCTATATTCTGACTCTATTTTGAAATGAAGAGCTATTGTAAAATGAAGAAAGGGAACTTAAAATAATAGAAATTTAGGGCAAAGTGTGTGTTATTAAAAGTTCGTGATGTTGAAGAGCCAAACTCCTATCCCACTACCGAGATTTAATATGTACTTCACACAAAAGTAAATCATGTAATATTTTCATGGCAGGCATAGAATTTTATGGCTTTTATGACTATCATGGAATTGGGATTCATATTTTATAGACAGCTCTAATAACATCAAGAAACTGCTCTAGGAAAAATGGGGGCTTAGAGGAAGACGAATGATCACTCAGCAGAAGCTAAAATCAAGCGTAATTAAAGCCCAGAGGTACAGATGTTTCTGTGGTCCATGGGCTCCAGGCCGGCCCAGGCATTCAGCAGGGACCATGGGGAGAGGGGAGAGGCTCCAGGAATGGTCCTCTCACTCTTACCGATATAGACTACTGGTTCTTACAAATGCCCATTGCCGGGGTAGGAGGGCAGGCAGACCAGCCCAGCCCACCTGGGACGATCTTGGGAAGGAGACGCTCAGGTTTGATTCCCTGCATGTCCCCACATCTCCTCTCCTGGGGAACAGTCTCTGGTTTTCAGGGAGCAGATGCAGCTGTAGAGGAAAACTTGTGAGACTTGCCACCTCACTCACCCTCCATCGCAGCAAACTAGTCTCTGCAGCTGGACCGTCTGGGAAGCTGTGAGATAGTTGGAAGTGATCTTGAAGCACCTCTCAGTTACCATTTACTCAGCTAAACCTTACTGAGTTTAGCAAAGATTTCTATCCATAAGAGAGAGAGCTGGAGTGTGGTGATATATTGTGTTCCCCAATATATTGAGTATCCTAATAAACTTATCTGGCGTCAGAGAACAGAACAGCCACTAGATATAGAGGCCAGAGAATGGTGGCACACACGCCTTTAATCCTAGCATTCCAGAGGCAGAGATCTGTCTGGAACTCTGTGAGTTCAAAGCCACACTGGAAACAGCCAGGCATGGTAACAAGAGCCTTTAATCCCAGGAAGTGATGGCAGGAAGCAGAAAGGTATTTAAGGCGTGAGGACGAGGAACTAGGCCTGGTTAAGCTTTTAGGCTTTTGAGCAGCACAATTCAGCCGAGAGGCATCCAGTCTGAGGAAACAGGATCAGCTGAGGAATTGGCAAGGTGAGGAAGCTGTGGCTTGTTCTGTTTCTCTGATCTTTCAGCATTCACCCCAATACCTGGCTCCAGGTTTGTTTTTATTAATAAGATCTTCTAAGATTCGTGCTACACTGGAGGGTATATCTCTGTTTTCCTCCCCCAAGTACAAAGTCCCCTTGTCCTAAGCCAGGTTGGTAAGTACACTAGGACCATTCAGCCTTGGTGAGTTAAAATTGAGATTTGATTCTCAATTTATTTCCCCTCCCTGTGTTACAGAGTGGACCATAGCACCCATTCCTAGGACATGCTGGCATATAGTCTGTCCACCAAATGGCCCCTGTGTCCAGGTCATCCATCTCACTGCTCTTCCACAATCACAAGGTGACCACAGACCCCACATCTCCTTAAACTCAGCCCACTCCTGCAGACATGATGTAAAACAACAGTTCTCAACCTGTGGACTGCAACTCCTTTGGGGGTCAAACGTCCCTTTTACGTGAGTCATCTAAGACCATCGGAAAACACAGATATTTACATTAGGAGTCATAAAGTAGCAAAATTACAGTTATAAAGTAGCAATGAAATAATTTTACGGTTGGGGGTCATCATAACATGAGGAACTGTATTACAGGGTCATAGCATTAGGAAGGGTGAGAAGCACTGATGTAAAACTATGGGCACTCTAACGATGACCTGTGCCATGACCACCCCATATCCGTCTACATCAGAGGTCATTTTCAGGCCATTCTCAGGAGACATTCCAAACCCTCTGGATGCCTATGAGTTTCTTAGGTACATCTTCTACTGACCTTGACCCAGCTCTGTTATTAGGTGACCTGAGGCTCCTCCTCCTGAGACTGGCCAAGTGACCTGTTAGAGGAAGATGGACATCAAGTTCTCTTTCTCTGGGAAATCGTGAGCACCAAAATTTAGCAAAAAGACCATGTTTCATGTAAATTATAAAGTGCCATGTGCGTGAGTAGCCTGAACACAGTGCCTGGGGCAACAGCCCTCTCCTCTGTCACATGAACTATTCAGGAAGACACAAGCCAGGCAGTGGGATGGAAGCAGAGCCTCACCTGGCATTTCAGCCTCCCCACACTGTGTGAAATGTGACTCCCACGAGCACTGCTCCGCATCACTGAATGGTATTTTGCGGCAGTATTTCTGCTCTGTTCTCAGAAATGTCTGAGCTCTGACTCTAATAGCCTCAGTAGAGACATGCTCAGGAGGAAGAATCCCCTCTGAGGGGCTGACAGCAATGGTCCTTCTTCCCCAAGCTAGATCTCGACCCATCTTCCCTTCTGGCACTCTGGTGAGGCCTGACCTCCCCATAACCCTGGTACGAGGCTGTGATAAGTGGGAGGAAGCTCTCTTGGCAGAAGCAGTACACAATTGAAGAGATAGCCCGTGTTCTCAGAAGGGGCTGCAGTCCCAGTGCCCCCAGGGAAGACCCCTCTAGGGCCACAACCCTGGCCTCTAACTTGTCTAGATCTTGTCTCTTTTGGTTTGTGGTATTGGGGATCAAGCCCTGGGTCTTGCCCATGCCACACATGTGTTCTACCACTCAGCCATCTCATTTCTCCAACCCTTGGCTCTTCAATATAGCAGAACTGGTTTTAAATGCTGCCTAAAGACTGTGGCCCTTGAGGATCCTCTCCAAACTTTTCGTTAAAGCCTTAAGGTCATTTCCATTCTTGTCAAATGGCTTGGATAAAATATTCAGCCACAGCCTCCTTTCCATTTGACTCTTAACTTGATAAGACATAATTTGCAATTGATTATTGCTCAGACATTCCTGGCACTGCATGGTGACCTGGTCATACATCTCACTCACTCTCTGCCAATTCATAACGGGGAAGGGTGGGGGTCTTTGACCTTTGACCTTTCTAAGGGGCAACTGTGAGGTCATTTGGGCTGTTAGGAATTACAGTACCCTAGCCTGCAGCTGACAGAGATACACATAGATGCACAAAGTCCTGAACTGAGGTTTTTTTTTTTCCCTACCCTTGGTGAGACACAGGTATATTTCAGAGTTGGAAAATGTCTTGAATGAATGAGCTTCGTATATATACGTTTTTAATGTGATTTTCCTGTATTTATTTGGGTGATCACAATTTATGCCAAGTGAAAAGGTTACGCGTCCTGGAAACTGAATTACCCCATTTATTTGTAGACATGATACAGTGCAGAACAGCAGAGGGCTCATCCTCTTCGCTCTGCCCCTGACCTCACCCCTGAGCCTGGAGGTAGGCATCTCAGTGCCAATCACCTCCTCCTCTGGGCCAGAGGGCCCACCGCCTTCACAGGCACGTTCTGAAAACAGGTAAGTATTTGGGACAGCCTGGCTGTCCGTTTGCCACTAGCCACCTCAATAGGTATTTTATTATTTTTGATGTTGTTGGAGACCAGGTTGGCCCCCAGCTCACAGTCGCCCTGAGTCCTGGATTGCAGGCTTGCATGGCCACCTATTTTCATAAGCACTGACGGAGTAACATTCAGTCTCCCGTCCACTTGTAGAAACCGTTCTCTCAGGCCTGGGCTTCTGTCTCTTCCTTCTGAGGGCTGGTCAGAGACACCACCCCTTGGCCATCATCTCATCACCATACTTCAGTCTGAAGACTTACTTTCAATGCAGTTCTCTCCTTACAACTGCTATACATTCTCGATGGGCCCATTGTATAAAAGAGAAAGCCAGGAAACCCAGAGAAAGACGGCACGGCTTGCTGCTGGTGGAGCCTGCTGAGTGTGGCAGAGCCTGTGCCCATCACTCTCCCTGCCTCTGATGGGCCCATTTTCCAGGGCATCTGGTGGACACTGAAGAGCATTCCAGCTCTGAGAAAAGACTCTGCTGGAGGAGAAGCATTAGGAGATGCTTGGCTGAGGGAGACTGAGGATGGGACTTCCCTATCCCCCCCAAGTTGTATTCTGTCCCATGTTTGTGACCATGAATAAGGGCTGTGCCAAGGCTCCATTCGTACTGACTGTTCCTAGGCCGGGCCTTTTAGGCTTGCCTCGCCATCACTTCTGTATTACCCGGGAGTAATTGGATATTGGCAACCAATTATGGAATTTTTCACGTCAGCTTCATCAGTGCCTCTTAGACAACTGAGCTGGAGTCTCTCTTAGATGAAGAGGGAAATTATAAAAATTTGCATTAATGTCCTGTGAGACATGGAAATCCCTGGACCTAGCAGGATGCGGGAAAGGAGAAAGACAGCAGTTTGGCCCTTGGTTCCAGGGGCGCCAGCCTCCCTGATGCCTGATTACATACTGACCCCCCTGTGTCCTTCTCTGCCCCTTTTATTTGTCCTTCCCTTGTTTCTATTAAAATGAAGGTGACACTGACTCTGGGGACTGGAGGAGGCTTTCTGCAGTGACACATGAACACTGGGTCTCTCAGCACAATGACTATGGTTCCTAGAAAGATCTGACTGGCTGAGGGGGAAGGAAGGGGTGGGGACTAAGGATACAGCTGGAGCTGACTTTACCATTCTGTTCTCGAGTCTACCTTGGGGATCACTACATGCATTAGTTACTTCCCTCTTCAATGGGACAAAATAACTGGAGGAGGGGATTATTTCCGCTCATGGTTCTAGGGGGACAGTCCATTATGATGGGAAGTGTGGCAACTGGGATGGCTCCTTGGACAGTGGGAGCTCACAGCCTGGCTTGCTCACACTTTGAAGGACCAGGAAACTGTAAATGGGACCAGAAGTGGGACCTGGCACTAACCCCCCTAAACCTTGTGGCCTATTTTAGAGCTAGGTCATACGACAACCCAACCTCCCAACGTAGCATGGCAGACTGGGGACCAGGTGTTCAAACACAGGGGCCTTCGCATTCAGACTGTAACACTGCATATAGTTCCTCATGTCTGTGACTTATTGTTCAAGGCAGGCTGTCAGCCTAGCAATTAAAGCATGGCGCTATTGGAGAGACATTTCTACTTGTTCCTCTCAGTAACACAGTCCCAGGACCTGCTCTTCACAGTCACTGAGAGGATGCCCCATGAGTGGAGTGAGATTGACCCCAGATGCCCACTGTGGTAACCTGTTCCTGCGTAACTGATCATTTCCAGATTGGTACCCTCTCCTACTGCAGTTCCTTACTCTTCAACCAGAGTCTTCCTGGGATTGCCCCTGCTTCATCTCTACCATCTGCTCCAATGTGTGTCTCCGAGGGTTTAGTTTAGAGAGACCTACAGTAAGGTAGCCACAAAAGTCAGGGGTGTGATATCCAAATATGAGGTGGAAGCAGATGGACTGTGATGGACTCCATCTTCCAGGGTTTCCAGCCTTGCATTACAGAGCAACTTCAGTTCTGAAGGGCAGGAGCTCTGTCAGCCGCTCTCCTGCCGTCAGGCCCACGAGTTCTGCCCTCCTGGAGGCCCCTGCCCATGCCCACATGTGCCGGGTGGTGGGCAATCTGATTGATCTGGTGTGTCTGGGCTGAGGAGGGGAGTTGAGTACTTCTCCCTGGGAGGGATTTTCAGCTCATTTCACAGATGAAATCAATCAGATCTAAACCGCATTCACAGTGGCCATGAGAAGCAAACCTGAACAGCAGGGGTCAAATGGGAGACTTCCTTGCTCCCTGTCCGTCTGGCTCTACTTTGGCAGTGGGGGCCACTGGTCCTGGGGCTGGGAGGAAGTATGGTTACTTTCAAATAGGTGTTATTGCAGAGGCCGGTCCATTGCCAGAGCAATCGGTACAGCACTGGGCAGTCAGACTGGGCAGATAGCTCTACCAGCACGGTTGGAAGAGGCGGACCTTAAATCATGCCTATATACATTTCCTTTGTCCTTTGGACGCCACTGGCTAAGCAAGAGGACAGGGTGAGGGCACAAGAATGCCAATTAACAATGTGCAGGTTCCCTTTGCTTTCCTGGGTGACACAGAGTCTGGTAAGAATCCATAACAGGCCGGGTGGTGGTGGCTCATGCCTTTAATCCCAGCACTCGGGAGGCAGAGACAGGCAGATCTCTGTGAGTTCGAGGTCAGCCTGGGCTACCAAGTGAGTTCCAGGAAAGGCGCAAAGCTACACAGAGAAACCCTGTCTCAAAAAACCAAAAAAAAAAAAAAAAAAAAAGGAATCCATAACAGGAAATGGCATGGCTGAACGGCCTTTTCTGGAAACAGCTTTGATGAATAGGTTAAAGCCTTTGGCATTCGAGTTGTAAGGTATCGCAGTTTGCTTTCTAATGCTGTAATAAACATCATGGTGGAAAAAAACCCACCATGGTGAAAAGCAGCCTGGGGAGGAAAGGGCTTATTTATCTTATACATCCCTCATCTCAGTCCATCATTGAGGAAAGTCAAGGGGGAAACCTGGAGGCAGGAAGTGAAGTGGGGGTCAGGTAGGAATTGTGCTTACTGGCTTGCTTCCCACAGCTTGCTCAATCTTCCTTCTTGTACAACGCAGGACCACCTGCTGAGGGGATGGCACCACCCATAGTGGGTCGGCTTAGGGTCTTCTTCTCCTAAGATGATTCTAGCCTGTGTCAAGTTGACAAAAATGTATTCAGCACAGAGAGGATTTCTGTCCATCTTCGAGCTGTCCTCAGTGAGGAGAAACTGGGACATTAATCCATCTCCAGGATGCTGGGCCTCAGCTTCACATGCCAGGAATAACAGACATGAAGGCCGTGTGTTGACAGTTGCCTCTGCAGATCCCTACCTCCTGTCTCAGCCTTATCACCCTAGAGCACATACCCCTTTCCCCACAGCTTTGTAACTCTGGAGCTCAGACGGAGAAGCTGATGTGAGGAACAGGCATCCCGGATCCCTGCTAACTTGAAGATGATCATCTCCTTAGTATCATTGACTTTTGAAAGCTGTGGGCTGGCAGGGAGGAAACCACTGCTTCCTTACAAATGGCTGCTCTTTGCAGTGTCTTTACAGTTCCAGGTAGGCTAAGAGGAAAGGCTTCTTCTACAAAGAAACAACAGTGTTCTGTAAATTAAACTCTGAGGTCCCAGAGTTCGTGATCTTGAGACATCCTCAAAGCACAACTGGACCAGCTTAAGTGGTGGTCACATGACCTAAGTCCAGCCAATCAAAATGTGCAAATCTGTGTGGGAGAAGGAAAGAAGTTGCTTTTCCAGTTGCTGAGAAGATTGGATATAAGCCTGGAGCTTCTGGCATCTGTCTTAGCACCATGAAGGAAAGGCTCACCTGAGAATAAAGCCTCCACAAAACAGGGAGAGGTGGGGAAAGGAAAGGCTGACTGACATTCCTTAAAATCAGGATTCCAACAGGGCCTCAGGCCAGATCTAAGCATGGACCATAATGTGTTTTTTGTTGTTGTTGTTTTGTTTCTTATTGAACTTTATTATTAAAAAAAACTTGTAAATAAATAAAAACATCATATAACAAAATTAACCTTACTCCAAATCTATGCAATTCAATGAAATGCTACTTTTAAATATTCTTGTGTTTGTTACTGGTTTGGGGACAGACACTGAAAGCTCAAAAGTCGCCCAACACATTGCAGCTGTGCCTTCAGGAAAATGCATTGCACTCTGTGCAGTCCAACCAAAACTTCTTTTCTTCCTTCCAATCTTCATCCTAAGATATAAGGAAACAGATTGGATCTAGAGTTTAAGGGCCTTAGAGAGGAGCAGAAAACACATCCTAGGAGTCATTTCCCAGCTAAGGTTCCAAAGCTATTGTCAAAGGAGTGCATGCAAATATACACATTAATTAATTCATGCTAATTAGACATTAGACTGTGTAGGAACAATATGGTGTAGGAACACAGAGATGAGAGATCGGTTCTGATTGAAGATACCTGGGAAGGGTTCAGAAGAGGAGTGGGTATTCAATGTTGGTTTTATGGAATGGGTAGGACTTGAGAATGAAGAAATCAGTGAATTAACACAGTGTTACACACATTTATATCATCTATAATGTGCTTGAGTTCCATGTATGACACTGAGGGGACCATAGACATAGGGACCATGTCTTCTCCAGACTTCTAATTCCAATTTAGTTGGGAAGATACTGTATGCTGATCACTTATAATGGGAGTGTCACCGAGGGAAGTGTCTCACATTTGGGTGCTTTGGTTTGAATGAGAATATCCCACACAGGCTCTGACTATTGGGCAGAGTTGTGGGGCTGTTTGGGGAGGCTGAGAAATGGCCATGCTTAGGAGGAGTGCATCACTTGAGGGGATTTAAGGTTCCAAAGTCTAGGACTGTTCCCAGTTAACTCTCTTTGCTTCCTGCTTACACTTCAAGATGTGAACAGGCAGCTTCCTGCTCTAGGTAACATGCCTCCACTCAGCCAGCATGAACTCTAATCCCTTGGAGCAATAAGCCCAAATAAACACGGCTTTCTATAAACTACTTTGATTATGAAGTTTTATTAAACCAAAGTGACTAATACAAGTGCTGAAGGAAACATGGAGATTCAAGAGGAGAGTCAGAGAAGAAGGTCCTTCTAAGAATAGAGAACAGGCTTAGGCAATCTTTAGAATTGGAGAAATGAAGGGCATAGATGAATACCTTCAACCAAGAGATAGTTCAGTGAAGAGGGAAGTTCTGGGTTATATCCTGGAGACACTTGGATATTGAATTAAAGATCTGTGTGGTTATATGACAGGTGATGGAAATCCACTGGAGGTGGTGACCAAGATCATGCTTTGGGAAGATTAATCTCACCAGAGGAAGAGTTACTAAGAGGAAGGAAGTGGTTTTGCCGGCCGTTCCAGGACTAGGGAGCTGCCACAATGCCAGTCTTGCTCTTGACTGGTGGCAGCTAGCTCTCTCACACAGTAGATAGGGAATGTGCTTTCCAGTATTTCTGGCCCCATATTCTATAAAAGAAATGTGGTAGTTTGAATGTAATTGGCCCCCATAAGCTCATAGGGAGTGGCACTATTAGGAGGTGTGGCTTTGTAGGAGTGGGTATGGCCTTGTTGAAGGAAGTGTGTCAGTGTGGAGGCAGGCTTTGAGGTCTCATATATGCTCAGGCTACTTCCAGTGTTTCAGACTACCTCATGTTGCCTGTGGGTCAAGATGTAGGACTCTTAGCTCCTTCTCTAGCACCATGTCTGCCTGTACACCACCATGCCATACCCTGATCAAAATGGACTATACCTCTGAAAATGTAAGCCACTCAAATTAAATGTTTTTCTTTTATAAGAGATGCCATGGCCATGGTGTCTCTTCACAGCAATAGAAATTCAAACCAAGACAAGAGAAAGGATTATTTCTTTCTATTTGAGATCATTCTGGAGAAGAGCACTGTCTGGTCTAACTTTGGTCTTGTGTCTATCTTATGAACAATCAGTATCAGGATGGATCATTGTCCTAACTACCTACCCTCAGCAAGGCCCAGCTAGTGGAGACGGAAGCAGTTTATTACTACAAAAAGGCATCCCTCTCCCTGAAGTAGCACATATTCTGCACTCTGCTAGGAGAGAGATTTTTATGTATCTGAATCTCCTCTGGCTTGAGTGTTTCATAGCCCTGGGCAGGGCCTGGAGGGACCAATCAGGTCCTGAAGAAGGCTGTTAAGAGGAATAAAGAGAGACAGAGAGGTGTGGGAGAGGCTGCAATAGTGACCAAGAAAATGAGGTGACCAAGAAGAGCTTTGGACTCTCTCTCACACAGCATCCAGGCTATACCAAAGCCCATGTCACAGCTGAAGGTGGGCACCTGAGTTCTACAGCAGACCCTCCTTGGGTGCCTTGTTCAAAACCTGAGTGTACTATTAATTCTGTCTTTTGCTCACAAGCATTCAGAACATCACTGACAGTTTGAGGATGGACTGACATACTCTCGTCCCTCTCTGTTTAGTAATTTATAATATGATATAGATGTTATATATTTAATTTACAATGTGCATGGTGAGGGTGGGGCGGGGAATTGAGATTTAACAGGCCAGTGTCCATCTTACCTCCCATGAGGCAAGGAGCTGTGGAGAAATAACACTATTTAAAAAGTGGGAAATGTTTACTCACTTGGCTCTTCAGGCTAAATATCTTGCCACACACCAGCTGGAATTATTCCCTCACTGTGAGGTAATAGCAATTAGACCCCACCCCCAGCTCTGGTCCCGTAGCTGGGCTGACAGACACATCAGATTAATACATCACCAGGTATGGAAGCGCAGTTAGAATTTGACTGAGGTACTTCTAGCCTGAGAAAGGGAACGATTTATCAATGCAAACTTAATAACATCTATTTGAATCTAACTAAAAATCAATATTTCATTACCAAATTGTTAGTGAGAATGAAGAAAAATTGCGGAAGTCGGGCAGTTTGGTGCTGGGGAAGCGTCAGGAGTTCAATGTGAAGACGGGATGATTCATGAGGCCATACCAGAGTAAGGGTGAGGGAGGACGAGTGGAAGAAACTCGGAGGGGCCCCCTCGCTCATGACCTTGGCTGTGAGGAGGGGGGGAACACAAGAAGATGAGAGTGACTGTCAGTTCCCTTCAGGGATGGTGCCCTCCATAAATCACAGGAAGCCAGCCCTGGGAGAGGAGAGGAAAAGGGCTGGGATGGAGGAGGAGATGAAGACTGGACATCAGGGGGAGGAAGCAACTTTAACTCTTTGCATTCTGGTTACTTAGTGCATTTTGACTTTGGTCCACATGAACCACCACCAGAGTGGACTAGATCCAGGCTTGCAGGGATTCCTGGTGGACAGTTCTTGCCAAATCCAGAATCAAGTAGAGAGGGTGCGAAAGGTTGTCACTCCCCCCATATAGCTAAGCTCACACCTCTACACCCATCAGAAAACCAGTAATGTGTCTTTAGTGACTCAATACATCAGCTGTTTGGGAAGTCTGCTGCGGGAGAGGCTGGGACAAAGATTTCCCGTCCATGATCTGAAGACTCTTGCATTCAAATTGCTGGAGTCAAGTCTCTATCTGAATAAAATCCTTGAATGTGTCCCCAAATCTGTGTTATAAATGAAACCTAAGGGTTTGTCTTTGCTTTGATTGTGGGTCCCATTCTTCCTGTGTTTGGTTTCATGGGCCTAGCCATACTTTGTTGTAGCAAGAATATGCAATTGTCCTTTAGTAAGGAATAAAGGTGAATCACATGAAATTTTCTGTGGGCTTCCCTCTGTGGGCACCCCATGAGATAACTTCTGGCCTCTGCTTCTGGATTCACCAAAGAACAATGCATGACTACCCCACAGCTCTTTGGGTAGAGACTGCATTTGGGGAATTAAGAAAGCAAATGTGTTTGCCCTTAAACACTTAAATAGAAGCCATGATTTTAGTGCCACTTTTTTAAAATGTTAGGATTAGCCTCTTGGCTGTCCTCTCGCTCCCATTTTCAAGGTTGTTGTAGGGTTCTGGGCTGTTGGTTCTTCTGTTGCAAAGTTCTGGCTTCATCTGAAGCTCTCTGAGGTTACTGTCCCGAGTCAGCACACCTTTGGTATGTCAGCTGGCAGCCTGTGTACCATGAGTTCACATTGTTGAAAGTCTACACTCAGCTTGCTCACAAGTCATAGGGAACCAGGTGACAGGTTGTTTTTGAAAGCCTTTAGGTTTTGGTAATATTTTTTCCCAAATATGTACTTTAGCAATGAGGAAGGGGGAAAAGAAACAGAGAGTTAAATCCCTGTAGGCACTACAGTGCCAACTTGGGTCTATCTTGGCAAATGAGTGGTCTGCCCACTTCTGAAGTACAAACCTTCAGTTTAAAGTGTGTGTGTCCAGGGACATTTGGCAGAAACAAACTTCAATGACCTTTTCCCCAAGACCAACCATTGGGAAACTCCCCATGTTTATGACTAGTGTCTTGGGGTTGTCTACACTTGCCATCATGACAGAGTCCAAGCTTGTGAGTGGGTGTCATGTCCACTTGCAAGAGGAGCAGAATGTTGTCACTGTGAGTCTTGAGGCCAAACTTCAGGGATCTGATACATCTTTCAAGATGGTAGCCATTGCCTGCCTGGGCATGCAGTTAGGCCCTGTGGGAAACCACTTCTGTTCTCCTCAAGGAGCATAGATGTGGGGAGATCACAGCGAAAGTGAATGATTACTCCTGTTGCTGAGGAATGGCCCTCAACTGCAGAGGGCTGCCCCAGTGAAGATTAGCTGCAGACCTCCTGTCTGCAATGGTATCCTAGCTTGCTGGCCGAATGCTAATTGTTTCACAGTGGACAAAAGCAAGTGATGCACTAGATATCAGTCACACACTTTAGCTTCCATCGTGTGTACAATGGGCCACATTAACAGGCAGGAGCTCTAAACAGAGCACAGTGGCAGGTCACACCATACACCCATGACTCTGACTGCAACCCATCCGTGCTGGGCTGGGTGTTGAGGGAAGTGAGCTTTGGGGGAACTTGACCTTGCTCAAGCTTATCAGCACCTGTTTGTCAGTGACAGTCTTTGTCACTCATCACTCACCAAGGGCCATTTGGGGTTAAGTGCTTTCCATTAGAAATTTTCATGGTTCCTGAATTTTTCCAAAACTTCAGAAAAAAATTCTCTCTCTCTTCTCTCTCTCTCTCTCTGTGTATGTGTGTGTGTGTGTATGTGTGTGTGTGTGTGTGTGTGTGTGTGTGTGTGTGTGTGTGTGTGTGTTTGTGTAAATGCTGGTGAAGTCCCAGAATGCTCTAGATAAGTACATAGAGTGCCTGGGAATGTTTAGTGAATGGGGTACAGCTGAGGAAGAACACTTGAACTTGGGACTCTCTCAGTGTTGACACAAGAATTCCAGGTCGAAGAAGACAGTTTTCCTGTAGCTGCTTGATGCCCTGTGAGGTTATCAGAAACCAATCAAATAGTACATGCAAAGGAGAGTTCTTACCTGGTTCCTGGCTCAAAGTAAGTGACTGACATGCAATGGTCATAATCTTTTCTTTATTTCTGTCACAGCCACACTTACAAATCCATACTTCTTGTATAATAATTACTTCAATGCAATTCCAAAGTTTGGTTCAGCTCTATAAATATATGTGAGTGTGTGTGTGTGTGTGTGTGTGTGTGTGTGTGTGTGTGTGTGTATGCCTCATGCAACCAAAAGTCCATGCTTCAATTCCTCACTTTGTGGTCTGCAGTATTTTCTTCTGGATAGCTCTCCTGTTTAAGAAAGTGTGTTCAGTTTCTCATTATTATAACAAGTACTTGAGATAAATCATCTTACAAAAGGACAAGGTTTACTTGAGCTCACAGTGTTGGAGGTTCCAGCTGTGATACATTGGTCCCACTGATTTTAGACCATTGTAAGGCAACACATCATGGTGGTGACACATAATTTCTTACCTAGTTGTGGGGAGTAAATAAGGAGAGGAAGGATGAACTAGAGTCTCACAGTCACATTTGAGGTCATGTTCCCAATGACATGAACACCTCCCACTAGACCCCACCTCTTAAATGTCCCACCACCTTCCAAAAGTGCACATGGGAGAACCAAGTTGTCAACACAGGGGCCTTCAGGGGACACTCTAGATTAAGATTAAAACAGGAGGGTCCCACAACAGAACAGAACAGTCTGCAGCTTTGTGAGAGAAGACAGTGTCTCTCACCATAACATGGCACAAGGGTCTCCCTGGTATGTGATTCCGTGAAATAAAGCAAGAGATAAAGAAACATAGATGTCTTGATTACTGTTCTATTGCTGTGAGGAAGCACCATGACCAAGCAGCTTATGGAAGAAAGCATTTAACTGGGAGATTCTTACAATATCAGAGGGTCAGTCCATTATCATCATAGCGGGAAGTGTGGAGGCAGGCAGACATTGCAGAGTGTGGGAGGCAATGATTAGGCCTGGTGTGGGCTTTTGAAACCTCAAAATCCATCCCCAGTGACTCATCTTTAACAAGGCCACACCTCCTAATCTTTCCCAAAACAGTTCCACCAACTAGGGACCAAGCATTCAAATATATGAGCTTATGGGGGCCATTCTCATCCAAATCACCACAGCATGCCATTATTAAAGAAAATGTGAGGCCGGATGTGGTGGCATAAGCCTTCAATCCCAGCACTGGGGAGACAGAGGCAGGTGGATCTCTATGAGTTTGATGCACCCCTGGTCTACATGGTGAGTTCCAGGCCAGCCAAGGTTACATAGTGAGAACCTGTCAAAACAAAACATAAATAAGTAAAAAACACTGGACAGTAATATATAGCGAAATTATAAGACTTAAGTATGATTATAAGGAGAAGAAAGAAAAACAGTGGAAGAGGCAGATAAAAGAAAGACCCATGTGCCTCAATGTACCTTTGAAGACTTGGTTTTAGAATGAGACAAATAGTTTAGACAACTGTTGAATGTTATTAATTCAAAATTTAAAAAAAGAAACTGATCCGAGGTTAAAATCCAAAGATGAAACTAAATGTGGGCTGAGCTGGTTGTGCCATCCACAGAGAGAATTCACTCTTGGTGAATTTAAAGCAGATTTTCAAGTGGATTACAATATAAAGGTGTCAACTACCTGGAGATGTGCTGTGTGGTACCATGTTGTCATTCAGAAATTTTCTTACATTCATATCAAGTAGGAAGAAGCCATGAAACAATGATTTTAATGTCATTAGAAGATTTCCAGCATGAGAAAAAAGAGGCAAATCAAAATTCAATCTTAGCTTGAATTGAAAATGCCAATTTGAATTTGTGACATGTTTTCTCTTGAGATTTAGAGATTTTATTTTATTTTTTTAAATGTGTATATTATAAGGGATTGCCTGGAGACAATAGCCAGCCCTATAGTGCTGAGAATCCCTACTGTAGGCTCTAAACAACATTTCCCACCACAGGGAAGCTTGGCTTACTGGAAACATGATGCAGGCCAGATACATGGCAAGGACTGTACAATATCTTGTCATATTAGGAAGTTCTCAGAGATGACTGGCATGTTGGTAATAGACTTGTAAGAACCAACTCAAGGTGAAGGCATGGTTCAACTGTAGAACACCTGCCTAGAATCCCTCAGTGAGGGCAGGACTTGAGGTGTGACTCAGTGGTAGAGCCCCTGCTTAGAATACCCCAGTGAGGGGCTGGGGGTGTGGCTCAGTGGTAGAGCACCTGCCTAGAATCCCTCAGTAAGGAGCTGAGGTGTGGTTCAGTGGTAAAGCCCCTGTCTAAAATCCCTCAGTGAGGGGCTTGGGATGTGGCTCAGTGGTAGATGATCACCTGCCTAGAAACCTCCAGTGCGGGGCTGTGGGGTGTGGCTCAGTGGTAGAGCACTTGAAGACCTAAAAGCCCTCCCTCTAGTTATCTGTGATGGTTTCTTTTTCAAGCCAATGGATGTGTTTAATAAGCATGCTGGTGTCCCAGCTTGAAGCTGACTGAGAAAGATAAGATGCACACACAAAAGGAATGGGCTTAGGGATAAAGGCTTTGCCCCAATGAGAAGGGATCAGCCATGAAACCTCTGCTACTCTTCCCTTTCAGAAGTGGGGGCTCTTTAAGATGAAGTATCTAACCCATCTCAGTTTTCCCTTCCTGGACCCCTACAAAGACTGTCCCTACAGCAGAGAAGAAAGACAACAGTGAAAACCTCAGGCTCAAGTAGGGTCTTCTGTCCCTTCCCTCGGGACAGTAGTGGTTAACCTGTCCCACAACCAAGTTTACATATGATGTAGCCTTTGTCTTGAGGCTGTTAATAAACTGTAAGCCTATTACAGGCACAGTGGGGATGAAATTAACTCTTCACCCATGTTTGGCAAGAGTAAATATTTTCTTTTCTTTAATTTCCATTTCCTTATTTATTTTGGAATGCCAAGAAACTGAGTCAGTAAGTAAGGACCTACATGCCATGTAACAATATGAGCCTTACTGCTCAGACTTCTTAGACTACACAGAATTTGTCTGACCTGATCTTGTCTTCTAGGGATCCATGCAAGTCCAGGCAAGAGAGGATAGCTGAGGAGCAGGAAAGAGGGGGTATGGAATTGGAATGTGGAGGAGACCCTGCTTCCAGCTTGGCTGGAGAGCTGTTTTGCAGAGTGACCTGACCCACGAGTATCTGCCTCCTTAAAGTCTGGGCCCTCCTGAGTATCCCACAGTCACAGAATGCACTGGAGTTTTGAGGAAATTGTTTCTTCTTCATGTGTAAGCGTGTGTGTGTGTGTGTGTGTGTGTGTGTGTGTGTGTGTGTGTGTGTGTGTGTGTTTGTGTGTGTGTGTCTGTAAGCCAAGGTTAATGTTGGGAATCTTCCTCCATCAATCTCCTACTTTATTCTTTGAGTCAGGGTCTCTCGGGCAAACCCAGAGCCCACCATTGAAGTTCATTCTGATAGCCAGCCTGCTCCTGTCTGCCTTCTGATATTAGGATTACAGGAGGGTGGTCACGCTTACCTGGCATTTACATTGCATTACATCAGGGGATCCAAATGAACTAAGATTCTGGTCCTCTCACTTGTGTGGCAAGGAGTTTAACTGCTGGGTTATCTCCATTGCTTAGAGTCTCTCTATGTCTCTGTGTCTTGCTCCTTTTCCCTCCTTTTTAAAGAATATTTTTTTTAATTTTACTGAGAATTTCATAAACACATATAATGTGTTTTTATCAATGCATCCTCAATACTCTCCCTTCATTTTTCCCCTCTACCCCCACTTTTCCTCCCAACTTCACGTGCTCATCATTTATTTTTATTTTATGTGTCTGAGTATTTTGCCTGCATCACACCCATGTACCATGTCCATACAAGGACCATTAAGGCCAAAAGGGATCTGATACCCTAGAACTGTGAGCTAACATGTGGATACTGGGCAACAAACCTGAGTCCTCTGCAAGAGCCACAAGTATTCTTATTCACTGAGCCATCCCTCCAGCCACTGTTCTTTCTTAAAAACAAAACAGACCCCGCTGGGGCCTCTTAGAGTGGCTTATGCTAGGTGTAGGCCCATCTGCCAGAATGTGTGTGGGCAGCCTTTCAGGGGCTAAATTCGTAAGGAAAACTGACTCTCTCCTTCAGCTGGGGGTAGAACTTCATGAGTCCCTCCTCACTCCATGCTGGGATTTGGGCTGACTTGCTCTTATGTATGTCTTGTGCATTCAGTCACAGCTGCTGTACATGCAACTGCCCTGTTATATCCAGCAAATATTGTTTGCTTCAGATGTCCACTGTCTGTAGCTCTAGTCGTCTTTCAATCTTCCTGTTCCTTCTTCCACAATGATCTCAGAGTCTTGGTAGAAGGGGTGTAATACAGAATTTAAAAATTGTTATTTATTTATTGGTGATGGGAATACAACTCAGTTTCTTTTGCATGTAACTGGGCAGGTAAAATCTGAGCTTTCTCTCCACCATGGTGTGGAAGCAACAGAAAATCCTCCTCAGCACCTGTTCTCAGAGTTTTCAGCCTCCAGAACAATAAGCCAAAATATTTCTTTAATGCATTTTTCAGGCCCAGGAGTTCTGCTATCGTAAAAGAAAAGGATACAGTAAGCTGTCTCTACCCTGAGCCATTTCTGGACATGGGATACATCCCAAAGACAAAGGGGGCAACAGAGCCCCTTTTATAGTGGGAGTCTCAGCTCCAGACCGAAGCCATCACGCAGACATACAGGCTCCACACTCAGCTACAGTGAGCAAGGACACGGTGGACCTCTGCAAACCCCATCTATTACAAGAGAGGGACTTACTGATGTCATGGGATGCTTTGCATGGGTGTTCTTATTAATTTTAGCTCAAAAATTATCTTTGGAGTAAGAGGTGAGGCTGGGGGTACAGGTCAGAAGTGGAGAGTTTAGCTAGCATGCCGGAGTCTCCGGGTTCCATGCCTGTACTGCCTGAGAGGGGAGGGTGGTTTAGATCTCTGCATCTACTGTATGAAGGGTTCTTGCCCCACAGGGACACTTCATTCGAATTAAGGTCTTTGTAGCTCTTTGTCTTAGTGTTTGGCTGTAGGTTCATGCTGCCGTACTTCAGGTAAGTGCCCAGGAGAGGTTCATAGTCTACTATAACTAAGAAGACAGATCCACACCTAATAGATTCCTAGGTGTCTGGTATCCACAGTTCCACATTGTGAAGAATCTGGTGAGATCATATTAGGTTTGTGGGCGTGGTGATGTGGTGACTTTTCGAGCAGCAGCACATCCCGCACTACATTCTGTAAGATCTGTTTGTTCCCAGCCACTGGCTTAGCCAAGGACATCATTCTGTGGCTTGTGAAGTATATGGTGGCTATGGTCTCCATTTCCTCTGGCTGTGGGTTGTGGTTAAAACATTTGTCACATTCGTCAGTGATCAATAAAGAGCTGTGTGTATGTGTTTGCTGGTTGGTTCTCAAGGACTCGCTTTGTCTTTAAACCTCACCTGGGTTTAGAGGAATCTCCACTGGGAAAAGGGGGAAAAAGCCCTTGTAATAGATGGGGTTTGCAGAGGTCCACCGTGTCCTTGCTCACTGTAGCTGAGTGTGGAGCCTGTGTGTCTGCGTGATGGCTTCGGTCTGGAGCCGAGACTCCCACTATAAAAGGGGCTCTGTTGCCCCCTCTGTCTTTGGGATATATCCCATGTCCAGAAATGGCTCAGGGTAGAGACAACTTACTGTATCCTTTTCTTTTACGATAGCAGAACTCCTGGGCCTGAAATATGCATTAAAGAAATATTTTGGCTTATTGTTTTGGAGGCTAAAACTTTGAAAACAGGTGCTGAAGAGGGTTTTGTGTTGCTTCCACACCACGGTGGAGGGAAAGCTCAGATTTGTAAAGGTAACACATTAACCTATTCACAAGGGCTCCATCCCCAAAACTTAAATACTTTCCAACACAACAAGCCTGGACAGGAGTTTTGGTGGAGACTAGCCTTGTTTCTTTTTCTTTCTTTTTCTTTTTCTTTTTTTTTTTGAGACAGGGTTTCTCTGTGTGGCTTTGCACCTTTCCTGGAACTCGCTTTGTAGACCAGGCTGGCCTCGAACTCACAGAGATCTGCCTGCCTCTGCCTCCTGAGTGCTGGGACTAAAGGCTTGTACCACCACCGCCTGGCTAGCCTTGTTTCTAACTGTAATGACAGGTAAGGTGGCCATCAGAGCAACAGAGGACCCTATTTCTCCTGGGGGCACAGGCTCACCTTTGAAGATGCAAGAAACTGAACTGGATGTCCACACACAAAGCTGGGAGCTGTGGATCGGGCTAGAGAAGCGGGCAGACCAGAAGTTAGAGGCCAGCTCTCTTCTTGGAACCAAGCGACATTTGTTCACTTTGGATCTTGATGTACAGATCTGGGTCCTTTGCACAGGCTAGAGCCTACTGTTGCTCAGTGCTGAAACTGTGGCAGAATCAAAACAGGTCCTCAGGTGGTCTAAAGAGAGTGATCCCTTTCATATACCTTGCAGATTCTCCCTTCCCAACCATTCTTGGTCATCAATGAAGCAACCTTGGCTGTGATACTGTTGAGATGAGGCTTTGTTTTACGTAATGGAAGCATAATTAGGAAAAGACCAGTGAGAAAGAAAATCAGAATTCAGAGAGCCTGGGCTTTCCAGCCTTTATCTTCTCTACTGGGCTTCTGGTTACAATTGGAATTTACCAGGAAATGTGAAAGGAAGGACTCATCTAAGGACTGATGAGTCCAGTCCTATACACCTCCTACTATTAGGCCTTGCCTCAGACAAAGACAGAGATTTTTCAGGAGTCTCCGTATGACACTGTGATTCTTCCTCTTGCTTGCTGGACATAAATTGCAGCAACTCTTGTGGCTTTTGCTTCTTCCTATGATGCTCACTGTCAAAGGTATCACAGGTTTTTGTGGGCCACTTTATCACAGTTGAGAGAGTGCACAACTGTCTTTGTTTTTATAAACAGGCCAAGGAATGAGCCACAGACAGTGGTGCACAGAATGCTCTCTCATGTTGTGTAGAACACGTAGGGCTATTTAGAATACAGTGTGTGTGTGTGTGTGTGTGTGTGTGTGTGTGTGTGTGTGTGTACAGAGTGGACCTATTTTGTGTTCAAAGAAGACCCCAAGATGTGAGTTTTTTAATGAGAGATTTCAGCAATTCATGTCTTTCATTAAAACTATATAGCTAATCAGCTGTGCATATCTGGTACCAAATGTATCCAGAACTTTCTGACTAAAAGCTTCCTCGAGCAGCCGACTTAATTTGCTTTTATAATACAGAACCACGGGAGCCTCTGTGATATCAAGTTTCAGAATTATTTGCAAATTTCAGCCCATGCCTGAATTTTGCCTTCTTAAATCTGTGCAGTTAGGCAACAATATGAAAAAAACCCACTTAATCATGATGAGATTAAAGGATTTTTAAAAGGCGGTTTGCGGTCACATTTACATTCCCCGATAATTTCTTAATTTTCTCTTAAATCACCTTTCATCTTCATAAAATGAACTGTAAAAAAAAATCCTTCTGAATTCCATAATGTGCCAAGAAAAATGGGGGAGAAATTAAGGAGGCCCCTACCTTTTAATCATTTCGTTCATAAAGTACTTTAACTGCCCGCCAGGAAAAAGATGGGGGCTCTGGTGTCTGAGGTATTCTGTGCCATAAAGTCCCATAATAGAAACAGATGGTAGAACTGCCTTGGAAGTGAAAAAAAAAAAAGGAGTGTACACGCCGCTCACCCTAACATATGAAGAGATTCAGGGCTGACACATGAAGGAATGTGCTTGGCACGGGGCCAGAGGAACACTCTCAGCCGCCAGTGCTCAAGCTGGGGACTGGGAGACCCACAATTTCAGGATCTGGAATGCCCAGGCTCCGGGATTTAGAACTCACTGGGAGCTTTCTGTGAGGCTCTTGTCCTATGGTGGACAGTGTTTTCTGGGTGATTGTGGGGGCTCCAGCAAAGAGCCCATTCTGCTTTTAGAAATAGTTCCCGAAACAATAGCGAAGGAGTGCCAGCTCGGCTGGAGGTCCTTGTAAGTGTGGATTGGCTTTTTACTTGGACCTGCTACCAGCGCTGCTGAACAAAGGGGAACATCTCCCACTCTGAGGTATCCCTGTGAAATGATGCTGGACAGGGGGGCAGGATACCAGACTCAAGCTCAATCTGTCACCCTGGTTGGCTGGATGACTTAATGCTTTTCAAGGAATCTCTCTTGGATACTGGGTTTTCCCAAGGAAATCTGGTATGATTTCCACACAACACCCCAATGGCACTGATGCACACATCATCTTGCCTTTGTATTTTAAAGTATGGAATTTATTTTATTCTTTAGTTCTAATCTAGTCTTCTGAATGGTGATAAGATATCACCAAATAAATGTAAGCCTTAACTAAGTGGTCACAGCAAACATGTCAAGTGTGTACTGGAAAGTTTGACCGAGTCTGCAGACTCAAGTTCAAGGAAGGGCCCAGAAAGCAACAGATTACGAAGATGAGTAAGAATTCATCAGGCAAAGAACTGGAGTGTGGTTTGGTAAAGAAGTTTCCAGAAAACATGAATCATTGACATGCAAAAGGATAGTGATTGACACTTCAGGAACTTCATACAAAGAGAAATCAACACAGGCAAAGGCCCCACCCGTGTTCATGTGTATTGGAAGTATGAGGGGTGTGTGGTGTTTCAGAAAATTGAATAAAGGAAGCGCAATTTGGAAAATGCAGATACAGGGGAGTCAGATAGCAGATAAGGGGAGAAGGAAGAGTCACACCATCCAACCCCATAGAGACTACATCTGATGGCTCTCATATGGATTCTAAGAAAAGTGCAATAGTGATGTGGTCATTGCCTGGTCAGGAACAGATTCTATTACAAACAGATCCAAAAATATAATGACAGACACATGGAAATTTGTCATATATAGAGACATGTTCATGTCTGGGAGGCTCACTTTGATGTACTTATCTGAAGGCCCAGGCTCCATCCACCTTCTTGCTCCATTATCCATTGTCATCATCTTATTACCTCTGTGTCTTCTGGTGGAAAGGGATAGGACAAAGAGAAGGCCTACTCAGTCTGCAAAGCTGTGTCCCCAAGGAGACACGTTTCAGGTATGCAAATAATAGTTTGGAGTGGTTACCTGTAGCACGAGGAGAAGGATGGCAGCAGCAGCGAGGGGGTAAGAAAGGGTTTTTGTCTCTGCTCTTAGCTACTGCTCTGACCTCTTGGGCTTTTAACTCTGCATTTGACTCTGTGTTTCTTATTTAATAAGACCGTTACATCTACAGTTACCTGCAGTGTGGCACATAGATATCAGAGTCTGTGGTCTTCCCCTAGGAGAGATTCACGTGTTCCCTGGTGACACAGGCCTGTTGAACATAAATGCTTTCTCTTCTCGCCCAGGATGCCTGGTATCCTTTGATCATCCATCTCTATAGAGAAGTGTGGTCCTTGTGGATCTACTAAGTCCAGAGGTGCCAGCCAAATTCAGACCAGAAGTGCCAAGACTATCCATCTCTCGTAAGGCTCTCTACCTGCTGCCAGGGTGGGAAGAGGGAACTTCAAGTGGGGCATAGCCTCCATTAGATTGTCCTGTGGGCATGTCTGTTTGGGCATTTTCTTGATTAATAATTGAAGTGGGAGGAAGCAGCCCACTGTGGGTGGTGTCACACCTTAGGCAGGTGGATGGACTGTGGCTGTATAAAAAAAAAATCAGTTTGAGCAAGCCAAAGAAAAAAAGCCAGCAAGCAGAGTTCCTGAGGTCTTTTCTTCCGGGCTTATGCCTGAGTGAGTAGGGATGAGATTTTCTAGTGTCATTAGAACCTAGTTCTGTCTAGTTTTGCAGGGAGTGAATAGGTTGAGTGTCTATGTAGCACACACCTGCCAGTGAATATGACAGACAGCAGGAGTCTGAAGGAGAAAAGGAGGATCTCCCAGAAAAGAGGTCCCTCCTGTTTTCTGACAGGGCTAAAAGGCTGATTATGAGTGGATGCTGGCCCCAGAAGCTGACTCTGAATGCCTGCACCTGCAGGGGAAAGGGCAGGGACGCTGGCATACCTACTTCCGCAAGCTTTTGCCAACTGACTGTTCCCTACCTCTGGGCACCTGCTCCCCCAAACCTCAAGTCTTTACTTCACCAAAGGTTATAGCTGGTTGCCGGTTAGGCTCTTGGCTTCCACCAGACTGTGGCAATCTCAATGTGGGTTTCTGCGGAGGTTCTTCGTCTGCCCCACTTCCTGTACCTGAGAGAGTATCTGACTCCACCAGCACACAGGGAAAGTTGGGAAGTAGACTGGATAGATGACCAAAGGAAAACCCTCTTTCTCTTACTTAGGGGGAGGCCAACTGGCCCACTCTCCTCCTGGGTGTCACTGTTCCTTACTGTGATCCTTCCTCTGGGCCATTGTATGCTCCCGAAAGCAGGCTGTGTATTGTGGGGTCATTATTACTGATATCCTTGTGCAGGACAGAGGGCTGGACATCCAGAGCTTCTGAGGAGGGTCACACCCATGCACTCCCCTGCCTGTGAAACAGTGAAACAGTGAAACAGTGGCTGAATGCACACAAGGAGAGGGTGGCTGCCTCGGGGTCAGGAGGCTCTTTGGTGGGCTCAAAGGGTGCATTCTTTGAGGACCACAGTATATTCCAGCTATTTCTGTGGGTGCCAGACAAGGGTAGCTAGGAGTTAACCCCTATTATACTAATGCTCTTCTTACCCTCCTCCACAGGCCCAGGTTCCTCAAAGCCCCATTCAGGCTCCATGAGCTCACTATTTCCTTTGTCCTGTTTGCAGGGTTTACGGTTAGAGGCTGAGGACTCAAGGGAGCAGAGAGTGTTGGGCTCTAGGACCCCAATGTGATATTTCCTCACTGATTTTTAGGTCCACACACAGATGCACATTCCCCCCCCCACGCCCCCCCTCCTCCAGCCCCAAGGGCCTCTGCTCTGTGTCTAGGGAAAGGAAAAGCCCCAGACTGGTTGAATCCCAGTGAGAACGTTGCCGGCGTTGATTTGCGGTTTGACAGTCAAAAATAATCCAAGCATTGCTTTGCATGTGATTTATACAAGTGTCTTAATTGGCATCTTGATTATATGATTGCGTGAAGGGCTGTTTTCAAGGTGTGCCTCTAAATAGAAAAAAGAAGAAGCATACAGCTGGGAAGGAAATGTGTGTTGAGCCACTGAATCTCTGCTTTATCCCCGGATTTTTAAATTATTGTTATTATTATTTTTTCACCAACCCAGTGCTACATTTTCCAGTTTCTGCCCCTCTGCCGAACCTTCCGTGGCAAATATTTCCCCCAAATGACATAAATCTTTCCTGCAGACATGGTGCTTGGTCTGCAGTTTCTCCCTGGGATCTACCGCTTCTTTTTTTCCCCCTCTGCCGCACAAACTCTGAGACGTGGTCTCTCCCAGCCTGATTACAGCTAATTATTTTAGAAATCCATTTTAAAGGCAAGTTATCTTAACTTTATGGTAACCCGACAGAGGAGATCTAAGGAAAAACCTGAAAATCATAAAGCGTTCCAGAACATTCTATTTTGTGCAGTCCAGAATGTGACACATGGGGTCTTTAATAATTCACTGCTTGTTAACATTAAACAACTGTTAACATGCTCAAATAATTAGTTATGCTTGCTTGACATGTTTGCATCTTTAATAATTGATGCATTTATCTTAATTACTAACAGTATTATGGTCGTAATATGCATCTTTTTTCTATCTTAAAATTTTAACAAAAACTGACTTTTTGCCAAAAATGATTATGCTCTAAGTTTTAATTACTCATTGTAATTAAATTGCAAGCTGCAGTATTTTACTAAAATATCTTTTGCAAAAAAGAAAAAAAAGAAAAAAATATTTAATGGGAGAGAGGTGGTTTGCTGTTTATGCAGCCAAGTTAGTAAATGTTTCATGAGTTTGATATTACCCTCTCTGACTAGATGTAAAATAACACTGCTTTCAAGATATGAGTCACTTTGAAAGTCTTCCATGATTGTGGATGTCTCCATGATTTCTACCCAGAATGCCATCCTCTTCTCCATTATCCACCAGACCTGTGGGATCGGAAGGCCCCTGTTACCGGGTAACATGTGGTTAGAAAATAACAGAAGGGTCATGGCCACACTCCCTATATCTCCCGGGCCAGCCTTGTGTGAGGAAATGTTGAAGAATGACAATGAGAGGCTTTTTTACTTCTTTCCTGTAGGAGAAGACGACACAAAGCCCATCGTCCAAACTTCATCAAATGCCTAGTTTGAGTGGAAGGTTACCAAGATTGTGAGCTCTGAGGACAGCACAGAAGACCACAGAAAACAAGACTGTCCTTCTCCAAGGAGGAAACCGAGGCACACGAAAAGAACTCAGGTGTCTGGTGCCCTATCCAGTCCACCCGAGGACCTTCTCTGTCACCTGCAGGTGTGTTTTAAGACTTACAAAGCCACCAATCTTAGGCAACATGTTGCCACCACAGCTGCCCAGTGCCTGGGAAGGCAGGGTTACAGGCCAGTCCTCCACACTCCTGATTCCTTAGGCCCCTTGCTGGGATGCTCAGGCATTCACAGGCTCTGTTTTCCCTGCCCTGGAGGATGTCTATGCTAGGAGCACGAAGAAGCACAAACTGCTGGGAAGAGCCTGGGTAGTATGCCCTGGCTGGTCAGCCATGGATGCATATTTTTACAAGTTTTCAAGATGCAGATCAAGCCACTGCTGGGCTTTTGGGAAATGACTAGCAGACAGAGGAAATCCGATCGCTGCCAGCACAGGGAAGGCCAGCCAGCTGGGGACCTGGGTCTTCTTCACAAGCTTCTGTATCTTGAACTCAGGAAATCCTCTGTTTTTCTCAATGAAACTCCATGGCTTCTCAGAGACTGAAGAGGGAGGCAGGGATAAAACCTCTCATTCAGTAGCACACAGGTCAGTTAAGAGACATTTAGTTCAAAGTATACAAAATGGCTGCAGCTGCTCCTCAGTCACATTCAGAAACTGCATGGAGAGGAAGAAAGAGGAAGATGCTGGTTTCTGTACCCTCTTCAAGAATCCAGCAGATTCTCATCCAGGTCTCCTTGCTGAACAGTCACTGGAAGGTGAGCTAAAATGGCCAGACTCAGCTAAAGCACGTGACAGGTCTAGGTGAACTTGGTGATGTGTTTGCCCTGTACGTCTCCTCTCATCCAGCAGTCCTATGCTGAGCACATCCTCCGTGCTCCATACACCCCAGAGCACTGCAGGGGACAGGAGATGAACAGACGTCAACTCTGACCTGGGAAAGTTCCAGAGTGTTGGAGAGTGCCACGTTCAAAGAAGAAGAGAGCTAAGTGGGAAGCGAGGGCAATTGTTTAAGAGAAGAGCTAACAAATGCCTAGCTCAGCACAATGCCTCAGGAATCTGCTCAGCATCCTCTCCACACAGAGAGACAGTTAAGGTGTTGTTTAGGAGATGATGTGCATAAAAAACGCATTCTTCCTGTTAAACAGCTTAGTTAAGGACACCAGATAAGCATTCAAGGGACTGCCTGTGTCTTTCCCTCACTCCAGGCAGAAATGCAGATGTCCCGTGGCTAGTTTAAAGGAGTATTTATGAAGAGCCATTTCAAAGCTTCTTGCTGGGCCTTTGCATAGCTTAAGAGAGTGGCCATTAAGATGTGTCTGTCGGATGAGAAAGCTTTTCACTCTAAGTAACAGAAAACCAGATTAACTGTGTCTTAAGCATCAAGGGTGTTTATTGTTAAGATGTCTCCAGCCTTGTCATCAGCCCAACCATGGAACCACCAAGTTTTCAGGATTTTTCTGGGTTTCTCATCCTCTCAACTCGGTAACTTGCTCAATGTTCATCTATATACATTTTTGCTTCATGGTGGCAAAATGGCCGTTGAAGCTCCAGGCGTTAAATCTGTCTTCAAAGCAGGAAGAAAAAAATAGGCACCCTGCTACCCTGCTGACATACTTCCCCTCTGTGCTGTTTTTTGTTTTGTTTTGTTGTTTTTTTGTTTTGTTTTGTTTTGTTTTGTTTTTTGTTTTTTAAATCAGGAAGAAAAGTATCCTGTATGAGACATTTACCATCAGGTCTCCCTTCTTAATATTGGGCTGTTCAGAACTTAAACCTCTCTGATACTTCTATGTATATGGGAGCTAGAAATCACTATTGAGAAACAGACAGGGGCTGGAGCTTGGGAAAGGCTCTTGGTTGGCCAGTCAACAGTGGCTCCTCCCGTAGGAGGTACAGTGGCTTCCTTCGCTGTGACAAAGTGTCTGACTGACAACTTACAGGGTAGTGGTGCTGGTTAGAGCAGTCTTGATCAGCATTTCCAGCTGCCGTCATGTCTGACTGGCTACATTCCTTGGGGTCAGTGGTGGTAGGAAAGCCAGGGAAGCCGACCAAAGCAGAGACTGGAGGACAAGATATTCTCTTCAAAGCCAGTCTACCTCGTTCTAGTTAGAGTCTGCCTTCCACAGCCACCACCAACAACCTGTCCTTCATTGATGAGGAAAGGATCCTCAAGATCCAGTCACTTCCCAAAGCACCCCCCATCCTCCCCCTCCACACACACTGCCTTGGGGACCAAGTCTTTAGTACGGTCATGGATATCAACATGAGCAAGGCACATGGCCTTTTTCTGTAACTGGTAGGAAGCCTTGCGGGGGGTGGAGGGGTGATGTCAGAAAGATGGATCAATGGAGTGTCACTGAATTCGGGGACAGATGAGTCATTAATTAACCGTAAGAGCCTCTCTATCCAAATTATGGAGCAGTTGGGCAAATATTTCTTTTTCTCTATTGTATGTCAGGCAGCACTGTCTTGAGAATGGATTTTGGCTCTGGTTAGTTGTCTTGTGTGTGTGTGTGTGTGTGTGTGTGTGTGTGTGTGTGTGTAGGTGTGTAAAGGCATGCGTGTGCTTATGTGTGCATATGATTTAATCTGCTAGACAATCAGTACGATAAACCCAAAGCATTGTAGAGAACAGAGATCCCCTCTCTATCCTGAGTCCAAGAAACAAACAGGCAGTAGAAAGGAGCAGGAGAAGAGATTGTGAGCTCTGTCTGTAGGAGTCATCGCAGTGGGGAACAGTGAAACTGTAAGGCTCATGCGCCCATTTCACAGGAGACAGAAGTGTTAGGCTGTAGGCAATAGAGAGAGAGAACACAGAGGGAGATGGGTAAGTGCGAGCACACAAAGCCTGGGGCAGCTCTTCGCTGATGTTCAATCTACAAAAGAACAACTCAACCTGTCCTGTGCAACCTCTTCATTCAGCACCAAGGTCCATCTAGCATCTCAAACTGTCAGTCCACTATTCCCACACATGGAGACAGCCCTCTTCCACTCTGCCCTTGTCCCAGGTCCTTAAGGACCACCATACCTCCTTCTCTTACTCCCACCCTTTACTGTATTCATAGGTCCCTTCTGCTCTTAGTCTCATGGAAAGACAGAGCTAGCTCCTCTCACTGAACCTCAGCTCTCAGGGCTATTGTCACCCACCAAGCAATGTCTCAGCAGCCTGGAGCCAGGCTTCCTTTCCCAAGGGCTTGCCCCTGTGTGACTGCATAGGAAGATCTGTTTCTTTCATGTGTCTATAAGAGTCTGAACTATGAACTAACAACATAGAACACATCATTTTGTCACAGGCCAAGAGGGAGCAAAGAGGGGTATGGGAACTCAGATGCTGGCCCAGAATGCTGGGGTTGATTCTTGGCCCTGCTCTCCCTAGACTGCTATCCCTAGGACAAGGTTTTGAGCCTTTCTGAATATACATTTTTTCATTCATAAAATGGGATAACAGTAGCTCTTAGTATGTTTCTGTAAGGATTAAATGAATGCATTATAGGCACACATTATGCTGTTTCATACAAAGGATTTAAGCATCCTTAGATTGGAGTCTCCACCAAGGTCCCGGTGCCAGTCTCCCACAGATACTAAGTGATGATTGTAAATTAACAGCACTTAGAACAGGGGCTAAAAAATAATCCTCATGAGAGAAGTACCATCCTTTGAGCATCTTTACCAGCATGGAGTGAGGACTTCTGCAACAGCTTCTTTATCTTTCTAGAGAGTTACTCCAAGTCCTCTCTAAGCCAGGAACTCAGGGACTCCCTCCAGGGCACTCCACCGTCCTTTGGATTGCCCAGAGATGTGGCCAGAAGTAGCTGAGAAGGTCCTGTGGGTTCCTGGCAGTGTTGATATCACCCATTTCAGTCCTGCTTCTGATGGGGACATGTCACAAGGTGCCTGGGGCTTCTGAGGAAGAAAAAGAAGAAAGCAATTCCTGTTCATGCCCTTTCCTCCTTGTTACAGACCTGCTTGGCTGAGTTCTGGAGCATCTCCTCCAACTGCCCAGGTGATCTTCTTATGTGAAGCATGATGGATAATCTTCATGGGCAACTTGGGATTTAGAATCACCTGGGAGACACACCTCTGCTTATGTCAGCTGAAATATTTCAGGTGAGATTTAACATTCAGGGAAGGTCTACCCTGAATGTTAGCAATGACATTCTATAGACTGGGATCCTAAGCTGAAAATAAAGGAGAAAATGAGCTGAGGCTAAATACTCATTTTTCTGTGTGTCCTGACTATGCACATAGTGTGACCACCTGCTTTGAGATCCCATCCCATGCCTCCCCCACCATGAGACCCCATCTTCAAACTGCATGGTTCAAAAGAAACTAACCTTTCCCTCCTTAAGTTATTTTTGTCAGGCAGTTTGTCATAGCAACTAGAAAATTAAGTAATCCAGGAAGGTTCTCCAGAAGTCTATCTGGGGTCGAAGCTTTCTGTTCAGGAATCTCCTTAAGAATTGCTTCCTGATGTGCCCAGGGTAGGGTGGGGGTGGGGAATCAGGAAGTAAAAGGTCTAGAAGAGTGTTAAGGCAAGTGAGGTGAGATTCCAGGTAGTCTAACACATAGCTGAGATTGTGCCCTGGGAAGTCAGCTGCAGCCCAGAATCTTTCAAACCAGGTCAAAGACCCTGGGTGGTTTCCCATCTGTTGGTCCAGGATTAAGCAAGATATAGTTGTCCCAGTGCCCCAGGCCAGTGAGGGAGGTGGGAACGTTCCTGGGCATGTTGTATCCCAAAGGGACAGAGTAGGGATGCAGCAGCCTTTGGAAAACAGTGCTCCCCAGAGGAGGTAGGGTGGTGGCTGGTGAAGAGAGAGCTCTCACATTGGTAGCAAACAGGAAATGACTGAACAGAGTCACCAAGGAGAGAAGGATTGAGCAGGGATTTGGTATTTTTGTAGGCAGGAAGGTGAAATTGGGGAGAAGAGGACTCAGGGTCAGAGAGAGGATCTGGAGCCAGAGGGACACTCATCAGGCCTCTTTCCTGTGGTCCTGAACTCTGCAGAGAACCAAGGGAGGCAGCCAGCAAGAGAAAGTAGAACACTGTGTGCAGATCAGGCCCTGCGCCCCTGCAGAGCACTTTTCCATGGACGTGTTTTTCTTTCCGACTTTATAGTTAATTTATTTATCTGACCACTCGGGAAGGGAAGGGAAGTACTGTTTTATGAGTCCAGGACAAATTCAAAAACAATAGCACATTTATGTGCCTTAATTTTTCTGTTCACAGAGATTTATTTCCTTTTATTATATTTGACAGCAGTCAACAAACGAATAGATGGCGGAGTGCAGCTCTCTCAGCACGAAATGGTTTGTATTCTCTGTGCACATGACTGAGAGGCTTTTTTTTTTTTTTACTATATACATTATTTGAAGCTTGCTATATTGATCCCCAAAAGTAATACGCACCATCCTCCTGACACATATGAGTCAATCTGAGGCTGCGGATGGTGGCCCCACATGAGGGTGTGACTCCCCTTGGGAGGAGATATCAGAGAGTGTAATGTGTGTGGGGGATTTAGTGGAGTTCTAGGACTTGAGCTGGTAAGGTCAGTGTGTGTGCACAGAAAGATGAGTTGTGTGAATGCTCACGTGTTGGCACACAGGTGGGTATCATAGGCAAGGAGTTCCATGGTGCCATTGTCTTTCCCAGCAGGTGCATGAGAAGGTGTAGCCTTAGGGAATCCTGGTCTAAGGGTGATTCAAACACTCTGAATCTGAAAAGTGTACAACACTGTTGAACTAGGACAGGTTCTGGCATTAAAGGGGTGGGCACTGGAGGCCTCATTCATCTGAGGTTAGCCAAGAAGACTCACAGATGCTGTATTGATATTCAGATTTTTAAATCCTCCATGTTCCCCTGGCTCTGGCAGTTTACACTGGGATTCTTGTTCCAACCTTCAACCTCAGCTGGTCATCTCAGCCAGTCTCCAAGGTTTTCTTGTGGCTCGGGTGCCTTTCACTGTTTTGGGGATGCATGTGAATTATTCTGCTGGACACACTATCTTCGCACAGCAAATGCTGTACCATTAGGCAGAGGTGGGACTGGCCACTAATTGTCTGCTTAGAACTCACAGAGGGGCAAGCTGGGACCTTTGCAGATCTTCACTGAAGGCTTGGGCACAGCACCAGGAAATGTAGGTGCAGACTGGCAAGAAGATATAGCTGTCCACAGCCAACAATCCCAGTCTCAACCCTGCAAGATGCCAAGAGCTGTGCAGACTACCACCCCCATCACCATTCTCCCAGACACCAGCTTTGCCCATCTTCCTGAGATGTGATCTACTAACTACTGCTTGTCCTAAACACTCAGCTCTTTGAAGGTATCCCTCTGTCTGTCTATAAAGACTAGCCTCTAAGAGCAATAAACCATTGAAGATCTTCTCCTGAATCCATTATGAATACTGATTTATTTTTCTTCAAACAATGAATTCTGCATTTCCCAAGAACATGGTTGGAGTAAGCTCATTCATGTTCATGCCCTACAGGTGTGTGGACCTGGAAGCAGTCCGCTTTCTACAAAGGCATTTTCCAATTTCCTACTCTTTGGGGAGAGAAACTCCTGGAAATGTTGTGAGCAGTTATTCCAGCGTTTGTTTTCCCCACTTAAAACCTACCATCTGCATCTCATCCCATGAAGCACATAGCGAGTGTTTGGATGTAGTCAGAAATTCATTTTATAATGACATTTGCAGGCCCAACATTCTCAGCACTCAGCCTGGTCCTTGGAGCTACAGAGACCAGCAGAGCACAGTCTCATCCTACCAAGAGCTCAGAGTATTAAAGACACGGGTATGTCCTTGAAGAGTCCTGTGACAAGAAGCCATGACAAATGACAAATGTTGGCATTGAAATCTTCAGAAGGGACAAGGAAATGGGAGGAAGAGATGAACCCTGTGTGGGGAGGAAGTTATTACTTACTTGTTGAGATATACTTTGGAAAAGAAAGAGGGGCCTGCTCAAACCTGAAAAATTAGACTCTAGAAGTTTCCTTGGGTCTACATGGGAAGGAAAGGGTTCTGAATACTGATTCTCCTTCTTTTCATTTTAAGATAAAAACAGGAGATATGGTCAGATCCTGGGAATATGACTCTTTTGCACTCTGCTGATGGGTTAAAGGCAGGTGGAAAATTCAAAGAGAGAGACAAGAAGAAGGGGGTGGGGAGGAGACAGCAGAGAGCCTCCCAAGGAGCAACATGTAATGGGACGCAGGTAAAGCCATGGAACATGTGGTAATACATAGATTAATAATTATGGGCTAATTCAAGATATAAGAGATAGCTAGCACAAAGCCTGAGCCATGGCCATGCAGTTATAATTAATATGAGTCTCTGTGTGTTTACTTGGGGGATACAAGTGGGAGAGATTTGCTCCGACCGCTGGCAGGCTGGGACACAGAAAAATTTCCAACTATACTCTGCCTCTGCCACTGGAAGTCAAGCATGCAGGGGTGTAGCCCTGGAAGGCTCCAACAGCTTTCCCTTTCTGAATACTACCTACCCTACCAGTGACAGCAGGAAATGGTAGGAGTCACCAGAGTCTCCATGTAGCCCCACAATTTGTTCAAAGCCCCATATTCTTGGTGAGGGATACAGGTCTCCTTCAAGGACTCCTAAGCTATGTATTATATTTGCCTAACATGGACTCAAAAATGTCCAGATATGGGCCAGCACATTCAGAGAGAGTCAAAGCAGTATGACAGTCTCTTTACTGGCACCACCTTCTCTTTCTGTGGGCTTTTCCTGTGCATCATGACATTACGGGGTCCAGGTCAGGGAGAAGGCAAGGGCCTGGGCCACATCCAGCCCTGGGAACTTCACAGCTCTATGTGCTCGGCTGTAGGAAACAAGTAACCCTAATAGTGAATGGTTCATAAGGAGCCTGTAGGTGACTTATAAGGGAAACATAGCTGAGGGATGAATCTATGCACTTCATTTGTTCAGAGCCCTTAACCCCAGATTCTCTCTTTTTTCCCATTACATCACATGACTCAGACAGGATGCAGACACCTGAGCTGATTCACACACATACACACACACACACACACACACAGAGAGAGAGAGAGAGAGAGAGAGAGAGAGAGAGAGAGAGAGAGAGAGAGAGAGAGAGAGAGAGAGAGAGAGAGAGAACTGGCTGAGGAGACTGGAGCCAAGCTGGATGCCAGGCCCAAGCTGTCCACTGTCATTACTTGTAATTGAATGCCAAATGCCACCCACAGACTCATGCATTTGAAAACTCCGTCCCCAGCTAGTGTAACCATTTCAGAAGGTTGTAGAATTATTGACAGTTGGGACATGGCTGAGGTCAATTAGAGTGGGTGTGAAGGGTTGGAGAACTTTCTTCCTTTGGCCTGACTCTTTCTGTGTCTTGATCCGTAGAGATGGAAGCAAGCTGCCTTATGCTCCTGCTGCAGCAGCCATGAGCCTCTCTTGCTCCCATGCCTTCCCCACCATGCAGACCATATCCCTTCAAACTTCAAGCCCAAATAAATCCTCTTCCTTTAAGGTGCTTCTTTCAGATGGTTTAGCACATTGATGAGTTAACTAATACAAAAAAATCAGTGTGGCCTCCTGGTCTCAACCCAGAAGGACAAAGTGCCAAGGATAGGGAGTCAGAGCACAGATAAGACAAACCACAGGTCAAAGCTCTACATTCTGAACAAACTTGCATTCCAACAGAAGGTAGGAATGGCCATGACCTCCATTTTCTGTTGTGTCCCAAATTGCTAGGCAAAATAGTGCAGGTAAGTTGGGGATATGGAACATTATCAAGCTTCTTCAGGTACCCAGGGGGCATTTGAGTCTGGGGCACATAAAGTAATATTTATGTATTAGTGCTTCCTGGAAATCCCAGCTCTGGGTTGATGACTCTCCACAAACCCCCTACTTCCCCCCACTTCCCACCGCATCCCTCTTCCAAAGGCACAGAGAGAAAGCCCTGCAGGGAGGAAAGGTCCAGGCTCCTCCACCCTTAGGTGTGGCCCCAGCCTGAGGGCTTTGAGGCCAAACAGAAGTTTGATCATAAGCATACATTACCTGCACTGGATTCCAGCACTTCTGGGTCACATCAAAGAAGGTATTCCACACTCATACGTCAGAGCTCTCCGAATGATATGCCACTGATCTTTTCAATAGGGACTTCTGAGTTTCTGTGCTGGGGGTTTCTGAGAACAGACTTTCAGGACGTGGGTCTGAGTCTGGCATTCATGAAGACTGAGACACTAAAGGTGTGCCTTTAATGGTCCCCACTAACTCATGGTCTTCCTTTATGCACTTAAAAAGAGAACCCTTCCTTCTCGTGACACCTCCATTTATTCAGAATTAGCATGTAAAATCTTAAATTAGGCATTCCGCACTTGGGTTCTGACAGATCCATTACTTTTTATGCTGAGAGAGTTGAGTTAATTTTAAATTATTGAGGCCCAGCACCTGAGCGAAACGAACATCTTCAAACAGCCTGGGCATCTGTGAGCTTCACTAATGCAGAAACACAAACTGGATTAAAATCCATTTCTACTCCGCTGGCCAGATACATATATATGACAGACCCAGGAGAGAGGCCTGGTACGGCTGTTCATTTTGCCAGAGTGGATCTGGGGTAGGATACCAGACTGTGTGCTCTCCAGTAACTACAAGGCTGACCTATAGATGCCATCTGCCTAATGACCGAGCTGTAGAGTGGCTTTGTGCTGTGGAGGCTATATTTACTCTACTCTCTGCCAACTACAGTGTATGGCAACAAGACTGTGTCCTTAGTGGCAGAGAAGATATGCACTGTGGTTAAAAGTGCTCCAGCCCCCATTGTGCCCATTGTGTGTCTCTTCTCTATTCCCTGTCTTCTTATCAGACACCAGCCAGTCTGAGAACCGACTTCAGATACTGGCTTCCAGATCTGATATGACCAGGCTTCTTCAATACTGCTTGAACAATGCCCTTAAAAGATGTTCACTACACGAGCCCTCTGATTCTCTAAAATAACTACATCCCTCCCTATCACCTTGGGATGATTGCTTTAAAATATAACATTAGTCAGTCAGCAGAACAGAGTCAATGGAACAAGGTCAACTGCCTTTTACCCGCCAGAATTTTTCCAAGACCCCGAGGTTACTTCAATGGCCAGCTAGCAGATCGCAGAGACACCTCCTCAGTGTGGCCTATGCCTTAAGGACCCTCTCTACACCAACATCTGTGTTCCCTGGGGAAATCCTTCTTGACAGTAACCCAAGATTTCCACAGGAACCATTTCTCCTTGACCTTTGTCCACCCTTCCATCCCCAACACAGACTTTCAGGGCAACCATACCATCCAGGTGTTTGCTCACCCTGTCCACAATGCTACTTATGGTAGCACACGTGACAACTCTGACCAGGTACTAAACAGTTTGGAGCTGGTGGATAATATGACTTTGATGTGCATTGACCATTGTTGGAGTTGCTTCCCAAACCAATAACAAATACATTGATTCTACCAATCCAGCCATTTAATGTGCTGCATGAGAAGCTAATGAGGTCTTTGGTAGGCCCTGTATTACTTTAATCAGAACTCTTTGGGTTACAGTAGAGAGACCAGGGTTTGGGAAGGCATACTGTAGGTAGCTGTTAACCTCTATAGAGTGTGAACATCTTGGAGAGGGTTTGAAAGTATCTGTGTTGGGAGTCTGAGAAAGTTCATTTTGGGGTCAGTGAGGACAGGAGATTCATGAGCTAGAGCAAGGATTAGCACTGAGTAGACTGCTGGGAGCTGTACAGAGCCTCCAGTAAGTCTAACTTGATCAGCTTGAAGGTTGACCTTTTGACTTTGAACTCACTCCAATAGAGGGTGGCTTTGGGCAAGAAACAAGAGGCAGTCTGGGAGCCCCTGGGGTGCAGAACCCAGGGAATGAAGGATCAAAATTTTTGAGAAGCATAACTCAGCTTTATCTTGATGCAAAATAGACTCATGTGAGTCTTTGCTCTTGACCTTGGTATTAGGAGAAACACAAATTTCCCATCATGTTCATCCCAGGCCAACCACAGCCCAGCAATCCAGTCCCAACTCCAGAGGCCCATTGGCCTCCTAGGCTTCCCAGGCGGCACAGCACTCACATTCATCTGCTGGGAAACAGGCAGCGTGGCACTGAGGACTGTCGTGTTCCGTTTTAAAATGCCACAAATAACAGATTTATAGATTTTTCTAAATACATTATTTTAGCTTGACAGCATTAATCATTCATGCTTCCTTCTTTCATTTTTCTACCTGCAATGGATTATTGAAACAGAAAATAACAACGGGAAAGGCTAGCAGCAGTATCAAAATGTCAAGTTTGTACTTACAGTTGTATGGGCCCAGACAGGGTCAAGAGCCCCAATTATTTGTGTATGTACACAGTGGTACGACACGAAAGGTTATGTCACCTGCAGCTATTTTCTTGCAGATTTAAATAGGGCTGATATTCAGCTGTACTGTGAGCTGCTGACATAGAATAGAGAATGGTAAAATACTGCAGACTCTGGTGTCAGAACCTAAAATATGAGTTGGGTGATTGTGAGGTCTAGCTGTGGGCAGCACCACACGTCAAGGTGTGAATCTGTTCGGTTACTTTGGGTTATTTCTGACATGCTTATTTATTTATTTATTTAAACATAAGGCAAGAGTAAAATCTCAGGGCAAGGATGGAGGCAGAATGTCAGGTCTCTCTCTTCTCCAACACTGTTTTCTAGAGCCCAAAAGAAGATACACCTATCAAACCTGACCAACAAAGGATGGCCAAATCAATATTTGTGTGTAGATCTTCAAGGATGTCAGGGAAGTACTTTTGTTGGTGACATTCCCTCAGTTGAGAAGGAGGGCCTGCTCTGAATTTATTGTGGAATATTATTTAGAATAAAGTCACTGAATGGAAAGGTCTGCACAATCTTCTATTTGGTCAATATCAGTGAATCACAGCTGCGTGTTTTCTTCATAAGTATTCAATGAGTTTCTATAGTCAATATATGAATGAAATAGTACCTGGGAATAATAGAATATTCTGTAACATCTTTTCCCAAACCAGCCACATTCTATTTGATCTCCACTATCACTCTGTGAGCTGCATCCTCGCCCAAACAAACCAACAAAGAAGCAGAAAGATTACTCAACTTTAAAGAACACGTTTGTTTATCCTTTAACTGTACGTGTGTGTGGTGGGGGGTGGAACCCTACTGAGACCGCTGCATCTCAAGCATCCTGAGTGTGCGCCTTCTGACCCCACCTCAAAGGGCAGTGGGCCGGGGAAGGTTCCATAGCAGTAGAGATGTACTGGTACGTATGGTATTTGTGGTTTTCCTACTCTTTGGACATGGGGAAGCAACTAGCTAAATTACGTCAAGGTTGCACAGGCCAGTGCAGAAGAGAAAGCTGAAAGCGACTGTTTCCAGTTTAATGTATTTTGTCCTGCTCCAGAAATGCTGTCTGCAGAGGCATAGAGGGAAGTCGGTCTTTGCTCCCTCACCTACCCCACAGTCAGCACCTCATTTCTCCATACATATTGCTTCTGTTTTCAAATATCCCAAACTTCAGCCTATCCACTTCCCTCCAGTGCCTCAGAACATGACCCATATCTCTGCTAATTCTGTTTCTGCTGTCTTCAGTGGCTTTCCTCTCCACCTTCTAGTCCATTCTCTTTCAACTGAGAAGACTTTCCCCTTCCCTGGCCCTGTGCTGGCCTCACCTCCTTCAGGAATCCTCACCAAACAATATCTTATGAACTAGTTAGGATCAATGGAAGAAACTGAGTGGACAGCTGTGAATCTAGGTCCAAAGAAAACCTTATGTCAGGCTGAGAAGAAGCATGTGTCGAATCTCCAAGGAGAAAGGGGAAAAGGATGCTTCTAGGTCTCAAACAAAATGGATGGAATAAATGGAAATTTAAAAAATGAAGTACTCTTGCAGGTACAGTGTAGATGGACATTAAAAATATTGTGCAAAATGAGAGAAGCCAGTCAAAAAAGAACATATTATATTATTTCCTTTACACAAGGTGTCTATGGTAGGCAAATCCTTAGAGACAGAGAGTGGATGTCGGGTCTCAGGGACCGAAGAAGCTGAGTTTTCTCATAAGGGTGGGAAAAATTAGTGATAATTCTTACAGAACCCTGTGAAGACACTAAGACCAAGTAAATTTCAAATGGTACATTTTATGGTATGAGAATTATATCCAAAGAAAGGACAGAGAAAAAAATAAAGAAACATTGTGGACCAAGGACAGCAGGGTCTCAGACAGCTCATCTCCTCCTCATGTGTGTCCTTCCCTTTGCTGAGTGGCTCTGCTTTCTTCCTGGTTTCTACAATCAAACATGAGCAAGTGGCCTCCCAAGGCTCCAGAGCTTCTGGTGATTTTCACATGAGACCAAGCAGAATGAGACTGGGATGGCAGCCCTAATCACAAACATCCAAGGAAGACACTTACTGATCTAGTCCTGATTTGATCATATTCCCTCTTCTGAGGTACTCTACTCTCACTGGAGAAGGAAGGTGAGAAAGGTACACAATGCAGATTCTCAGTGTAATCATACGGAGTGAAGGGAGGAGGAGTGTCTTAGGTACTTTTCTGTTGGTGTGACCAAAACTATGACCAAAAGCAACTCATGGGGGAAAGGACTTCATTTAATGACTCTCAGGTCACAGTCCATCACTGAGGGAAGTCATGGCGGGAGCTCCAGACAGGAACCTAGAGGCAAGAACTGAAGTAGAAACTACAGAAGAATGTTGCTTACTGCCTTGCTACTCATGGCTTGCTCAGCCAGCTTCCTTATTTATCTCAAGGCTGCCCACCCAGAGGTGGCACCAACCGCAATAGGCTGGACCCTTCCACATTAATCACTAATTAAGAAAATGCTCCATAGGCTTGCCTACATGCCAAAAAATTATTTTTTGTCAATTATGGTTCCCTCTTCTCTTGAGCTTGTGTCAAAATGGCCCAAAACTCCACCAGGGCAAGGAGCGTCTAGCAAAGGAACTGAGGAAGGACTGGACTGACTGTCCCTGGACCATCTGCTTCTGACACTAGTTTCCCACTGTGCAGATGACACAGAGAAACTTGATATATATAGAGAGAATTCTTGTTCTGGAAAGTCCTTTAGTCATACTTTGAACTTGGAAGCTTCCAAGTCTATCTTTCTATGACTTCTTTGTTTCTGCAGAGCTTATCTTTTTGGTTGATTAAAATTTTATGACATTCATGAGTCATTGTCTTCCTGAAGCATCAGCTAAGGCCCTAGAGACTGATATGAAGGTTAGAGGATGACCCAGGATGATGACCCAATCAGGAGGTGGACCCACATTTTAAAGACCCATACAATAATTGGATGGTGTCTTTAAAAATGTACATGCAAAATTAGCATTGGAAACAAATATTTACATAGAATAAGGAAAGAAATAAAAAATATGCAATGTCAAAGACCAACAAATATCATATACATCTAAAAAATCTTATTTTATCAATAAAAATTTTTATTAATTAGCATTCTAACATATCACTCTGGTCCATTTAAAACTACCTATCCTTTATTTGGTCTGCATTCTGTATGATCAACAATATCATTATTCCATTTTCTAGAGTGGTAATAGAGATCCTTCTGGTAGCATGCATACAATATGAAAATTCACATCCTGATGAATTGGCTGGGTGATGGGCTGCTACAGCTTTGTGACATACAAACATGAATTCTCATACTTTCTGCTTTTCTTATTATTCACTGCAAAAGGAAACAGCAAGATGGGTGTGTGAAACTGCATGTATGACTTTCATACTGACTGGGAGTTCATCATACTATGCTATATGTTAATGGATGTGTATGATCCTGATGGCAGAACGGAGTTTCACAGAGTAGCATCCGGCTTCACAAGCTTTAAACCTTTTTAACCTTCCACGTACCATTGGACATATTCATATTTCTCCTGAAATTCTGATCCTGTGAAAGTTTCTGTGTCTGTTGCATGTTGGAAGATGCAATAAGAAACAGCAGTAGAATGTCTTAAGTCATCCCTGCCAGCCAGCAGTGTGGCAAACATGCAGCTATACACAGAAGTAATGTAGATGCATACGAGTCCCTCCAGACCCCGCATTGCTGTATCTGCATTCAACTTCCCAAACACTGCAGGCAGTTCAACTCCAAGAGGAGAAAGGCTTAGCAGGGGAAAGACGGGCCCACAGCAGTAGTAGAGGAAACCTCAACAGTCTTCAAAAACTCATGACCACTTGCTCACATTCCTCAGCCCTATTGAAGGATCTGAAGGAACCTGTTGGAAAACGAGAGCTTGAAGATTTAAGCTACATCATGTTCAAGGAAAAATCACCTCTGTTGGGAGTTTAGGCACTTTGGGACATTATGGAGCTGGTGCATATGCTGGAAGTGCTGTAGTAGAGTACACCCTTCCTTATTATTGTCTTCTCAAATGGGGTTGAAAGCTGGTGTTGGCATCAGACAATCATTGCCAAATTTCTTGAAACACAGTGTCCTAATAATGGGAAAAAGAGATCTATACCTCTCAAATCACCACCCAACTCTTACCCAGATCTCAAGCATCCTTTCAGTCAGCTGAGGATGGGCTAATGGAAAAGGGACATAGCTCTTGCTGTGAGGACCAAAGGAGATGACAGACAGAAACATCTTTTATAAATACATAATTGCCTACCCAAAACAAGTCTAACAAAGGGTTCACATTGCTGAAGGTTCTTCTTAGACTACCACCCAAGGATCACTGTTTTGTCTTTGGAAGACACTCTTCCCACCCACCAAATAGAAAGCAGTTGACAGGAAGCACAAAGACTCTTGCTGGTCCACGTTGCCCTCTGTCAGCAGGAGTTTGTGAGGAAACTATATCCTAGCCTTTACACAATGACATTACTATCAAAGGTATAGCTGCTACAAACTCATATGCATTTTGAATAGTCCATTAAAAGCAGATATTAGTGAACTTGGGGTTCATTTAAGGGTTTTCTCCGCCCTGTCCAACCACTTACCTTTTATTTTGGCCAAGATGTTAATTTAAGGATGATTTGGTAAACTGACTACACAGAAGCAACAAGTGTGCTGATTGTGCAACTGTTTCATGCCATACTGTGCCAGCAACTTCACAGAGAAGCTTGCCTCACAAACCCCTTAGTGGAAGGATTATCTACATCAGGTTGGCCTATGGGCACGTCTCGGAGGTGGGGTGGGGTGGGTAGGAGGTGGGTTCTCTTGATTGCCTTTATTGATGTGGGGAGATCCACCCTAAATGACACCTGGTATCAGCACAGATAAGAAAGGACACCGAAGAAGGAAGGTTATCCTCTTTAGCTCCCTTGGCTTTCCCTCTGGCTGTGGAGTTAATGCACCCAGTTGCTGATGCTGATTCCTTCAGTGACATCAGAACTAGCCTTCTTGGATGTCCATCACCTGCTGAGGACCCGCTGCTTTCCAGGAACCCTTCAGGCATTTGATGCCAGACCACCAGAGCTGCTGAGGCACCCAGCTTTGTGGGCTGAGCGATTACCCGGTTCTCAGCCTTTCAGGTATGATATAGGGTTCTATTCCTCTGGAGAAAGCAGACTAATACAGTCCTCAAAGGCCACAACATAGTTACCTTTGTGACTTTTGACCTGTGATGAGATTATGCAGCATCCTCAAATAAGGCTGTGGCCAGCAAATCCTGAGATCTGTCAGTTGGAGCTAAGAGGGAAGAGGAAAGTCACCCGCCTCTGGAAGAACAGGCTGACTGGTGAGAAGGGAGGTCCTCCAAAAGCCTTCTTCAGGAAAGGGAAACACCAGCTGACCACACACCAAGGACTGTTTCCTCCCACCTGTCTTTGAAACAATTGCTTCCGAACTTTGGTCCAGAAGGATGAGGTTCCACCATCCATCAAAGATCCAGTTGACCCACGTTGGAAGGGAGAAGGCTGGAAAAAGGAAGGATCACCCAACACAGGTATGTCTTAACCATTCTAGCTCAACAAATGTGACAACACTGTACCCCTAAATCCTTGGTGTCTGTGTAGTGACATGAAATACATTAATCACAGACAGTTGTTAATTGTGATGCTTGAGAAATGTGGCATAAACAGGTTCCTGCCAATTGAAAGTTTTAATTAGATTTATTAATTCCAGAGTGTAGTTGAAACTGTGGTGAGTATTGATTATAATGGCCTGTATTTTAAATATAATTAATTCATGATCTGCATAATTGCTCATTACCTGTACCTTAATTATGGGGCATAAAGCATTGTTTATCACTAACATAGTACTAATGGGAAGACAGGCTTTCCCTGATAACTTAGGATTCTTGATATTGTTTGCTGTTGTTGAAGAGAGCAACAAGACATTTCATTTTCTTTAGTGGCAGAGAGAGGGGGAGCGAATAGGAGCCTGTATCTCCAATGACAACCGGTATGCAAAGACAACCTGATAAACACAGGGCGTTTATGATTCTTTCATGACTGCATTCTTTGACAAGATAAAGTAAACATCCTTTTGTGGGACTTTACAACTGCACAAGGCTAAAGCTACTGTCCAAGGAAACTGAAAAAAAAGGGAGGATAAATACTTTGTCTGAGGCTGCTCGTGGGCAACGAGGGTATCCTAGCAGTGTGACAATTTTCATATAATAACATGAAGAATTTCATGGTTTTTCTTCATCTTATTGCTAGTACCGGCACAATACATCTTTCTTAGGGGAAAAATTAGACAAATCTATGGAACTTTGTGTTTTTTCTCATATCCCATAAATCCTAAAGATAGTTCATGTGCTTATTACTGTTGGCGTTTTTTAAAAGTCCAAGCAAAATCTGAACATTTTGTGTGTGTGTGTGTGTGTGTGTGTGTGTGTGTGTGTGTGTGTGCGTGCAGAGAGAGAAAGAGAGACAGACAGACACACACACACACACACACACACACACAGAGAGAGAGAGAGAGAGAGAGAGAGAGAGAGAGAGAGAGAGTGAGAATCATGTTAAGTTATCTGAGATTTTAGTGACTTTGGATTCTGTAGTCATTTTTGCAACCCTCTCCCACAGACTGTAATGAAAGATGAGGGAGGGGTGGTTTGTAGACATCTGTTTGGGTCTGTGCACAGTGTAGCATGTCTAGTGGGGGTTGTGCACCTGTTTCATGGAGTCTGTGAATGTCAACTGTAATGACTGACTTCATCTGGTCATAGCAGCAAAGCAAGATTATGGAAGAGCCAGTGAGGCAGCAATCAGGACTGCTTTCCCTAGACGCAGCCTCAATTCTGGGAGGGCAGTTCTGGAAGAGAGTTCATCTTTACAGAGTTCACAGGCATCTTTACAAAGTGGGGACACCTTCACAAATCTTTCAACATTCGCTTGTGTGAATGGAGTGTGTGCATGCTATGTGTGTGCGTGTAAATGCACTTTGCCTTGGTGTGTGCGCGTATATGAGTGTATGTATGTATGTGTATGTGTGTTTGTGTGTGTGTCTGTGTGTATGTATGTGTGCCGATGTGCCTGCTTGTGCATGCATGTGTGCATGTGCCTCTGGGTGTGTGTATGTGTGTAGCCTAGAAGTTGGGTGTGGGGGTCTTCTTCTACTTCTCTCTACCTTATTTTTGGAGATTCTCAGAGAGCCTGGATCTCACAATTTAGGCTGGATGGATGGCATGCAAGCTCCCCACCCTGAATGGACTCATCTCTGCCCATCTAGCATTGGGTAACAGGCACATGCTACCATGACTGGTTCTTACATTGTGCTGGGGATCTAAGCTCAAGTCCTTATGTTTGCATCTCTAAGCTATCTCACCAGCCCCACTATCCACTTAATGTCTTAAAATTTATGTTTTAGCCGGGCGGTGGTGGTGCACGCCTTTAATCCCAGCACTCGGGGGGCAGAGCCAGGCGGATCTCTGTGAGTTCGAGGCCAGCCTGGTCTCCAAAGCGAGTTCCAGGAAAGGTGCAAAGCTACACAGAGAAACCCTGTCTCGAAAAAAACCAAAAAAAAAAAAAAAATTTATGTTTTAATTTTTTTATGGCAAGGTCTCACTATGTAGCCTAGACTGGCCTTAAACTTAACATTTTATGTCCCCAGGCTCCTAAAATCTGGGGCTGGATATGTGAGCCTTAGGTTACTTCTGTTTTCTGTGTTGGGAATGGAACCTACAGCCTTACATACTAGGTGAGCATTCCACTACAGACCTACAGGCCCTGGCAATGCATTCACATTCAAATTTTCTGAGACCTGTACATAATCCTTATGGTGTAGCTATGTGTCTGGCTGACAGTCAGTGCCTGACGTTCTTGATACATTCAGCAACATGATAAGCCAAATAATGCATAGTGCTGTGCTATTTACCAAGAGCAAATGACTTATTTTGTCTAAATGTTCAAGTCTATATGAAGTCTTAGGATGCTGTAAAGATTAAAACAAAAAAGGGAGGAAGCAGACGATGATAGAGCATTTAACTCACCCATTAAATCATGTTCCCACCCGCAGATGTTTCCTCTGTCACCAGGAAGCACACAAGTTAGCTAATGTCCAAGTCTGTGACAAAAACCACCTGCAGCAAAAGCTAATGAAGTAAGAGGAAATCCCTGGCAAATAAAACTATTACATTCAAAGGAGGTGTCCTTCTCTTTACGCTGATCCTAGAGATGAGGGATTCCTGAGCCCCTGTGGTGGTGACTCTGCCAGACTGAGAATCTCTGGTTGTGTTGAGGGCCTTTCCAGAAAGGTTTCTGAATGTGGGCAGGATGACCCTATGGGCTGGGGTTCTGGATTGAACAAAAAGGAAACGTGAAGAAGCCAGCTGAGTCCCAGCCTTCATCTCTCTCCACTTCCTGACTGCAGATACGATGTGACCAGTCACCCCGAGTTCTCGCTGCCATGGCTTCCCCGTACCCTCCAATTCTGAAACCAAACAAACCCTTTCTTCCTTGAGTTGTTGCCAGATATTCCATCACTCCAGCAAGAAGCACAGCCCCATTCCTCTGGGCGCAGTGCATCTTGCTGGGCTCCCAGACGCTCAGGTCAGCTCAGAGATTGCTCTAAGCAGCACACAAAGCCTGGGTGACATCAGTGCAGACATTTGCTTTCTCGCCATCCTGGAGGAAGAATGTTTAATGTCATGATGTCATGTGCTGGCAGGATTGGTTCCTTCTGAGGCCTGTGTTCTCATCTCGCAGTTGGCTGTCTTCTACATTTTTCTTCATCCTTTGTGGCTGCTTGTACCCTAATTTTCTTCTCCTATAAAGACATTGGCCATAGTATATCAGGCCCAACCGTGGCCTATTTTAACCTCATTTCCTCTTTAAAGACCTCACTCGGTCACATTTGAGGGTAGTTGGGGTTAAGACCTCAATGTACACACTGGGCAGAGGGCCTTAAATCTGCCCTGAACAAACAGTAAAGCGAAAAATTGTTCAGAGGCAAGGATACTGCTTTGTGGGTTATAAAGTATTAAGGACATTTAAAAGAGTAGCCATTCCCAAGGCTAGCAGGATAGTAGCAATCTGGTAAAGACACTTACTGTGGAGCCTGGGGTCCCAAGTTCAATCCCAGGACTCCACATGGTAGAAGAATAAGTTGTCCTCTGACTTCCACCACAGATACTGTGGCTTACACACACACACACACACACACACACACACACACACACACACACACACACACACGATAAATAAAATAAATACAATTAAAGTAAAATAATAACTCTACATTTCCACCCAGAGACTGCGCTAAGGGCACCTCTCCAGCAGTGGGTCTCATCTGAGAGGCAGAGTGGCCCCTGGGCACATTTGGTAATATCTGGAGGATGGGTATTTTTTTCCAGCTTCAGGGACTGCTACTGGCATCTGGTAGGAAGTGGTCAGGAACCTAGATGCTCTGCTCTCTGCCCTGTGCTCATGCGCCTCCATATTCCAACACTGGAAGGCCTTCTTTCTATTGAATCTGTATGCTTGGAAGAAGAAGGATGTAGGGAGGGGGGAAAATCAAAGAAGTCTCTAGTCAGTGATTTCTTGAGGCTCTATGGTGCCCACTTGTCTCCCAATGTCTATGTGTCCTGACAGCCATCCAACAATGGCCAGTCTGCCTCAGTGATTTGTTAAGACCATTTCTCTGCAGCTGGGACGACTTCTACTCCCCTACTCTAAGTTTTTCATAATGCTCAAAAAGCTAAAATAAAGTGGATGAGTTCAGGCAAGGGGCTGTGTGAGTCCTTGAAGGCCTCAGACAGCCTGGAAATAGTTCTGCCCTAGGCCCTCAATAGCAGCATTAACACTGCCTCATGTTTTCCCCTCCCCTTCCTTCTCATCCCAGGCTGCATCTAAACTTAACAAGCTCCCCTGGGACCCAGGAAAAGATCAAAGAGCTCTTTACATTCCCAAGACTGGAGGAAGGGAGCAGGTTCTCACAGCAAATAGGGTGGGTAAGAAAATGGCTGGCCAGGAGCAGGCTGGCACGCAGGGGTTCTCCAGTGTCTGACAATCAGAGGCCCAGAGAAGATGGGGAGGTCTTGCTTCCCCGGGGTCTCTAGAAGCTTTATTAGAGGCCAAGTGTCTTTTCCTAGTGGCCCCATCCAGCAAGGTGACCTTTCTTCATTGTAGCCCCTTTGCAAGAATTATCAGATCAGTGACAGCGTGAGTCTCCCTGAGGCCTGATGTTGAGAAGCCCCTTTGTCCTTGTGGGTTACTGAACGGGTCAAAGTATGCCAAATGGACCTCAGGTGAGGTTCTCAGGGCAGCTCAGGGACTGAGGGACTGAACTGCAGGTGGGGGGTGGGGGGGAGGGCTCCTGGGACAACCATCTTTGAACATGTGAGGGGGCAGGATTTGGGGTAGGGAGAAGCCCTCTCCACAATAGTTCCACAGGTACTCTGGGCTTGGAGGGCCTTCTGGTCTGTGCCAGACGGAAAGAAAGTAGGCAGCTGTGATTCTTGGAAATGGTCAAAACTGGGGAGAGGCTGATCTCAGTTGAGTTTGTGCATACTCTGAGCTGGGAAATGGAAGCCACTGGCGGTTTATAGGAGGGTCATCTCCTGAGAGACGAGTCATCAATTTACACCTCACTTTACACTAACAAAGTCACTTTATCTTCCCACATCAGGGATAAGCAAATACCATAAGAGAAAGAATTCTTTTCTTCCATGCTGAAAGGGGTCGGGTTAGAGATTGGAGAACCTGTATAGGCAGCTGGCATAGGCTAGAGGCTCAGAAAGCCATCTCCTGCCTCCTGCAGAGGGGACACCCATGTCTGCTGGGTAGACTTTTGTAGAGAAGTAAATGAAAATGCAACCATCCTAGGGTCACTGGAATGGCCTCCCTCATTATTTCTGAATCAAATGGGATTCTTGGGTTATATGGAAATCGTTCTGAGGGGTAATAGAGAAGACAGTAACTACAGGGAAAATGAAACATGTTCTCCCTATACATACTGCCCACTCTGAGCACTTTCTGTTCACTACAGTCACTGGTTCTCATTGTTCTATGCAGACTAAATATAGTTATTGACTCCTCCAAGTCCTGGTTTCTCCACCTGTTGTTTGGGCCCAGCAACAAAGTGACTTTGCTACTAAGAAGTGGGGCTGGGTTGTAGCTGTAGGCAGTGACTTCCCTTTGTGAAGAGCAGGGTTAAGGAAGGCTGTGACTACCTGGTACAGTGGAGCACACTTGTAATCCCAGCACTCCAGAGACTGAGGCAAGAGGAGCAAGAGTTTGAGGCTAACTTGAGCTACACAACAAGACACTGTTTCAAAATCAGTCAGTCAGTCAATTGATCAATCAGTGTTGGGCAACACTAGAGAACCATAGGGGTACTATGCATTCACCAATAGGTATGAGTTGGGTTACCATTACCCATGTGCACTGAAAGTGCCTGTCCCATTCTGTAAACCAGGAAACAGGCTTAGAGGGTTGTCAAAGTCATGGTTAGAGTCCAGATCCTAAAGTCCCTGAAGAAATCTGTGTTAGCCACACTGAGCATGAACATCATCCATCTCTAGGAGATTGTTGAATGAATAATAGTCCATGCTTCGTTCACTGTTAAAGCACTGCCCAGAGACACAGTATCTTCCACTCACATCTCAGAATTCTAGAGTAGGGAGAGGATCTGGAAAATACCACAGGGTAGGGAAACTAAGGCACATACAGGGGTGATCACATGCCTAATTACTGGCTACCGGCTGAACTAAGATTAGGTCTCAGCATTTCAGCTTCTGAGTATCAACTCATGAAGCAGATTGTTTCAAAGGCTGGGGGACAAGGGAGGGGATTGTACGATTATCAGTGAAATCGATCAACAAAGTCACTGTTTAATTAAAAAATATATCAAAACCTTTCTTGATAATGATCGACCTGCTACACTGGAGCAATTAAAGCAGTGATTTTATTTACTGAGTTACTGCCAACTCCGATGATTTTTTTTTCAATACCCCTGTGATAACTCAATTGGAAATATGTGGTAAGACGTAGTCACATAAGCTCTTCCTTAAGATAACTTGTGTCACAGCCAACCAGGGAGTTTATGTGATGGGCCCATTGCATCAGCCAAGTCCCCTCTGTGCCATTCAGCCTCCAATGGCTCTAGTGGGGCCCGTCAGGAGTCTTAGCTGGGGCCCATATTTGAACGGGTGAAGTACACCCCCCACATATTCAACAGCTCTGAGGCCGCTGAACATTCAAGGTAATTAGAGATGGATGCTTTTTAAGGTTTAATATTAACTTTTTCAAATTAAACTTTCATTGAAAGTGTTTTTCAACCGAGGTAAACATAGCTGTGGACATGAATGGTTGTGCCCTTCAAAATTAGGTTAAGATTTGAACTCTCATTGTGGTGAAATTAGGAAATGGAGACTTTCAGGGGTTATGAGGCTGTGAGGTTGGCCCCTAGTACATGGGATTCGTGCCTTTGTGATAGGCTCTAGAGAGCATCTTTGCCCTTTGTGCCTTGTGGTGACACAGAGAGAAGTCACCATCTATGAACCAAGAACCAGCCCTCACCAGACACTGAACCTGCTGGTGCCATGATCTTAGGCTTTCCAGTCTTGAAAACTGTGAGAGATAAATTTCTGTTGTTTATAAACCACACAGTTTGTGGTATTTTGTCATAGCAGCCCAGATGGACTAAGATGGCAACATATCTCCCACTCCCACGTGCCACTTTGTGGATGATATCGAGGAGGAGTGAAAGCCTAGAATCCTTTAAGCAGACAAGTTCTTACGCATCCGAGTCATGGTGGAGTGCTTGTATTCTGGCATGAAAACTCCAAAAGCCATGTGAATGTCGGACTTTGAAAAGCAGAAAGATGAGCCTGCATGCATTGAAAACTTTGATGGATGCACACTTCTCTAGTTATGTGTCTAATAGGTTCACATCCTAAGAAAGAACCCCATGATTAATTATAATAGGGAGAGGCCACTTATGTCACTTGCCTTTGTGGATTACCATGCTAAAAGCTGTGGGATGTCAGAATCAATAAATTAGTTTAGTTCTTGCTTTATCATTTTCCTAATTTGCTTGACCACAAAATGCTATCCTTATGTTATACCTAGAAAAACAACTTGGAGAACCCATTTGATAAAGTCCTACTGAGGCAGAACCAGGCGGAAACTGATTATTAATCAAAAGAATCACAAGCAATAGAATGAACCATCTGCCAGGGGTCAGGAGACCTGGATTTTGGTCTAGACACTTCTGTTAATTAGCTATGTGACTTTGGGGGAAATCATGTTCCTCTGGGCCTTGGTTTACTTGCCTGTAAAATGAGGGGCTCTAATTAGGTCATTCCTAAGGCCTCTTCTGGCTCTAATGTATGATGTTTTCCGATTTGAGAGATTTATCTACTGATGGGCTGTCTCTCTGTCCATTAGCTGTTGTAGCTCAGGTTGGCAGTTGCAGGGTCTAGAAAGCACCTGGAATTTCTCTCAGAGCAGGCAGAGTGGGCCACAGTACCCCCAAAGCCATCTGGATAGGATTGCCACCTGTGAGTTCCTGCCCACCATAGAATGATGGCTGTTCCCCACCCCACCCCACCCCCTTCTCTCAGAGACCCTGTGCCCATTCTGTCCTAGGATATGAGTCATTGGCTTTTTTGTACTGTTTTGTTTTGAGACAGATTTTCGTTATGTATCCCAGGATGGCCTCAAACTCACCATCCTCCTTCCTCTCTGTCTCAGGTGCTGACACTATGAGGGTATTATCCGGCTGACATTGTAAGGCTTAAGAATGACAGGCTTGCTGAGGAAGAAGCAATCCCAGGCATGAAAATATGACTCCATCCAGCAGTGTGTTGTTAGGGCCATGTTAAAGAAGATCCTTTGTGGGACTTTCTCACTGGGTGGGTAGTCACAGGGACCCCACAGGAATGGATGACAGAAAAAAATGCCTTGTGGGAACAAGATACCCATGTAGAAACAAGGTCAGTCTCAGTGGCATGTGTAGATGATTTGTTGGGGGTGTGGTGAGTGTACTTCTGTATAAGAGGGCAGGAAGTGAGGAGCTACGTGACATCCCAGGCCACAGAAGAAATTCTTGACTGTCAATGCGTCAGGATGTCTCCATGGCCAAACAGGCATTATTCAAGGAGCATAATGAACTGGCTGGTAGCATAGACAGTATCTGTGAGTTTCACACATGGCCCTGTATGCTGAGCTCTGGGTGGGCTGTAACCTCCATGTTCTATGGGGTAGGACAGCTCTAATAAAGCCACCATCAAAGGCATATTAGGACAAGGCATTCAGAACCAGAGATAAGGGGCCCTTGGTGAAGAGTGAATGAGAGGGCACCCCAATTTCTCCAAGCTCAGAAACAGGGAAACACGGGCAGGAACATTCCCAGAGATCTAGAGTGAGGAGGGCCTCACAAGCTCTCCTTACAGTAGACAGCCTCTTCCTGTTCATTCTAGTGTATCAGACCATGCTTTAGGTCTAAGTAGAGATGGTGCATTGCTACACATGCTGTTCACATCAGTCTTAGTAGTCACAGGGTCCCCTACTGTGTTTGGTGGAGTATAGAGGGAGGACTGAGAGGCATAGATAAGAAATGAGACAGAACCTCTGCCCTGGGACACAGCACAGAAAGTAGCTGGTCATTTTCTTTCATTTTTATACAGCAGGTGACTGAGAGGAGGCAACTATCATAGTGGGAAATATTTAAGTATTGATTAACATCTTACCTTACCAGGAATATTGTTGCACACAAACTCCTGGAATCAGAGGGCACAGACGGCTCTAGAGGCAGTGAATCATGCTTCTGGAACACATAAGGGTATAGGTAGCTTCATGCATCCACCTGAAGGTAGAGGCTGTCCCACAAAGGCAGTCTGCCTTTCACTAAACTGAACAAGAATCCTCCAGATTGGGAAAGACTAACTTACCCTCATTTTGGTCTTCATTTCTTTTCTGTATGCTGAGTTCAACATACATCACCTAGGATGCTAAAAGCCCTTGTTTTGGCTGATTTTTTGCCAACTTGACAAAAGCCAGAGTTAGCTGGAAAGAGGAACATCAATTGAGCAAATGCCTCCATCAGATTGGCCTGTAGGCAACTGATTAACGATCAATGTGGACGGTGGGATCTCTGGCAGGTGGCCCTGGGCTGTATAAAAAAGCAGCTGAGCAAGTCATGGGAAGCAAGCCAGTAAGCAGCACCCCTCCATGGCTTCTGCTTTAGCTCCTGCCTCCAGGTTCCTGCTTTGAGTTCCTGCCCTGACTTCCCTTCATGATGGACTACAAGCTGTAAGATGAAATAAATCCCATCCTCCTCAAGTTGCTTTTGGTCATGGTGTTTATGATAGCCTTTAAAACCAGATGAGAAGAGCCCTTGTGGATGTCTGGTGGTGAGAGTTGGTGTAATTACCAGGGCATGAGTTATCAGACCTGGGTATCAGAGACCAACCCCAAAACACTGTCTCTCAGTCTCTCAGTCTCTCAGTCTCTCTCTCTCTCTCTCTCTCTCTCTCTCTCTCTCTCTCTCTCTCTCTCTCTCTCATTTGTGTGTGATAATGCCTTTGTCTTCTGTCTCACAACAATAGCAACTACAGTTCAAAATGAAGAATAACAAAAAGGACCTGTTGGCTGGTGTAATTAGAGACCCTGAATCAAGTTTCCTGAGATTGCTGCCGTCCTTTCTTTCTTTCCATTTTGCCTCCTGTGGCCTGGACTTCATTCAACAGTTGCCCTCATTGAAGGCTGCTAGAAAATACTGAGACAATATGTCCTATTCTCCAAACCAAAGAAGGAAAGAGAAGAGAAGAAAGAAGGAGGAGGGAGGTAGAGAAAGAAAAGGAGGAAGAAAGAGAAGTAAAGAGAGAGACAGAGACAGAAGGACAGAAAAAGACAGAGAGACAGATAATGTTAATATGTGTTCTCATGAGGCCATAGGAAGTCCAATTGCCAGAATTTGACCTCATGTAGAGTCCTGTCAACCATACATCCTTTCATATAACAGCATGGCTGGTCCCCTTTGTATGTCCACTCATCAGCAGAGACTTTTCTGGCTGAATTTCCATCTGCTTTTCTCTCATGTGTAAGGTTTGTGTACTCTAGAGAGCCTGGCTAGCTGCTTGGGAGCCATTGATCACTGCATCACCCCAAGTTGCCTTTTCCCCTAAACTCAGCTTTCAGCTTATCGAGACTGGCTCCTCTCAACATTTCCAGGTAGTTGGCACAACTCTACTTGTGTCCAGAGGAACAAGAAGATGCCTTCTCTTTAGATTCTTTAGGAGCATGTCAGTGGAGCAATCCACCCAAAGCACTCAGCACCATTGCTGGAATATTAGATTTCTCAAAAACCACTAGCTTGACTTTCCTAGAACACCCTGCAATCCCCCAGGGCTGTGTTCTCGGTAACTGACGTTGGGAAGAGGTGAGAGCAGGCTTCCCCCTCTTGTTGAACTTTTCGGTCATCCTTGCCCTCCACAATTCCTCCCATGATATTCTCAGGACAGGCATTCATCTCTGTCATCTTTGTAGAAGGACTCCCCAATATCAATTTCACTGTCAGCATAAAAAGGAGCTGATAACACATGTGTCAGGACCTATTTTTAGTGCTTTGTGAGTCAGATCTTCCCTCCATGCCTTCTCCAGTCCCTCAGGATTTTTAGATATACCATTTAAATATTTATAAACTGTTACAATTATTTATTAAAGGTTTATGTTGTTATTATATTTAGTATGGAGTATTCATTTCTCCCTCCAAAAATAACAGGACTTTCCATTAAACGACATGCGTTAATGATGCAGTAAATTGTCTTTTAAAGCAACAGAGAAAGTTTCTCTCTCCTTTGACAATCCTAAGTATCCTTATTTAAAAGTAGGGATCCTATTTTACTGTAGAATGCATTGCTCCTGATTCCCTGAATGCCGTTTGATGCGGATTTAGGAAACTTTTAGTGCTTATGCAGAGAATTTTTAACCTTAGAAATCATCGTCCAGTTGAAAGCAATAGATGCTCATGTAGTTGGTAAATTTTCTCCATGAAAACTGCTGCTGTGTGTATGCAAGTGAGCACCAGGGTATCTTTTTAAGAGTGTCTCAAGTTAGACTAGCCACCCTTCCTCCCTCCTCCCTTCCTTTCTTTCCTTCTTCCTTCCTTTCTTCCATTTTAACCCAATCTGTGCTAACACTGTGAATGATGCTAAACACAAACAAACAGAAAACAGATGAGAAATTCTACTCTGAGCAACACAGTAGTTAAGAGCACTTGCTCTTCCAGAGGACCCAGATTCAGTTCTTAGCACCCACACTGGGTAGCTCACAACCACCTACAACTCCAGTTCCAGGGGATCTAACAACCTCTTCCGAGGTCAACCAACACCTACCTTTATGTGCACATACCTGGATGCGGGCGCGCGCGCGCGCGCGCGCGCGCACACACACACACACACACACACACACACACACACACACACACACATTGAAACTAGAATCAATCTTAAATAAAAAGAAATTCTACCCTGAAATATTCACCGGATCCAACAGAAGATGAAAAGTAATAAGAACAACGTCACATGAGTGGACACTAGCAATATAAAGGAACAAACAGAATGCCATAGGAACAAGGAAGGAGGGGTCACATTGCAGAAGACTAGTTCTGTGATGTTTACATCGTTGCATACCCCACATGAGGCTAGATTTAGAGAAAAGCAGCTGGCTTCTTCTTGGGGTGAAATCTCTCTTCCTTTACTAGGTTGTCAACCCACTAGTCTGGATTTGGTGCTCACACTAGTTCAGCACTGCTCCTACTTGCAGAGACTTTGTCCTGTAGGGATACATAGTAACATCTGCAACCATTTGGGAATGTGTCACATGAGTAAGATGACACTGGCATTTAGTGGACTGAGCTGAGGGGTGCTGCCAAACACCCTAAGAAGGTCAATGTAATGCAACAGCCCTGAATGTCCACAGTGCCCAGACTGGTGCTGCGATAAACAGGGCAGCTTCTGGAGGGCTCGGAAGGATGCATGTGAGACTGTCATGAAATCCTTGGAGGAAGCATTGCAAAGGCAAGTGCCAAAATGTGCCCCATGGGACAGAAGGTAGTGTCTTTTGAATGTTTATCTCAATTTTTCTGTTAAGTTTTCAAAAATAAACATTAACAGTCTTTTCTTTATTTGTTTTCAAGGTTATTTTTAATGCTGATTTATTTCCCCCCAAAAAAGTCTAAATCATGACTCTAAGCTTGATTCACCCATCAACAGATGCTATGACTTGGGATAACCCATATACTCTCCTCTGTGGGCTCACTTCTACTATAGCTCCTGGGGACTCCAGGGAGCTGTGCCATCCTGTTCTTTGATGTGACTCTGGGAAGCCCATGGCATACCCCACAGGGAAATAAAAGGCCAAATATGTGGAGTGTTTCAAAGTTATCTTTGTAGCAGGAAAAATTAAAGAAATGCCTAATGAACATGGGCTGAATTGACTGTCCTCTTGTTCCTGACCAGTCCCAAGGCATCGTGGAACTTTGTACATTGTAGACGTATGTGAGCACCATGGAAGGAAAGAGTAAGATGACCCTGGTTACTCAGACCCTGGGAATTTAAGGCCACAGGTGGTCTGTGGGTGAAAGCTAAAGGCTACACCCCTTCACCCTCTGCTAGAACATGGACGCATGTTCACTGGTAAAAGTCCTGAGAGAGACATGCTGGGATTTCCAACCACTGACTGTACCTCCTCTCTATCCTCCAGATGGGAGTTCCAATCTCTTCCTTGGACTCTAATTTCCTCTGTTTCACTGCTTAGGGTCCCACCACATACTTCCATGGACCCATGTGTCATGTCCTGGAGGCAGGGAATATTTACTTGATAACCCAAAGGATCCATCTTGGGAAGTCAGCCATCTTTTACCTTGCACTTTAACCTATAGGACTCGACCTGCTTTATCCTAAAGGACTTGCTTGTAAAGAAAGCTGTCTAAAGGCTGAATATAAGTTCACAAATTTCTGGAATTTGGTTTAGAGGACCCAGAGGGGCTCCTGAAGGAACAGACCGATTTCAGACCTGCTTCGGTGCCCCGGAGAGTCAGCTGGCTGCCAGTCCATTCTTCCCACTCAGAGAGTTGGGGCGCCTACTATATAATTGAAGCATTAGTAACAGTTTCTTTCCCCTTCTGCAGGCATTCCCAGAGGGATGCCGTTTGCTTTGCAGGAACCGTTGGCATTAAATACGCTGGGTGTCAGTACAGCAGTGAGGTGGTTAATTTTGACTGGATATTATGCTATATAACCACTTGGCATTTAACTTGAAAAATGACTTTCTGCTTCACCTGTCAGCATACCAGTTCTCATCAAATAAGTGAGTGAGAAAAATTTTTAAATTTCAATTTCCTGATGCTATTAGACACTACTTCTTCCATACTTAAACAGTTTAGCAGGGCATGGACGGGTTTTGGTATGCAGACCATGCTTCCCACTACATGCCATTACAAAAGCTATTTTTTGTTTAAAGGGTAAAGAGATGCATGGATCTTTATCTTGAGGTTAGGAAAATGTATTGCAGGAACATGGCCAATCAGGCTTTGGGTAACTTTGAACCGTGGTACCTGCCCAGCGCCCACCGTGGAGGATCCGAGATGTCAAAAGCAGCTTAGAAATGAAGTAACTGCGCAGAGTAACCTTGCTTAGTACTTCAGGGGGAAATTGATCACTCATGTTAGCATTAATCTATTTTTACTGTTCCTTTGGTCAATTATAATTCAGTAAACCATGCCAGAGCCTTGCGTTCATGAACTCTCTCTATGTTTAAGATTAAAACCCCAGGCTCCTCTGCTTCGGTGAATTAGAGATCTCCCACGCTTCGCAGTTCAAACAGCTTCGTTAGCGTCACCTCATTTTGTTTAGACATCCTTGAAATGAAAAGCCTGTAGAGAGATGACAGCGTTTGATTTCTGCATTGCGGAGCCACTTTCTAATAAGTCCTCATTTTTATGCCTTGACCCAGACAGGAAATATATGGGTGATTAAGTGTGGTTCAGCTTGCTACATCCTTACCTGCTTCTTTCCACTTTCAATCTATTCATCCATCTGTCCATTTATCCATTTGTTTTTTTAAGCAACATTTATCTGTGTAGTTCAGGTTAAACTAACTCTGTAACCTAGGCTGGATCTTCTGGTCCTCCTGCCTCAGTTTCCAGAGAGCTGGGATTCCAAGGGTGTGCCACCACTCCTGGGCCTGGTCTGTTTCTCGAAATGAAATGACACTCGAGCCTCCCCTCACACTTCCATCTCTGGCAACAGTGAGCACTGTAGAGAAGTGATATGGCTTCCTCAGAGACTCTGCAGCTCAAGAAGCCTGCACTACTGCCTGGCCCGCTGCAGAAAGAATTAGACCACTCTATAATTTAATCCTCAAACTTTCATTTTCTGCTCTCTTTGTTCCCAGACTTAACTTTTCTGTATCTTATGGTGATGCTCCTAGGAAAAATAAATTATTTAAGATGTTAGACACTTGGAATAAGGTAATCCTTTACTTTGTCCAAAAGGGGTGTGTGTGTGTGTGTGTGTGTGTGTGTGTGTGTGTGTGTGTGTGTGTGTGTACATATATATGTGTGTATGTATGAAGTCACTCCCGTATTCTAGATGAGAACACCCAGACTGAGTGGTCTTAACTGACCTGTGGCAGGCCCAGAGCTGGAAAAAGAAGCACAAATTTCATTTTGCATGGGAGCTACAGTATTAACTAAGCCAGCAAATGTAACCAGAAGGGCTCCCAGCACAGGGCGAATCTTCAGTTCCCATTGTCAGACTATTCTCTATCCTTGTTTGTTACTTAACAACTCTCCTATATGAGCACCAGGTGACTAGAGACAAGGGACAAGGGATGCCTACTGCTGTCGGCCCGCACCAGCGACCCAGAGACCCGCCGTCAGCCCGAGGGAGGCTATTTGTCTCCATCGGAAACATGAACCAGATTTCCCCCGTAATGGGCTCCATATTTTGGCCAAGCCGCCTCAGATGTCTGGCCAATAGAAAAGCCGTGTCCTTCCTGCACAATTTCAGCCCTAAGAATCTGTGACTCTCACTCCCTGGAGGCCCAGGGAACAGGAGGAGGGCGGGCTTGAAATCAATAAATGGATTGCACACCTTCAGGGCCCTGCCATTTGTCATCTCTGACCTACACAGGCATTCTGGGATCACACTAACCCGTGCTACGTGAGTTCCCACCATCTCGCTTATCCTCCACGCTGACCCCTCAAAATATTGCTTCAAGTTCCAGGAGGCTGGGTGGTGAGAGATGGGGTGGGAGGGAAACAGAGAGCCAGCAGAAGATGGAGGAACACAAAGCATCCAGAGTGCTGGCGCCAGCTGAGTGGCACCAATGTCATCCTAGTACCCCTGAGCTCAACCCGGGCCCTGGGACCCTTTCTTGACTAACTTCTAGGAGGAAAGCCTCATATAGCCCCACTGTACTTCCTAGAAAGCTAAGGGCAGACAAAGAGTGGATTAGCCCGGACATTCAGAATATGGGCTCAGTGTGATATGCAAATTCAGCAAGCACAGCTTTTAAAGCCATCTATTCATACATCAAATATACATTTTTGAGGTATCCATGGTGTGTCTGGCTTCTGCTTTGAGGTGCTCAGCATCCTCCCATCTCCATTCTGAACCAAGGAAATGGTTTCCAGTGGGGTTTGAAGAACAGTTAGAGGTCAGCAAGGGAGCTAAGGTGTTGGGGACTCAAGGAGAATGTCTGCACCCCTGGGGCTGAAGGGACACTGGGAATAGGTGACTTTTCAGAGGTCCTGGTCTGACATTGTCTCTACAAGCGAGGACCAATGAAGAAGAGGCTCCCTGGTGCCTAGGGAGCCAAGTGGTGATACAGGTACCCTCTAACCTAAGTTCTTAGGGACCCCACAGCAGACCATCTTGGTTCACTTTTTAAAACTGGAGATGACGACAGGGAGAGCAGGAAGAATGGAAGACAAAAGGAAAGATCCAGCTAGGAAGAGAGTCCCCAGATGGCCCTGGAGGGGACACTCAAGACAGTGGATGACCCTTGAAAGGCTGACTCTCACCCTGCTTTCTCAGTCCCCACCCCACCCTGCCTGACCACAAGTTGATTTGTAAATACCCCCAAATACTGTCCATCTGTGTCACAGGCCTCTCGTGATTTATCCCTGGAGCCACACCTCAAGTCGGCTGTTGGGCACTAATGTCCTGTCCTTCATATCTTTCTTTAATCACGAGAGAGTAATTGCAGATATTTAAACACTCGAGTTTCCTGCAGGAATTTCTATACTGGGTTTTATAGGCCTTTTATAACAGAACAAATCACAGTTTGGATGAAATTCTGGGAATTCTCTTGCAGGATAATCGTGCCTAGATTGCCTCCCCACTGCTAGCTTAATGCGCCTGTCCAAGTTTGGGATTTACTAGGGAGCCAATTTGTTTTAAGAAATTAACAAAACTACTACCTAAGTACCACATTGAACATAAAGTTGTTTTTTTTTTTATTCATTTTGGTGAAAGGGGAAAAAAATCCCCCACATTCTACAACTCACAAAACAGCCATGGAAAATCATTTTTATGAAATTGAATTTCTCTCCCCAAATGGCTCCCCCATGCTAAGGGGCTGCAACGTGGCCTCCCCATAACCCCTTGCTCATACTTGCCTCTTCAGCAGTTTGGGCTCAAACTTTGCCAACTTTGGCTGGCACACTGGGTTCATTGTATCTTCTCTTTTACTTTTAGAATTTTTATTTATTAGTGGTTTTGAAGAAGCACGGAGAGCCACTTAGGTGACAGAATTCTCAGATGGAAAAAGCAGTATGAACTGAGATCCAGACAAGAGAAGTCTGAATTCCCCTCGGCCTAACCCCACACACACACAAACTGGATTTTTCTTTTCTTTACGATGTGGCCCGGAAATGCAGGAAGGAAGGAGATGCATTTCTCAGCACTGGATTCTTAGGGACCTCTTTGGAGAGCAACTGTATGTATTTCCTCTGGGGGAACCCAGTCTCCCTGCACTCACTGGGCCTTCCAATTTTGCCATGCACTAGCCACAGAGGGGGTGGCACTCTCCCTCCTCTGTCTCAGCCACTTGGGAAGAAATCTTATTTAAAGCGTGTCCCTTTTGCCTGAATGCAGTCGCAAAGTCACAAATAGCTGCAAACCAAGTCTGTGCTCATCTCCCTTGTGGGGCAGCAGGCCTGCAGAGATGTAATCTTTGAACCCATGCCTGTTCCAGGTCTCCCTGTTGGGTACGAGCAGACGGTATACCCTGGCCAACACCCAGGCATTTAGACTGAAAGGCTATAGGGCGGCGGGAATCCGAGATGGAGTTTTCCCAAACCTTAAGGGTTTCAGGACTTCAAGGCATTTCTCAGTCTGATTCTAGAGTGTGGGGCCAGAGCCATTTTGGGAACAAAGACCTCTAGGACACAGCAGGAAAATTTCTGCTGGGGCTGAACCCAGGTTGGCCACAAGGCTATAGGAGCTGGAATCCAGTGCTTCCTCTGAGAGGGCATCTGTACTGATGTCTCAGAAGGAGAGGGACCAGCATGTTCAGAGAGCAATGCTCATGCACCTGCTTGGTGGGTGTGGTGCTAGGCTCTGCAGGGTGGCAATTCAGTTAAACATTTGTATTGTGATACAGGAGCTTCATACTTTCTCAAGACCTGCATGGGTGGACTCCCTCTCTGGAGGCAAAAACACAAAGATATTCCCAACCGAATGCCACTGTCCAATCCAGCCACCAACATATGGAAGAAAGCACTGGGAGACAGCATTATCTTGTCCTGTGCTCCAGTCCCCAGCGAGGCATCTCCCACACATACCAGGCTCTGTGGTCTTTCTTCTTTGGTGTCTATACCTTCTCACACTGGACATAGTTCCTGAGTGCATGTCCTACCACATCTTCTGCTGTCCTGGGGGCCCCGAAATGCCCACCAACAAGGCAGCTCCCAGAGTGGGAGATCTGGTCCAGCATGGGGTAGATCTTGAGAAAGATCTTATGTGTCCTAGACTCATGGTCAACATCAGTATCAGGCACCATCAAGCCAGTCCCCAAAGAGTCATTGTCAGCCTTGATGTCTGGGTCAGAGGTTCCCTGTGACTCTGGTTCTGAGCTCCAGTCATATCTGCTCTGGTCCTGCCCTGGCTTGTGGGACTCACTGCTTATCTGATAGCCTCCCCTTCCTTGGGCTACTGGTGTAGAACTTAGAATTTTGTAGGCACTAGGCTAGTCAGAGGGTTGAGAGACAGGAAGTAGGGCATGCCATGCTTTTATTCTGAGCATGTGGTCAGCTCCAGCTTATGCCTCTCACCACAGGTGTCAATCATTCCCACCTGCCTGCCTCCTGAGTGCCCCATATTGGCTCTGGATTGACACACTTCATTTTGCTTTGAATTGCAGAGACCTTCCTAGGGGTCCTCATCACCCTACCAGTACAAGGCTGTGTAGATGTAACCAACAGTCTTATTAAATAAGAAACACAGAACCAATGCAAAGAAGAAAGCCAAGAGATCAGAGCTAAGAGCCTTACCCTGCAGCTAGCCTCTTCAGCCAAGAGACCTTTCCGAAAGAGAGCTACTTCCTGTGTGTTTGTCTTTATATAGTCTTTCTGTTCTGCCTTCTCATTGGTTGTAAACCCAAACACATGACTGCCTTGTCACTGCCTGTCTGTAGAGACTTCCAGGTCTTCTATGGTTAGGATTGAGATTAAAGGCATGTGTCTCCAATGCTGGCTGTATCCCTGAACACACAGAGATCTACCTAGCTCTGCCTACCAAGTGCTGGGATTAAAGGCATGGCCACCACTGCCATGCTCTTGCTATGGCTCTAATAGCTCTGACCCCTGAGCAACTTTATTTATTAACATACAATTAAAATCACATTTCAGTACAAATAAAATACCACCATAAGGCTGGCCCATCCACACACTTTCCAATATCTCAACAAGAATTAATTGAACACCTACTATGCACTAGCCCTGGGTTAACAGACGGGAACACAGAAAGAAGAGGATATCTTTGCTCTCCTGGAAAGTATGGTCTGCTGGAGGTGACATAGCATCTAGGGAAAAAAAAGGAAAGATCACCTTAGATAGTGAGAAGAGTCAGGATGGAAACCAGACAAAGTGACAGGAACCAGACAGGGATGTAATGTAGCTGGAGGGAATATCTTTGAGGAGGTAGCATTTGGGGGCATCTGAGGCAGGGCCAGTGGCAGGGTTTAAAGCTGGGAGGTGGGACGGTGTGTGGCTGGAGTAGCTGGGCCCAGGCACAGGAAGACAAGACTCTTCCTGGATGCTGATAGGTGGGCGAGGATCAGGCCACAGCTGGGAGTCATCTCATGGGGCCAAGCCTAGAGAAGCTCTGTGGACTAAATTACCTTTGTGTCCCCGCACTGGACTGAGCTGTCCCACCCTGCAGAAGACACACATTTGGTACACACAGTTGGGGCAACAGGGGTGCGGCCAGCATTGTTTTCCCCAAAGAATACATTTTTAATTAACAGGTTTTATTTACCACAACCAAGTTCACTGATGTTCACACAGCCACCTCTAAGAACATTTTAAATTATCAGCTTTTACTCAACACAACAAAAATCTCCCTGTCGGGATGGGGGTAGGGGCCTCTCTGGGAGAGCAGGAGGAGGAAAGAGAGAGAGCCCCCACTCCTGATCCCACCCCCGCTTAGCCTCCTGTCTCCTGTCACAGGGGGACACATGCATAGCTGATACCCCACACAGCCAGGTTTCCTTTCTGTTTGTTTTCTGCAGGGCAAGGAACTGTCACCTTTTCTGATGTGGCTTACCCAAACCGAGTCCGAATTCCCGTGAACCAGTGCAGTGGTACCTCCTACCTCCTGTCCAGAGAAAGACATGTCACTGGCTCTGCCATGGCGCAGCCTTCACTGTCCCCAAGTTCAGCCCCTGGCAGGAAGCCTTGAGGGCAGCTGGTTTCACTTGCTGTCAATCTGACCACTCCTTTGGTAAACAACGCTAACCTAGGCAGGGGCAGGAAGCGGACAATCTCATCAACGGAGTGTCTACCTTCGGCAGGGACAAAGGCTTGCCCTGCCTTTCCTTAGCAAACATAGGTATTTAAAAAATGTATCCAGTCCATTTTAATATCCTTCAACTAATGGGAGGATTTTTAAGAGCTTTCTAAATATAGGAATATTAAACGCTGCCTTGGAGGTCACCAAAATAGAAATGCTTTTGGTTGAGGCAGGAGAATGGCCAAAGCAGCCCATATCCACCGTTTTGGTAACCGAGTTCCCAGCAACGGCAATGGCAAACCACGTTGTGGCAGTCAGTGTTCTAATGAGCCTCTAACTCGGTTTCTACCTTTATCCCAAGGTACAGAATATAGCACTGATTTTTTTAAAAATATCAAGAAAACATCATTTGCTCTAAAATGTCCCTAAAAGCAGGTCTAAATTGCCAATAAAGGCTGGGTAATTGTATCAGCATGGATCAGAAAGCATTTCTCAGGCCCCATGAAAGAGTTTGCAAGGCTGAAGAGCCCCAGCCTGCTGTATCCTGACCCTCAAAAAGAAACCAAAGAAAAGAAGAGCCCCTCCCACCCCAGCATAGCACAAGGAGGCAGGCTTTCAACACAATGCAATCTCCCAGTGAAAGTCAAACACTCTCTCCCCACCCCACACATACTTGTTCTAATTTCTTAAATGTGATTTCTTCTGAAATTATCTAAAAACTCAGGTCGAATCCAAAGCAAGTTGGTGGTTGTTTGTTCTTGAGAAGTAGACCTTTCTCAGTGTGGTTCCTTCAGCCCTTGGGTCTGAGTTACTTAATTATTCTCTCCCCACGCAGGTTAACAAGGTGGGGGGAGCTAAGAGCTTACTTAGCTGGTTTTACTTCCTAACAGGACCAGACTCTCCTCCACCTTAGCTATAATCACTTGACTAGCAAACACACATACAGTATAAATATTTAAGAAAAAGTAAATTCCATTAAGCTGCAGTGTGATAGATGTACTGGTAGGTGCTTATCTTTGAAATATTAAACTCTAGACATTTATATCCATACAAAAAAGAGTTTCCTGCCATTTGATGAGAATTATGTGCCTGGCACTAATAAAATATTAAACTCCAATTTAAAAGATAAGTATCTTATCCACTTTTTTCATAATAAAACATTTTACTATGCTCAGGGAGGCCAATATGCATTGGAATTTCCATACAATACCGTATTTACAAACTTTCATAAAAGTTTTGTGTCTGCATTTGTCAGGGGCTGGTTTTGCACCGGCGTCCTGATTATTCTCCCTAATGACCTGGTCTGCTTCAATAATGCATGATGGGAGGTGTATAAACAGCCTTTGTTTTGTGTAGGGTGATTCTGTATTTTTGGGTTAGTGGTTCTCCCTGTCAGTTAATGAAATGGAGGTGGTCACTAAGATTGCATTATCCTTTTCCGTCCCCATTATATAAATTAATGTCAAGCCGATGCGATGTTTCATGTTTAAAATAACAGATACAAGTGTTAGAAATTACAGCCTGCAGTTTTCCTACTTGACAATGCATTATTTTTCAGCTGGAAATGTCAGTGTCTAACCCCTGCCAAGAATACTGTGGAGAGGGCAATGAGTAATAAGGGTTAGTTATCAAATTTAGTGTCTTTTGAAACCCACCCAGGGTTGTCAGGGTGGGGGCAGAGAAACAGCCCATGAGGATGTGTGAATCGAGAGAAGCTACATTTCTAGGGTTCCTGGAAAAGAATGGGAGTCACCCTGGGATATTGTGGCCTGAAGGTCCTAAATAAAGACAGGGAGGGCTAGATTTGGGTGAAATTCTGGGAGTCTCTTGCCTACGGGATAGTTCAGGGATCACACCAGCCAAACTTACACTAATTCTCCTACATAAAACACCTTCAAATGGTCTCGACTCACTGGGCCAATAGCATCTGTGCTCCAAATCTTCATTATAATGTGGCATCCAAGGCTGCCACTTAGAAATCTCAGTTTTGGCTTAGAAATCGCTGAGCTAGTGTTCAGTCTCATCTGGCATGTTCCTGAGGCCTTAAGTCAGTTTGGACCTTCAATAGTGGGAGCTTCTCTGCCCCTGTGAAGTCACTGTGACAAAGCAATTTCTATCAGCCACTCTTCCCTCTTCCTTCTTTGTTTTGATAGATGCCGACAGGATGTCTTAAGAAATGTAATTACTGAAGAGGATGAAAAACCACAAGGCATTCAAAAATAACACAGAATTGGAATGGGGGGGAATCTCCTGTACTTTCACCCTCAGGGTGGGAATAGAAGTGAACCCTACTTCCCAAAGCTATGTCAATCAACTCATGAGCAAACACAATATTTAGCTTGGGGGATCTGTCTGTGGCAAGACACGTTAAATGCTTCTCACATCCAGAGACATTTTCCATTCTCAAAGTGACATGGGGCCCCTGAAGCAGTGTTCTGGTGGATGAGCCCTACACTTGCTGTAAGCCGAGGCACTTTTACCCATCTGAGAGTCATCATCACTGGGAGACGTGTCTGCTTCTCCTAAAGACCACTGTGTGCTTGGCCAATAGTGGCCAGAGTGTCCTGTGAACATCACCAATTCAACACCTTGGAGCAGAGTGCTGACAGGGTGTTGCCATGATAGCAGAGGTGACGATCCAAGGAGATCTTAAAACAATAAGCACCTAACAGATAGAAAGAGAGAGCAGGCAGGCAGGCAGGCATGCTTCCCTTTGTGTGTGTGCCCCAAGCAAGTAGGTGGATATCCATTTTCCATTCTCATTAGCACACAGGTCATCTGGGCTGGTTAGAGGTCCTGTTAACTGGAGGTTGGCTACTGTGTCCCTTTGGCAAGCTTTAGATGCTAATTCCTGAACAGAGCCTCTGCCTTTCTCCTTTTTCTCCTGATAGTTGGAAGGCATATCTCCCTGTGTGCTGGGGATGTCTTTCTGTATGCTATGAATTTGTTGCTCTGATTGATTGGTAAATAAAATGCTGATTGGCCAGTAGCCAGGCAGAAAGTATAGTATAGGCAGGATAAGCAGAGAGGAGAATTCTGGGAAGCGGAAGGCTGAGTCAGGAGATGCTGCCAGCCGCCGCCATGAGAAACAAGATGTAAAGATACTGGTAAGCTACAAGCCATATGGCAAGGTATAGATTTATAGAAATGGGTTAATTTAAGATGTAACATATAGCTAGCAAGAAGCCTGAGCCATTAGGCCATACAGTTTTAATTAATATAAGCCTCTGTGTGTTCATTTTGGTCTGAGTGGCTGTGGGAACACAAGGATGCGGGAGTCGGGTGGGCACAGGAAAACCTTCGGCTAGGAGCTTGCTTGCTCCTGGGCTTTTACGTCACTAGCTTTCTTAGACAGTCCAGGGTTACCTGCCTAGAGATGGCTCAGCCCACAGTGTGCATTAACTAATAATCAAGGCCGTCCTCCACAGATATGCCATCAGGCCAATGTGAGCAGGGCAATCCCTTGACTGAGTCTCTTCTCAGATGACTCTAGGCTGTGTCAAATTGACAACTAAAGCTAACAGGAACAGGCACCTTTGTTCCTGATTGGCAAAGAGGGAGATGAGGCACAGTGGATGCTGTGTGAGGTCAAGGGAATGTCTTAACTTCTCTGAGTTGATGTTTCTTTTTCCACAAAATGGAGACCGTCTTGTAATATGGAATAAACCACACTTAGCAAGACAAATCTCTCTCTTCTCTCAGAGAAGGGAGGGTGAGAAAGGGAGATGGGTTGTGACTTTGACTAATGTGCATTTTATACTTGTATGAAAATGCCATAATGAGGTTTGTCAAGTTAATATAATACATATATATGTTAATATATAGATATGTATATATGTTAATGAAAACACAGAGTCAACCATCCTCATACATGCCAGTAAAGATGACCAGCACTCAAGGGCTAAGGCAGGATGAGGCCACCCTGGGCTAGCCTGGATTATAGAAGACCCTGGAACACTAGAAACTTCTGACTGTCACAGTGGTTCTGCAAAGCTAGGCTCTGGAAAGTTCCCTCAAGTCAGGCTTCTGTGGAGTGATACTGTCAGGCTTTCTGGTGGGGTAGTGGTGGGGGCAGGTAGGGGTACCTTCCTTAACAAAGACTGGCCTCCTCTGGGATTCCATTTGAACTCGTGTACAGCAGGGTTTTAGTTGAGCATAAATCTGTGGCTTGAGGGACTTGGGTTCTGTGGTTAGCTGCTATGAATCTGTCAGAAGGAAGGCTGGAATAGAAATCACTTACACACACACACATACACACAAACACACACACACACACACACACACACACACACACACACACACACACACACACACACACACACATGCACACACTCTTGCAAGCACACCGCCCCAAAGGAAGCGAAGCACACAGAAAGAGGCCTCAGAAAGTGACATGGAGGAAGAGGAGACGTCCACAGCAACAATAGTGAAGAGCTATAAAAAGTGTGGCCATTGTTGTGCTACTCAGGTTCCTCCCAGCCTTGGGAACTGTCCTTGACATCATGAAGGAGAAGGAGGAGCAAGAAGAGGAGGAAGAGGCTTCTGCTCCCCTCCCCCAGCTTCACCTATATGAACTACTTTCTCTCTGTGCTCCAGCCTCCTGGAAGCCTTGTGGTTCACGGCACATGCCTTGCTCTCATCCACTCTCGCACTGCAAGGCATCATGTAGCAACAGGCCAAGACTCAAGCTAGACTCCAGCTCCAAAGTCCTGCTGTGTGTCTGTGGGCAAGCTGCCTAACCTCTGAGCCTCATTGGGCCCATCAATAACATGGAGTGTCCATCTTGTAGCTCCATAATGAGGATTAATTCATTATACTCTATGGAGAACCGCTAGTAATTCTCAACCTGTGGGTCATGACCCCTTGGGGTTGAATGACCCTTTCACAGGGGTGGGATATGAGATATCCTGCATATCAGATATTTACATTACAATTCACAACAGTAGAAAGATTACAGTCATGAAGTAGTAATGGAATGATTTTATGGTTGGGCTCACCACAACTTGAGGAGCTGTGTTAAAGGGTCAGAGCATTAGGAAGGCTGAGAACCACTGATGTAGGGGTTTTGTGTGACTTTGTTTCTGGGCTACAGATCATAGGAAAGTACAGATCTTGGCCACATTTTTGAAGATCAATATTCTGAGAAGACTCCCTGGGAAAGAAAAGATTCCTCTCTTCTCTGCCCTTGGACCACTGAAGGCTTAGGCTTGTCCTCCACCATTTCCAAGGAAGCTTCTTCACTTTTCACCCCATGCCAACTAGAGTCCAACCTTGGCTGGCAGTTATCCAGATTTGAGAGGGAGAGACTGCTCCTTCCCTTGACCACATCAGCACTTACGGTGGACATCTTCCACCAGGCACCTGCTTAAGGTGGACATCTACCATGCCTTCTTTGGGATTGCACATAGAATGCCCTATCCCCACTAAGACTCCTCACACTTTCTAGACTTTAAGGCTTCTTTGCTCCAGCTGCCTAAGCTGAAAGGCAAGAGGAAAGGACTCGATGCACAGCCCACCCATACAGGAGTCTACCTATGGTTTCCCACAGGAGCATCTCCTCAGAAGGACTGGAGCAGAATCTTAGAAAGGCAGAGGCCAGATGCTTGGAATCATCTTGGCTCTTGGAGTCACAGCCCTGTCATGGCTGTCATTCTTGTGACCTGCTGTCCGGCAGTGTGATGTTTTTAGCACTCTTCTGGTCTTGTCCTCTGGGATCCCTCTGTCTGGAAAAAATGCAAGGAGAGAAATATAATCCTCTACATTAGAAAAATTTCAATTAAGAAGTTCCCTAGAAGCAGTGCCAGGCATGGCCGTTCACATGTGCAGCCCCAGCTATTCAGGAGGCTGAGGGAGGAGAGTTACAGACTCAGGGCCAGACCAGGCTACTGAGTGAGTCCACACTTAGACAAGTTAGTGAGAAACTGTCTCCAGACGAAAAGAAAAGAGAGAGCTGGGGCTACAGCTCAGTGGTAGAGTGTTTTTCCGCATGTAGGAGGAGTTTATTCCCAATAGTTTGGAAGGGGTGAAAAAAAAGGAAAGAGAGGAGGAAGGAGGGAAAAGAGAACATATAAGACTAAAAAAGGAAGGGAGGAGCTGGCCCTAGTGGTGCACACCTTTAATTCCAGCACTCGGGAGACAGAGGCAGGCGGATCTCTGTGAGTTCGAGGCCATCCTGGTCTACAGAGTGAGTTCTAGGACAGCCAGGGATACACAGAGAAACCCTGTATAGAAAAAACAAAAAATAGGGTGTGAGTCAATGAAGGGAAACAGACCGAAGAGAACATAAGAAGAATGGAAAGAGGCAGATTGTGAGAGAGAGGGGAGGAGAGATGGGAGTGGGGAGGAAAGGAGAGAAGGAGGAGGGGGAGGGAGAGAAGGAAGAGAAGGGAGAGGAGGAAGCTAAGGAGAGGGAGAGAGAGAAAGAGAGACTGATTGATTGGTTGCTTGGTTGACTGATTGATTGATTGATTGATTGACTGATGAGACCTGTCCCTGTGGCCCCTATGTTAGGCACTAGCCTTTGCTCACTCTGCCTTCTAAGCTAAAACAAGTCTCCTGATGAATCTGAGCCTTCCTTTCTGTGTGACAGGGGCAGGGTGGGTGGCTTCAGCCTGCAATTTAAGGTAAAATTAACGCATATGCTCCTTCAGTATTTTCACAGTGTGCGCGCGACTTCCAGGCAACATGAGTGTTTCCACACACTGCCTGCTTGAGAAGAAGATTTGCATATGCATTAAGGCCACTTTATCAGAAGGCACACACAGAGGAATGACACATCTCACTGACAGCACCAGGGTGACAGATAACTCCACACAAAACATACAATTGAGAGGCTAGGAGGAGGAGGAATGGAATTAAGGGCTGGAGCAGCAGTACCATGCTCTGCGCGGGAGGCACAGACTACATTGTTGGACTCACTTCCTGGTGCTGCTTGTGTGTGTGTGTGTGTGTGTGTGTGTGTGTGTGTGTGTGTGTGTGTGTATGTGTATGTGTGTGTGTGTGTGTGTGTTGTAAGTGGGAGGGTGCTGCACCATCACACAGCCTCAATGCTGGGACACCACATCATTAAACAGGGAGCCTGAAGGCTTGCTTCTGGAGGTTTGGCCCTGACCACTTTCCCATCTCACCTCCTCACCTGGCTCAGGTGGTTGCTCACCTGAGTGGAGCCTCTGATCACGAAGATCTTTCTATCCAGAATGCTCTCCCTACATACCACTGAAGTTCTGGATGCTTTGCCTATTGGGCCTTGTGAGTATGCAAATAGAGAGATATAGGGAAGCTATAGGTGGGGGTGAAGGCCAGAGCATCATCAAGGAATATTCTCCGTTTCACTGAAAGAACTCTCAGAAGGATCTGTGTGGTGGTATTGTGTTCCCCAAAATATTGTGTACCCTAATAAACTTATCTGGGGTCAGAGACAGAACAGCCACTAGATACAAAGGCTAGAACATGGTGGCACTCACACCTTTAATTTTAGCATTCCAGAGACAGAAATCCCTCAATCTCTGTGAGTTCAAGGCCACATTGGTAACAGCCAGGCATGGTGACACACGCCTTTAATCCCAAGAAGTGAGCCTTTAATCCCAGGGAGTGATGGCAAAAACAGAAAGATATATAAGGCGTGAAGACCAGGAACTAGAAGCTTTTAGCTGGTTAAGCATTTGGCCTGGTTAAACATTCAGGCTTTGGAGCAGCAGTTCAGCTGAGACCCATTCTGGATGAGGACACAGAAGCTTCCAGTCTGAGGAAACAGGATCAGCTGAGGAATTGGCAAGGTGAGGTAGCTGTGGCCTGTTCTGTCTCTCTGATATTCCAATGTTCACCCCAATACTTGGCTCTGGGTTTGTTTTATTAATAAAGACTCTTTAAGATTCCAGCAACAGATCTGAATCCCTAAGGTCTCAGTCATATATTGGGGTGTCTTTCTTCACTACCAATAAACACTCATTTTCTTCCTCCCAGGGTCTCCTCCTATTCAAACCATAAAGGCTTAGATCTCCTTTCCATAAGTTGAATGTTTGAATGTTTGACAGAGTGTAACCTTCCTGCGAAGGCCTTTTATGATTGTACCTCAACCCACAAATGTATTATAAGTATTTTAGCCTCATTTGCAGAACTTAACTGTTCTTAAAATCCACCCAACTCATCCATCTATCACCCATCCATCCATACTCATCCCTCCTTCCATGCATGCATCCATCCATATTTTGATTATTTTTCTGTTCCATGTCTAGAGGGATGAACACAAGGTTGTGGTCTGCCCACTACCATCTGTCCCCACACCTAGAAATCTATAACAACAGGTGTGTGGAAGACAGCTGAGTGGAAGAATGCCCATCCAGGCTGCTCATGGATCTCTTGGTCCTCTGTGGGTGTCACTTACTTCTCTGCAATTATATGCCTCCTTCTGAGCACCTAGGGTTCTGGTAGACACATGCCATCCAGCTCATGCATTCCAGGCTCAGGACCCAGGACAGGGCTGAGGTCCAGTCAAGAGTAAGCAGGACACAGCTCTTCAATTGCAGGCAAGACCAAACTCAGGTCCTCTGCAAGGACTAAAACATACTGATGTGCTGGTAGCCACTGAGCCATCTCTCCAGCCCCCCCTTATGAATGGTTTAACTGATGCATACATACATAACAGTGGAATATGCTAGTGGAACACCAAGTGATGTTTTCATAAGCGTATATCTTGTGTTCTGTTTAAATTGAGATAAATATATGCATCTTCTCAAAAAGATTATTTCTCATTCCGAAAACAAACATTCAAAATCCTTTCTTCCTGCTTTTTTAGCTACCCAGTGCATGATGGGTATCTACAGCTACCTTCTTTGCACAGCATGCTGGAGCTTCAGTGCTTGTGTGTGGCTCTAACCATCCCTCTGCTGCCTGTTCTACCCAGCCTCTGGCACCATTATCTACTCCCAAACCCTGAGATCAGTGTGCTAAACTCCATATCTGTGAGAGACCAGGCAGGGCCTAGCTTTCTGTGTCTAGCTTTTCTGGTTTATTTCACTGAACATAATGATCTCTGGTTCTAACCATGTTTCCAGGTATGACAGAACTTTGGTCCTTTTTATGGCGGGATAGGATTGTTATTACACATAGATAGTGCTGAGTTTGGCAGGCTGTCTTCTCCATGAGCCTGTGGACCTGGCTCCTTTGGGGAATCTCAGGTACATGCTGGCCACCTTTCCCTTTAGAGCCACCGTGCCTGTGAGTGGTAGGGAGCTGGCCTGGTCACTGTATCAATAAAACTACTGGCCAGAAACTCATGCCCATTACTGAGCTTAGGTTTTTCTTTATGGAACTTGCCAGTGCTACTGTGGGGATGCACCTGCCAGACCCATGTATGCCCTGTCCCCAAGTCACCCTCTATGGGGCAAACAATGCAATGTGCATGAAGGGGGATATGAGAAAATTATATGCAATTAACTTAATTAGGCTTGTAATTAATCACATCAGTCAGTACTGCCTGTTCACATCACCCAAACTTGCCATCTCTTTTCCAATGTGCTTCATGACTATAATTTTGCCAACCAGAGGGTGTATCCAGTCCCTTGACTGTCTTTCATTCTGCCCCTATCCCACTCTTTAAGCCAATGCCCAGCTGAGGCCCTTGGCTGCTGGTTGGAAGATATATGTTACCACAGATTACAGGAATATGGCAAGTGACTGAATGTAGTTAACTCTAGTGTCAGTACTGAAGGTCCTCGGGATGCCTAGTGTATACATATTTTAGATTCTTTGCTAAATGCCCCACCTAGAACTCCATTGTTTCTCTAAGAAATTGCCTCATTACAGGCCTCACCGGCTACTGGGTCCATCTCGGTTGAGATGTATTTCTCCCCACTGCAAACACTCAGGAGGATGGGTGTCTTTACTCTTCCTAACCTGGGAGCTCCCCTCTGTCTCAGAAGCGAGTCCGTAATAGTTGGAGTACTCTTGGCCATCTTTCACTTGGAATTTATGGGGTAATTTCAGCAAAACCGAGACCTTGTGCAGCAGTTTTCATCTTTCTCAAGGCTGCCTCTCTTTCTTGATGCTGGAGAATGTCCAATTATTCCTTCTGGTCTCTTTGGATGTGAATTGTAACAGATCAGCCGAAAGTCGCAGTTCAACATTGTTAAGCTTATCAATATAAATATAATGTTAAACCCCTTTTAGATAATTGGAGCTATGTGTGAAAATGTGACCAATTTGTGCATAAATTGGTCCTACACGTCTTCCTGGCAGAAGCAGAGAAAGAGAGAGGGAAAGAGAGACCAACCATATGTGAGACTGGATCGCTTCTGCTCAGGGACTCTTTCTACACCTTGAATTCAAGATCTGGTTTCCTGGCTGCAGACAGTTGGAAACCTGCACAGGACCTGCGCATGAGGTCCTTTACCCTCTTTGAACCAAATCCTACCATGCTAGAGGCTTCGAAGAATTATCAACAAGGCACTCTCCAATCACACCAGTAGGGAGCTTGCAGACGATCTTGAGAATTAGACATCTCGGCTTGGCCAGATACCAAATTCAAACAACCAACTGGAGAGGCTGACGCCCATGGAGAGAGGAGAGGGTGCAGAGGGGAATCCTGGAATCAGTTCATCAGGCTTGGAAATCTTGCTACCACGTCGGGATGCTGGAAAAGCTCATTCTCCTGGCTTCTTGCTGTGTGAGTGTGCGTGTGTCTGTATGCCTGTGCACGTGCGCATGCTTGAATGCTTATGGAGGGAGGCAAGGAAGGGTGGGAATACTAGTTCATTTCTCCAGGGGCAAAGTCTCTAGAGCAAGTTAAGGGACCAGAAGTTATTACAAAATGGCTCCTAGCATTCTGCAGCTTAAGAAATGTGTTTAGCAAAAATCAATCCTTCTAACAATACCGAGTGAAATATTGTTCTCGGAACTCTACCAGTCAAGAAGTTCAGATTCTTAGGAGATTGAGACTCAACACAAAACCACCACAGATATAGAAAGGAGAGAGCCATATCTGAGGTCTAACGTGTAGCATGGTGTTTCAAGCAATTTCCCTTCCTGCAGCCCGGCCGCAATGGAAGGAATAAAGAGATTCACAGTGTCTATGGTATCAGACTGGTTATGAAGTATGTGGTGGCTCTGAGTTGCCCAGTCAACATGTCCTGGGGTGGGACAGCTTCAGGCAGATGAGCACTTGTCTGTGGTCTTGAGATGCACACACCAGGCTTTGAGAAACAGACGGCTGCCTGGCTGCTGGACAGAGCTCAGCCTTGCTAAGAAAGTGGACCTGTTGCTCAATCCATCTCAGCTGACTAGAAACACAGAGCTTGCTACCTGTAAGCACTGTACCCTGGGCTGACTTCTAGGGTGCTTTGAGTAGGTATTCAGAGAAGTTTTCCAGAACCAAACACAAATGCCCAAGACTTTTACAGTTGAAAACAGAGCTGTTTCCAAGGAACTCTAGAAGCCTGGCTAGATGTCTGTGTCTCTTTCTGGACCCCAGTGCAGTGGCCAGAGCATCCTCAGCCTTCTACCTCTTCCCTCCGCCAGATGGAAAGGAGCACAGAACAAGCCATCTTGGACATCAAATGCTCTGTTCCAGCATTGAGACGAGTTAAACAGACATGAATCAGAAAACATATGGATCCAATTTTGGTTTAAAAATTAATGGGAAAACACATTCTCATCAAACTCAAAACAATGAAAAATATTTTTTAAGCAGGCAAAAAATCCAAAATACAGCTGGGTTTGCCCGGCTTTGCGCAGATTCCTGAAGCCCATGTTCTCCTTCCTGGGCTTTGGAGAGCAGCACGTGGAGCTGAAGGATGTGTGGGATAAATTAGGGCAGTGGTGGTTAGATGCAGGTTTGCAATGGGGCAGACCACCCAGGACAGGGCCCTTAAAAGGTGTTGTTGAGCTCGGTGGGTGGTAAATACCTGCAATTCCAATATTCTGGAGGCTGAGGCAGGAGGATCCTGAGTTCAAGGCTAGTCTGAACTATGTAGTGAGACCCTATCCCAAAAAGGCAGGGTGAAGAGATAGCTCAGGGGCGAAGGGAGAGCTTGCTGCTCTTCCAGCAGATCAGGGTTCAGTCCCTAGCACCAATGTTGGGTGGTTCTCATCCACCTGCATCTCTAACTGCAAGGGGTCCAACACACTCTTCTGGCCTCCATAGGTAACCACACACATGTGGTATACACTCACACAGACATAGACACATAAATAAGAATAAATCTTAAGAAAAATAAAAGCAAGAACCAAATACTGTCTTCTAGTTGAATCTTTGCCGCCAGATGCTCTGGAGACACAGCTGACGAGATAGGTCCCATCTGTCTTATCATACCTGGGATGTACCACAGTGAAGAGGATAGAGACCTGTCTCTGGCAGGTAAGCTGGCTGCGTTCACTAGCCAAAATAGCTCATCCAATGAGAAAGAGAACAGCAAGTTCCTTTGCTGTCATACTCAGCCTTCAACCTCATGCTGCAGGAGAACAGCTTACCCCAGCCTGCCTTGCCCTGCCTGGTAAAACCGTCCTTTCTCTTCCCCTCATCCTCCAGCCCTGGATCTTTGCAATCCCAGTCATTCTGAGCTGCCTCCTGGGTCGGCTCCACTGAACCAAAGTCTTTGCCCGGCACCCCAGCAAGTCCTGCTTAAGGATCAGGCATGAGGCCATCTGTTGACAGGAATAACGTCAATGGGAGGGGCCGGTTGCAGCCACCTCAGTGGTCCTCAGCCAGCCAGTCTGGAGCCTCTAAATTGCTGAGACTCCCTAGGTTTTTCTGGTGGATGAGCACTCCTGGACTGTGTCCTTGGAAAGCCCCCGAACCCCTCCTTACCTTGCCCTTCCTCTGCAGATGGCCTTGCTTCTTTAAGGACAAGATCAGAAGAAGAAAGCCATCAACTGCAGCCATTGTCAGAGCACTTACCAGTTCTCTGTCAGTTTCTCTGGGAAGTCAGCAACCTCCTTTTTTTCTGGTCATTTTTTTTCTGCTTTTCTTTCTTGTCTTAAGGTAGGGTCTTGCTGCAGAGCCTACGCTGAAAGATCTGTGACGGGGGCTCTTGAGGGACACCATGACAAATTTGGGGGATGTAAGAAGTTCATTAAAAGACCTATTACTGTTGTGGATAGACGGAGAGGCAACAGCACAGCCCTAAGGAAGAGTTCAGGCCCCAGCACCAGAGGCAGATGCCACTGACGGTGCTGAAGAAAAGAAAGTGGGGCCCACCCGACAGAAGTGGAGCCCTCTTCTTGTACCTTTTTGAGGTACAAGCCTGTAGCCAGGCTCTGTGGTTCCCGGTAGGCGAAAGGGAAGTGATAAGGATCAGGGTGTGTGATTACCTATACCCAATCTAATGTACTCACTCCTAGTACCTGGAGGACTCCTAAGCAGGGACTCACAGTAGGTGTCTCAGTAGGGTGCCTGTCTTTCTCTGTGAGAGGGAGAGGCTGCTGCAAGTACTGTGGCCTGAGAGGCAGCTGGGTTCTAATACAGTCTTCCATAGGCCAGCCTTGAGCAGGAGCTCCGCCTGCCTCAGCCTTCAGTGTTCTGGGATTTCAGGTATGCACCATATCTCTCTGCTCTGTCTCAGACACATGCGTGTAGGTGTGTGAGTGTGGACTTCAGCACGGTGTCTAAAAGCACCAGTTTCCAATCACCTTATCACCTTGATGACCACCCCCTGGCTCCCCACCCTCCCACTCCTATCCAAACCTAGTGTCTGAGAAATGAGGCGATAATGGTTTCCAACCAATGGACTTGTTTTCAAGATTAAAAAAAGTTAATACAGAGAAAACATGTCATCGGGCTGCTAGCACATCCTAAGCGTGAAATAAAAGTAGGTTATTTTTTTGCTCCCTCTTCCTTCCTGGCAGTGTTCAGATGTGCCCAAGTCTCTTCTGTTGATGAAAGAGTTCTTTACCAACCTCCGTGCCCCAGTCCACTAACTGTTACTATAAAATAACTCCCCCTCCCTCCCTCCCTCCCTCCCTCCCTCCCTCCCTCCCTCCCTCCCTCCCTCTCTCTCTCTCTCTCTCTCTCTCTCTCTCTCTCTCTCTCTCTCTCTCTCTCTCTGTGTGTAATGAACAGAGAACAGAGATTTAATTTTTGTGAGTTCAAGGTCATGTGACAAGAGCCTCCTGCTCTTCAGCTCACGGTTGAAGAGAGCAACCCGGGTGGCCATGCTTTTTGCTGTCATGACAGCTCCAGCCCTTGAAAGCAAAGACTTACTCTCCCCTGCAAGTTGGCACCAGTCTGTTCTTGAGAGTTTATACCCATAACCCAAACTGCTCCACCAGGCCCAAACTTGCGAGCTTCCAATGGCAAACTGTGAGAGTGGGGAGAAAGCACATCTCCTCAGACCATTGCACTCACATCCACCCTCAATCCTGCTCTCCTTCTCCATGCACCCTTGCTTTCTGGTCCATTTTGTTTTGTTGTTTTGGAAGGGAGAACTACAGACATTTCTTTCTCCTGCCTAAATTTTCTCTCTTGATTCTGTGCTCTGCCCATTTCATCCCATTTCCTTTCATCAAAGCTTCTTGCACTGGACCTGCCCAGCCACTAAGCCTCAAGCACACATTTCACTCATTTGACCTCATTTTGGGGGTGCTTATAGCCCATAGGCTGCCTTTTTGTCCTCTTTCAGAACCACCCTATCTGGGGAGGCCCCCTGAGTCCTCTTCACCTGCAGAATTCAGGCAAATGTGGAGAATCTATAGACCCTTGACCATTGCCTGGCTGCTGACCGAGGCTCACTCTCTCCAGTCCAGCCTTGAACCCCATGCCTGTCAGACTGCCAACTAACTATCTCCTTTACATCTTTCAAGATGTTAGCCCCACCCCCAGAAGTCTCTGTATCTCTGTAATGAGCACAATGTCCTGTGGTCATTCTTAACCCTTTCCTCCCTATTATATTGAACCTGTATAAATGTCTCTTAGACCACACAACTTCTCTTCAGCTTTATTTACATCACTCTGCCCTAACTCCTTCCTGTGGGTCACTGCAATTACCTACCATTCTCATCTCTAATCCACCTGCCACTCTTCCAATGGGGAGACCCCTTCTGGGGGTCCACTGAAAACCCAAAACTCCTTTCCCATGGCCTGAGGATAGTGTCCAAACTCCACTCTAATTTCTAATGACCTTGACCTCAGCATCTTATAAAATTGACAGTGGGTGCTACCCTTCTCTATTGTCCTCCAGGATACAGCTGTAGGGGGTTCACTGGACTTTTGTTGTCTTAGTGGTCTAGCACTTGAATTCTTGGTGTTGACTTAGGGAGAGCTTGCAACTCTATACCCAAAGGGACATAGCTATGTCCATTCTGTATTCACTAGCACCTAACACCAGATGATGCAACTCAGACCTAGCCTGCTTGGTGTCCAGTGCTGGCACCACCAAGCCCCAGGGTCCTCGCAATCCTTGTGTAGGATTTCCACTGGCTCCTGACTTCCACTGGCTCCTAAACCTTCCTGTCTCCTGACAAGTTTGCCATTGAAGTTAACTAGAGTCTATCAAATGTCATAGCAAAAGACTCTAGCATTTAGATGTGACATCTCATGGCCCATGCAACATGCAATGCATGCACAAGACTCTGTGTGTGTACTCCAGTGGGGTAACCTCTACTTCTTCCTCACACCTAGATTTGGTGAGTCCTCCTGTGTCTATACTCTTTCCCCGCCTTTCTCACTTAGATCTGAAGACCCTGGGGAAGATTTTTGCTCTTTTCTTTACCACAGCAGGCATCATCCTTAAGTGTGATTGCTTGCTCATCCACAACTGGGTGTTGGGTGTGTTAGTTTTCTTCACTGACAAATATCTGAGAATACTGACTTAAAGAGAAAAATTCACTCACTCATTTATTTATTTCTTCATTTAATTAAGAAAATATTTTTTCGTTCTTGCTCATGAGGTACTGTCTGGTTCTCCTTTCAACTCATAAGTCTTGTGGGGAGGGGACTAAGCACCCTTGTCTGAATAGCCCACCTAGTTCGTGTCAGAGCCCATCTCAACCTGCTCTCTTTAGTAGCTCACAACAGCCACCCACAAACCTGGATGCTGTCCTGGAAGGAGCAGATCTGTGATATGCCATTTTGTGGAATGTTCCGGAAAGGTGCCACAGAGGCACTTGACTGAGAATCAGCTAGCGATGAACATCTGCCAGAAGCACTGGAAGAAAAACACTGCGTGGGGATGATAGGAATAAGAGCTAAGAAGCAACAAGGATTTGAAGGTGTCAGTCTCTCCCAGTAGAATGTCAGCTTTAAACAAAACTAGGTCCTTTTTATCTTTCCTGAATCCCTAGACCTAGAGCAATGCTTAGCCTTGGACACATTAGCTCAATATGTATTTACTAATTGATTGCTTGATTCATTGATTGGATATTACTTACTTGCATATTACATAAAAAAGAAGCAATATAAATTAGATAAGCCAACATCTTCGTACTTTAAAGATTTGAGAGTCAGGAAGAAAAAAAGTCTAGAGAATAAAATGGGAACACCTCAAGGTGCTACTGGCTGGAAACAGACAGTGTGTATTTGATGTCATCATAGTTAGCTTCAGTTGTCAGTTTAAACCTGGAGTCATCTGGGGAGAGGGATCTCCAACTGAACAACTGTCCCATCAAACTGTCCTGTGGCCATATCTGTGGGACATCTTCTTGACTGTTATTTGATGTAGGAGGGCTCCCCTTTGTGAATGGTGCCATCCCTAGGCAGAAGGTCCTGGGCTGCATAAGAAGCCCACTGAGCAAGTCAGGTGGGGCAAGCCAGTAAGCAGTACTCTTCCATGGCCTCTTCTTTAGTTTCTGCCTCCAGGTTCCTGCCTTGACTTCCTGTGAGGATAAACTGTAATGCATAAGCCAAATAAACCCCTTTTGTCCCCAAGTTGGTTTTGGCCAGTGTAGTGATTTGAATGGGATGTCCTGATAAGACTCAGGCATTTGAATACTTGGTGTCTACTTGATGGCTGTTTGGGGAGGATTGGGAGGTATGACCTTGTTGGATGAAGTGTGTCTGTCGTGGGGGAAGACTTGGGTATTTCAAAAGACTCCTGCCATTCCCAGTGTGCTCTCTGCCTCTTGCTTCTGATGCGAATTCTTAGGTGTTCCTGCTACCATGACTTTGCTCTGCCAGCATGGACTCTAAGCCTCCGAAGCTGTAAGCTCAATTCAATGTTTTCTTTTCTAAGTTGCCTTGGTTGTGGCATTTTATCACAGCAATAGAAAAGCAGCTAAGAAGTCAACATTTTATCATGACAACAGAAAAGCAAACTACAGCACGTGGTTTGTGGCTTTCATGGCGTCCAGTAAGGGCCCTAATTCCTTTTGCAGCAGGGTAGCATGATCTATTGCTCTTAAATTCTCCTAATGTATTTTTTGGAGTCACATCCTGTAGACTGAGGAAACGGTCTTGTCCTTCCCATTCCACTGTCAATGGCTCTTTATCCTTAATCTCTTTTTATTTCCACTTCCTGTTTGTTCACTTCCCAAGGCCTTCTCTGTTGCTCTTCTCATCTCCCTCAAATCTGACACCTTTCATGAAATTCTCTACATCACCTCATCTCATCTTATCCCACCTGCCTCCAATTACTTGCAAAACCCAATTATAGTGATTCTATATTGATTGTTACTGATCCATGTTGTATCATATGTAGATAGAGTCTAAGACATGACAAAGTCCAAGAAAAGTTTAACATTCTATGTATTCTTGAACATACAATAAGATGCCCCACCCATTGTCGCCTTCATTTGACAACAGTTCAGAGGTGTTAGAAAGACAAGTACATTTTTTAGGGGGATGTATTATTTTTCCCCACCATTGTGAAAAAATGCCAGACATGATCAGCTTACAGGCAGAATTGTTTGCTTGGGCTTATGGTTTCAAAGTGCTTTGTCCATAGTCTTCTGGTTCCATGCCCTTGGGCAGAATA